>NC_088238.1:44254923-44597423 GCF_036934945.1 Oncorhynchus masou masou
GAGAAAGAGAGAGAGGTGGCTGGAGAGAAAGATGAAGAGAGAGAGAGAGGTGGCCAGAGAGAAGGAGAAAGAGAGAGAGAGAGGTGGCCAGAGAGAAGGAGAAAGAGAGAGAGAAGAGAGAGAGAGAGAGAGGTGGCCAGAGAGAAGGAGCTGGAGAAGGAGAAATAGAACTAACAGAAGAGCAACACAAGGTTGTTGTAAAGAGTGCTGGAATGTCTGTGGTGAGAGAGAACGACAGGAATAATAGTTTCCATATGGTTGCTCCTGACACAGAGAGAGGGAGGAGAGAGAGAGGGAGGAGAGGGAGAGAGAGAGGGAGGAGAGGGAGAGAGAGGGAGGAGGGAGAGAGAGAGGGAGGAGAGGGAGAGAGGAGAGAGAGAGGGAGAGAGAGAGGGAGGAGAGAGAGGGAGGAGAGAGATGGGGAGAGAGATGGGGGAGAGAGAGAGAGGGAGGAGAGAGATGGGGAGAGAGAGAGGGAGGAGAGAGAGAGAGGGAGGAGAGGGAGAGAGAGAGAGGGAGGAGAGAGAAGAGGTAGAGAGAGAGAGGGAGGGAGAGAAGAGGTAGAGAGAGAGAGGAGGAGAGAGAAGAGGTAGAGAGAGAGAGGGAGAGAGAGAGAGGGAGGAGAGAGAAGAGGTAGAGAGAGAGAGGGAGAGAGAGAGAGGGAGGAGAGAGAAGAGGTAGAGAGAGAGAGGGAGGAGAGAGAGAGGGAGGAGAGAGAGGGAGGAGAGAGAGGGAGGAGAGAGAGGGAGGAGAGAGAGGGAGGAGAGAGAGGGAGGAGAGATGGGGAGAGAGGGAGGAGAGAGAGAGAGGGAGGAGAGGGAGAGAGAGGGAGGAGAGGGAGGAGAGGGAGAGAGAGAGGGAGGAGAGGGAGAGAGAGAGGGAGGAGAGAGAGGGAGGGAGAGAGAGGGGGAGGGAGAGAGGGGGAGGAGAGAGAGAGAGAGGGAGGAGAGAGAGGGAGGAGAGAGAGGGAGAGAGATGGGGAGAGAGAGAGGGAGGAGAGGGAGGAGAGAGGGAGAGGGAGGGAGGAGAGAGAGGGAGGAGAGGGGGAGAGAGAGAGAGAGAGAGAGGGAGGAGAGAGAGGGAGAGAGATGGGGGAGAGAGAGAGGGAGGAGAGAGGGGAGAGAGAGAGGGAGAGAGAGAGAGAGAGAGGGAGGGAGGGGAGAGAGAGAGGGAGGAGAGGGAGAGAGAGGGAGGGAGAGAGAGAGGGAGGAGAGGGAGAGAGGAGAGAGAGAGAGGGAGGAGAGAGAGGGAGGCGAGAGAGGGAGGAGAGAGATGGGGGAGAGAGAGAGGGAGGAGAGATGGGGGAGAGAGGGAGGAGAGAGAGAGAGGGAGGAGAGAGAGTGAGGGAGGAGAGGGAGAGAGAGGGAGGAGAGAGAAGAGGGAGAGAGAGAGGAGAGAGAGAGAGAGGGAGGAGAGAGAAGAGGGAGAGAGAGAGAGGGAGGAGAGAGAGGGGGAGGAGAGAGAGGGAGGAGAGATGGGGAGAGAGAGGGAGGAGAGGGAGAGAGGGAGAGAGAGAGGGAGGAGAGAGAGAGGGAGAGAGAGAGGGAGGAGAGAGAGGGGGAGGAGAGAGAGAGAGAGGGAGGAGAGAGAGGGAGGAGAGAGAGGGAGAGAGGAGAGAGAGAGAGGGAGGAGAGAGAGGGAGGAGAGAGAGGGAGGAGAGAGAGGGGAGAGAGAGAGGAGAGAGACGGAGGAGAGAGAGGGAGAGAGATGGGGAGAGAGAGAGAGGGAGGAGAGAGGGAGAGAGAGAGGGAGGAGAGAGAGAGAGGGAGGGAGGAGAGAGAGAGGGAGGAGAGGGAGAGAGAGGGAGGGAGGAGAGAGAGAGGGAGGGAGAGGGAGAGAGAGGGAGGAGAGAGAAGAGGGAGAGAGAGAGAGGGAGGGAGAGAGAAGAGGGGAGAGAGAGAGAGAGGAGAGAGAGAGGGAGGAGAGAGAGGGGAGGAGAGAGTGGGAGGAGAGAGAGGGAGGAGAGAGAGGGAGGAGAGAGAGGGAGGGAGAGAGGGGGGAGAGAGAGAGGGGGAGGAGAGAGAGAGGGAGGAAGAGGGGGAGGGAGAGAGAGGGAGGAGAGAGAGGGAGGAGAGAGAGGGAGGAGAGAGAGGGAGGAGAGAGAGGGAGGAGAGAGGGGGAGGAGAGAGAGAGAGAGAGGGAGGAGAGAGAGGGAGAGAGATGGGGAGAGAGAGGGAGAGAGATGGGGAGAGAGAGAGAGGGAGGAGAGAGGGAGAGAGAGAGGGAGGAGAGAGAGGGAGGAGAGGGAGAGAGGGAGGGAGAGAGAGAGGGAGGAGAGAGGGGGAGGAGAGAGAGGGAGGAGAGAGAGGGAGGAAGAGAGGGAGGAAAGAGGGGGAGGAGAGAGAGGGAGGAGAGAGAGGGAGGAGGAGAGAGGGAGGGAGGAGAGAGGAGAGAGGGAGAGAGAGGGAGGGAGGAGAGAGAGAGGAGAGAGAGAGAGAGAGAGAGGGGAGAGAGAGGGAGGAGAGAGAGGGAGGAGAGAGAGGGGGATGAGAGAGAGAGAGAGGGAGGAGAGAGAGAGGGGGAGGAGAGAGAGGAGAGAGAGATGGGGAGAGAGATGGGGAGAGAGAGAGGGGAGGAGAGAGGGAGAGAGAGGGAGGGAGGAGAGAGAGGAGGGAGGAGAGAGAGGGAGGGGAGGAGAGGAGAGAGATGGGGAGAGAGAGAGAGTGGGAGGAGAGAGGAGAGAGAGAGAGGGAGAGAGAGAGAGAGGGAGGAGGAGAGAGAGGGAGGAGAGGGAGGGAGAGAGAAGAGGAGAGAGAGGGAGGAGAGAGAGGGGGGAGAGAGAGAGAGAGAGGAGAGAGAGAGGGAGGAGAGAGAGAGGGAGGAGAGAGGGAGGAGAGAGAGAGAGAGAGAGGGAGGAGAGAGAGGGAGGAGAGAGAGGGAGGAGAGAGAGAGAGAGGAGGAGAGAGAGGGAGGAGAGAGAGAGAGGGAGAGAGAGGAGAGGAAGAGAGAGGGAGAGAGAGGAGAGGAAGAGGGAGGAGAGAGAGAAGAGGGAGAGAGAGGAGGGAGAGAGAGAGAGGAGAGAGAGAGGGAGGAGAGAGAATAGGGAGGAGAGGGAGAGAGAGAGGGGGGGAGAGAGAGGGAGGAGAGGGAGAGAGAGGGGGAGAGAGGGGGAGAGAGAGAGGGAGAGAGAGAGGGAGGGAGGAGAGAGAGGAGAGAGAGGGAGGAGAGAGAGAGAGGGAGAGAGAGTAGAGGAAGGAGATGGATAGGGAGAGGGAGGAGATGGAGAGAGAGGGAGGAGATGGAGAAGATGGAGAGGGAGGGAGGGAGGGAGGGAGAGCGGGAGGGAGAGAGAGAGAGGGAGGAGAGGGAGAGAGAGAGAAAGGGAGGGAGGAGAGAGAGAGGGCGGAGAGGGAGAGAGAGAGAGGAGGGAGAGAGAGAGAGGGAGGAGAAGGAGAGGGAGGGAGGAGAGGGAGAGAAGGAGAGAGAGAGAGGCAGGTAAGGGCTGAGTTTGTGTTTGAATAGTTAGCAGGCGTCATGGGACTCTGAAGGTAAGCGTGTCCTTGTCACTGCAGTGCACAGCATCCTTCATCTACACACACACACACACACACACACACACACACACCCTCCCTTCCATCTGTCCGGAGGCAGTCTGGATTGCCGCAGCGCTGGTGTCACATCACACACCCCGTAACCGTGGGACTAACCATAGAGACATGGGATGCAGGCACGCTGATGACTTGGCCTTTAAAGAACACACAGCCAGATCCTTCTTTACACCCTTCCAACTCTCTCTCTCCCTCCCTCCCTCTCTTTACACCCTTCCATCTCTCTCTCCCTCTCATTACACTCTTCCATCTCTCTCTCCCCCTCTCATTACACTCTTCCATCTCTCTCTCCTTCCCTCTCATTACACTCTTCCATCTCTCTCCATCTCATTACACTCTTCCATCTCTCTCTCTCTCCCTCTCATTACACTCTTCCATCTCTCTCCCTCTCTCTCATTACACTCTTCCATCTCTCTCTCTCATTACACTCTTCCATCTCTCTCTCTCTCATTACACTCTTCCATCTCGCTCTCTCTCATTACACTCTTCCATCTCTCTCTCTCCCTCCCTCTCTTTACACTCTTCCATCTTTCTCCCTCCCTCCCTCTCTCTACACTCTTCCATCTCTCTCTCCCTCCCTCTCATTACACTCTTCCATCTCTCTCTCTCCCTCCCTCTCATTACACTCTTCCATCTCTCTCTCTCTCTCTCTCTCTCATTACACTCTTCCATCTCTCTCCCTCTCTCTCATTACACTCTTCCATCTCTCTCTCTCTCATTACACTCTTCCATCTCTCATTACACTCTTCCATCTCTCTCTCTCCCTCCCTCTCTTTACACTCTTCCATCTCTCTCCCTCTCTCTCATTACACTCTTCCATCTCTCTCTCTCTCATTACACTCTTCCATCTCTCATTACACTCTTCCATCTCTCTCCCTCCCTCCCTCTCTCTACACTCTTCCATCTCTCTCTCCCTCTCATTACACTCTTCCATCTCTCTCTCTCCCTCCCTCTCATTACACTCTTCCATCTCTCTCTCCCTCTCTCTCTCATTACACTCTTCCATCTCTCTCTCCTTTCCTCTCATTACACTCTTCCATCTCTCTCTCCTTTCCTCTCATTACACTCTTCCATCTCTCTCTCCCTCCCTCTCATTACACTCTTCCAACTCTCTCTCTCTCTCCCTCTCATTACACTCTTCCATCTCTCTCCCTCTCTCCCTCTCATTACACTTCCATCTCTCTCGCTCTCCCTCTCATTACACTTCCATCTCTCTCGCTCTCCCTCTCATTACACTCTTCCATCTCTCTCTCTCTCTCTCTCTCATTACACTCTTCCATCATGATCCTGCTCTTTCCTGAAACTCCAAACCCAAGGGGGGTACGATCTGTTTTTTTGCCTGGCACTACACAGCTGATTCAAATAATCAACTAAAAATGAAGCTTTGATCAGCTGTGTAGTGCCAGGGCAGAAAGCAACATAGTTCACCAGTTGGGGTCCCCGGGACCAAGTTGGGGAAACGCTGGCCTAATGTATAAGTTTGGTCAGGATTTTTTCTTGACCACCTGTTGAAGTCTACTGGGCCTGTATCCACAACGAGTTTGAGAGCTGATCAACGATCAGATCCCCACCTATCTACAGTCTTGTTCATTATGATCTAAAAGGAACGACTGATCCTAGAGCAGCACTCCTGCTCTGAGAGGCTTTGTGGATACGGTTCCTGATACGGCCCCTGGTCCTCTTAAGAATCAACACACTGATAAAGATCGTGTTTATATCTACCTTACAGTAACATATGGATTCTGGAGCCAAATCCTCAAAAGTGCTTTCTAACTTTCAACCAATCCTATAAAGTTAAAAATCAGGTGAATAGAAACATTTTGTCACCAGGTCTCTCCCCCTCCTCTCTCTCCCCGTCCTCTCCCTCTCTCTCCCCCTCCTCTCTCTCTCCCTAAGGCCTCTCCCTCCCTCCCTCTCCCCCCACCTCATCCCTCTCTGGCGCTCCCCACCTCATCCCTCTCTGGCGCTCCCCACCTCATCTCTCGCGCTCCCCACCTCATCTCTCGCGCTCCCCACCTCTCCTCTCGCGCTCCCCACCTCTCCTCTCGCGCTCCCCACCTCTCCTCTGGCGCTCCCCACCTCTCCTCTGGCGCTCCCCACCTCTCCTCTGGCGCTCCCCACCTCATCTCTCGCGCTCCCCACCTCATCTCTCTCTCCCCACCTCTCCTCTCGCTCCCCACCTCTCCTCTCGCTCCCCACCTCTCCTCTCGCTCCCCACCTCTCCTCTCGCTCCCCACCTTTATATAACCAGGTAGGCCAGTTGAGAACTTCTCATTTACAGCTGCAACCTGGCCAAGATAAAGCAAAGCAGTGGGATAAACAAACATACAGTCAATAACACAATAGAAAAATCTATATACAGTGTGTGCAAATGTAGTAAGATTAGGTAGGTAAGGCAATAAATAGGCCATAGTGGCGAAATAATTACAATTTAGCATTAACACTGGAGTAATAGATGTGCAGATGATGATGTGCAAGTAGAGATACTGGGGTGCAAAAGAGCAAAAATACAAAAACAATATGGGGATGAGGTAGTTGGGTGGGCTATTTACAGATGGGCTGTGTACAGGTGCAATTATCGGTAAGCTGCTCTGACAACTGATGCTTAACGTTAGTGAGGGAAGACTCCAGCTTTGGTGATTTTTGCAATTTGTTCCAGTCATTGGCAGCAGAGAACTGGAAGGAAAGGTGGCCACGGTAAGTGATGGCTTTGGGGATGACCATTGAAATATACCTGCTGGAGCGCGTGCTACGGGTGGGTGTTGCTATGGTGACCAGTGAGATAAGGCGGGGCTTTACATAGAAAAGACTTTTAGATGACCTGGAGCCAGTGGGTTTGGCGACAGATATGTAGTGAGGACCAGCCAACGAGAGCATACAGGTCTCAGCGGTGGGTGGTATATGGGGCTTTGGTGATAAAACGGATGACACTGTGATAGACTGCATCCAATTTGCTGAGTAGAGTGTTGGAGGCTATTTTGTAAATGACATCGTAGAAGTCAAGGATTGTTAGGATGGTCAGGAGGTGTGGGCTGATGGAGAACCCAGGTTCTGGACAGGCCAGAGCCAGAGGGCCCCCCACTGTGTGTGTGTATGACCCTGTGTGTGTGTGTGTGTGTGTGTGTGTGTGTGTGTGTGTGTGTGTGTGTGTGTGTGTGTGTGTGTGTGTGTGTGTGTGTGTGTGTGTGTGTGTGTGTGTGTGTGTGTGTGTGTGACCCTGTGTGTGTGTTTTCCAACTAGGCTTTTAGAGCTCCAGCTGGTGTTTATTTCTCACTCAGTGTGTGTGTGTGTGTGTGTGTGTGGTTAAACTCATTCTCTCAAACCAACTCAGTAATTCAATTAGGTGACTGAAGGCTCGGGAGGAATGAGGGCAGACACCATAGATGTCCCTGATGGAAGGGTGGAGAGTAGGGATGGGCATTTGAAATTATTTCACAATTCAAATACTATCATTAATATCAGGATATATCCGGATAGTCAAAATACAAAATACATGCTCGCGTTGACTCAAGAGAGTCAGTGCGCTGCGCTCTGCTTGTTTCAGCAGAATGGTGGGGTAGGGGCGAGAGGGGTTCAGGGGCCAGTGTGTGTGAGTCTGTGTGTGGCACGGAGGGAGAGAAAGTAGCCAAAATGACTTGCACTAGTTAGTGAAACTCGTTGCTGCCATCTGTTATATCATCTAGTAGTGCCTGTCCTGACTGCATCGTTATGAAGAAGCTATCTAGCTACAGTAGCCAGCTATGTTAGCCAGCTATGTTAGCCAGCTAGCTGAAGTAGCGAGGTTACTTGAGGCTATTTTGAGGCGTCCTTGTCTTAAACAACTCCATTCATAGGAAACAAGAGCCTACGTGTTGGTTGATCATTGTAGCCTCCTCATCATTTAGCCAACTTAAATCCATCACTCTAACTCCATTTTCAATTGATGAGAAATCTCCCACTTCACTTGCTACACAATAACAACCAGCTGCAGGTGTGAAATGTATGCAGGCGACCGGCACATCTTTATAAAATAAATAAATACACATTTAAAAAAAATGGGGAGCACTCCTCAAAACTGTCATAAAACAATTGTTTTATTAAACATGTTGAAAGTAACGGCCTGGGTCCTTATAAGCTATGTAGCCATGTCACATAGATCATTAGATTTACTTTCAGACAAAGCCTTCACTCTCCCATGTAATCGAATACTTCAAATATTCTAATAACGGTACCCATCCCTAGAGGAGAGGTGGAGGGATGGAGAGGTGGAGAAGTATAGGGGCGGACCTGCCTCACCTATCATAGTCTGGGTCACCTGTCCTGGGACACAGGGGCCACAGAGAGGGCCTCCACAAGGCCCACACAGTCTGCCAGTCTCAAAATGATACCCTCCTAGTCATTTAGTCCACTACTTTTGACCAGAGCCATCACAGTATGGCTCAACGTAGTGCACTCAATGGGGTGTGGGTGGTAAGAGTCAAAAACTGTTCACTACAGTATATGGGGAATAGAGCCTTGCCCACAGTCTTCCCAGTCCCTGACCTATGACTTTCAGGGCCCCGGTGTGTACGAAGCCTAAACTTTGTACTTTGAGGGGCCGTGAAATCTGAGGGGCCCCGAAACCTTAGTACTAAAAGACCACAGTGTCTAAAGAGGTCTCTGACCCTTGGCAACACTATGTTTCTATAGGGCCACAGTATATGTGGGGCCCCTAGACTATGCACCTAAAAGGCTATAGTCAGTGTATGTGGGCCCCAGGTGCAAGATCTTTCCAACGGCCCCACACCAATATCTGCTTCTGGTACAGTTATAATAGTGGGGTCTGGATTTCAGACCAGCTTCCACTCCTACCCCAAGGCACAAAGCCAGCCACGTTACCCTCTCCTTCTCTCCTCTCCTTTCTTTCGTTCCTCCCCTCTCCCTCTCGCCCTCTAACTGTTGATTTTACCACGGGGCTCCTCAACCCCTGGGTCCTTCTGGAACCGCAACCTGACCACACTCTCCTAAGCCCTTAACCCTCCTCCCTCGCCTCCAGGGGTGAGGAGGGGGCGGGAGACAGCCAGAGAGAGAGCCCCAAATCGCTTCAAGATGCTTGGGGAGGAGGACTGGGGAGGACTTGGGAAGCGGCAGTTTAAAAGTGGGGTAGAACAGGGCTTAGGAGAGTGTGGTCAGGTTGCGGTCCCAGAAGGACCCAGGGGTTGAAGAGCCCCGCTGTAAAATCAACAGTTGGAGGGAGGGAGAGAGAGTGTATTGTAAGAAAGTAGGACAGGCAGGCTGGGCTGACTATATACACGACTGAATATGTATCCACACACACACACACACACACACACACACACACACAGCCTTGCTCCTACCTCCAAGAACCTATTCACTCCTGTCAGGATATTGAAGTGTGTCATGCCAATTTCAGCCTCGATAGCTTGCCAGAATGAGTGTGTCTGCGTTGTAGCAGCTGTGTGTCTACCTCCACCATGCACCAAACCCATTATATTTTCTTCCCCATCAGAGCAAAAGAGTTACTTTATATAAAAAAGCTAAAATATATTTTTAGGTACCTAATTCATTGGAGGTTAAGTGTTTTACTCTTCCATTTTCCTCTTGCCTGGAGGGCACAGAGACAGAAAACCTTTTCATAAACCCTCCCTGCCTGTACTCCATCTCGCTCTCTCTCTCTCTGCATCTCCCCCATTTCTCGCTATCTCCCTCCTCACTCCCTGGCTATCCCTTTCTCTCTCACAAACCCCTGTTTTCCTACTCTTGGTCTTCTCTCTCTTTTACTCTCCTCTTCCCTCGCTCTCCTCTTCCCTTGCTCTCCTCCTCCATCTCTCTCATCCTCCTCCTCCTCCATCTCTCTCCTCCACCCTCCCCCTTGCTCTCCACCCCCCCCCCCCCTCGCTCTGTGTGTGTTTGATGCTGACTCTTCTCTCCAGAGCCAATTTGATTGACAGCTGGCTGAGAGGCAGGGAGGCTCTCTGGTGACAGATAAGGACCTGGGCTCCATTACTCACTGGGCCCACTACACAGTCCCAAAGGTAACACATGCCCAATTGACAGACACACACACACACACACACACGTGCACACGCACACACACACACACACGCACACACACTCTTATTTGCAACAGGAGCCATGTGAAATAAATAAAAACCACATGAATCGAGGAACAACAGGCAGGAGGCAGGACCATTGAGTGTGTGTGTACTATATGTGATTGTGTGAGTGAGAGCGCTTCGATTGTAAACCTGTGATTCCCAGGAGGGTGGTAAACAACACAGTAAACCCCCTCCACCCCCCCCCCCCCATACACACACACATTTAAATATACATGAAAAGATTCTACAAAGCCCAAATCATTATGTTAATGAGTTATGAAAGGGTCTAAAAATATTGTTCTTTCCCCTCCTTTGTTTAGGAGAACTCAGTAGAGACTACTCATACAGAGAATGTACTGTAGAGAGATTTGATAAATATATATACAGAGAGAGAGAGAAATAGATTCTCCCTCCCTCCTCCCTCAATTCTCACTCTTTTCCCCTCAGCCTCTTTCCCCTTCCATCTCTCTCATTCTGTCTCTCGTTCGCTCTCTCGTTCTCTCTCTCGTTCTCTCTCTCGTTCTCTCTATTCTCCGGGGACAGATGTTTGACTGCTTATCATTCATTCCTTTCAAACTGAGAGAATAAGAAGTTCTCACCAACAGAACAGACTGACTGCTGACTTGTTGATTGACAGGGGAGAAGAGAGACAGATGGGAAATAGGGACAACGAGAGAGAGAGAGAGAGAGAGAGAGAGAAACAGAGAGATACATAGACAGTCAGACCGAGAGAGAGAGAGAGAGAGAGAGAGAGAGAGAGAGACACACAGAAAGAAAGGATAGATCAGTAAATACTGAGAGGAGGACAACAAAAGCAGACAGTACAGGGCAGAGAGATGGAGTGAGTGATGTCCTGCTTAAGCCAGGTGTCTGTATCAGTGTGTCACAGGGGAGAGAAGTCTGTGTGTGTGTGGGGGGGGGGGGGTGCAGGAAAAGCCAGACCCCCAGCAGAGGAGAGTGGCAGGTGAATAGATGGAGAGAGAGAAAGGGAGAGTGAGTCGGGTGAAAGGGAGTGGAGAGAGAGGGTGCGAGAAGAGCGGTGAGAGAAGAATGGGAAGGAGAATGAAATATAGAGGGAAGGAGAGAGGTACAGTCCCAGGAAGGTGACAGAGAGAAGCCGTGAAAGGGAGAAACGAAGAGAGAGGGAAGGCTGAGGTGAGAGAGAGAGGTGGAGGGAGAGAGACACTTGCCCAGAGAGAGAGAGAGAAGAAAAGAAAGAGGAGCCGTGAGATGGACAAAGGTTGAAAGTGGTGAGGAGAAAGGGAGGATGCGGGAGAGGCAGGGTTGAGGGGAGGAGAGGGCTATCGGGGGTCGACTGAGGGCATGAAATGGTCTTTTGTCATCCTTCTTCATCCTCCTTCAACTGAGAGGAAGACAAAGAGAGAGAGAGAGCGGAAAAGAAATGCATTTTCCAACACCTCTTTCAGATGACAATGGCTACTTATCTCGCCATCAGTTAGTTCACTGGACGAGAGAGAGCGAGAGAGAGAGATCAGAGAGAGAGATCAGAGAGAGAGAGAGTAAAGAAATAACGAGTCGGAGTTCGGAACAGACTCGCTCCTCTCTCTCTCTCCATGATGAGGTCACCCTCTCTCTCCTATCTCCTCTTTGTGTTTAGGAAATAGACCTAAACAGCCATGATGCTTGGGCTAGGGTCCCTCTGTAAAGGTCAGGGGATAGAGGTCAGGGGTCAGGGTTGAGTGCTGACAGTGTGTCCTGTCAGACAAAGAGCGTTAACGCCACTCCAGCACCTTCATTCACTGACACACACACACACACCACTCCAGACCCCAAACAAACTCCTCTCTCTCCACTTCTCCCTGTGATATTGTGAAGTCCAAACACAACGACCATGTGACCCGTGTGCTGTTTCCAGCTCTGCAAACTGAAGCCGTGTTCTGTTATGAAGCGCCGCGCGTCATTAGTTCCCTGCAATCTACACAGCATGCCCGTTAGTGACCGCATCAATAAACACATCAACTCAGTCCTAACTTACAGAGCCACGCTAGTCCTCTCCACCCCGTCACACACACACACACACACACACACACACACCTGACGTTTGACGTTTGTGTGTCTCGTCGTGAACTTTTCCTTTGCATTTTTTTTGTCGTTGCTGGTGTATGTGAACGCTTACAATAAATAGCGCGCGTCTTGTAGAAGTTCTGTAGCGCATTTTCCTCAGCCTCCAGTGGCAGAACGGCGAGGGAGAAGATTGTTCACACGCAGACGTGGATTTATTATTGCTTCAAAGCACGAAGCCTCTGAATAATTCAGAATATCCAATGGCAGAAAATTACTCAACACACACACACACACACACGTGGATGCTTCCGTGGCAACAGTAGATATTTAGTCATCCCACAAACTCGCCTCAACAATCTGCCACTGGTGCATCACTAAATACCACCCTCACTCCTCATTCATCCTGACAGCCTGCTCGCCACGTAATGACGTCGTCCCCCTGCAACCAGGGCAGTAATCTCAGCCACTTGTCCGTCTATTATTACGTATTCTGTCTTTCTCTGACGCCCCCTATTCCCTCCCTCGATCTGAATTCATTCCTTCTTTCTCTCGCTCACTTTTTGGTCTCGTCTCTTTCTCTCTCTCTCTCTCAGGAAAAAGCCTGAATGACCACCCTTATTCCAAAAACCTGAGAAGGGTGAGAGTTGGGGGGAGAAGAGAGAGAGAGAGAGAGAGAGAGAGAGAGAGAGAGAGAGAGAGGTGTTCTGACGTTAATGAGATTCCTTGTTAGGAAAAGAGGGACGGCGCGACATGGAGGGAGGGAGGTGGAGAATGAAGTGGCTGTAATTGGTCGGTTTTTGAAAGGGGGAAAGACAGAAAACATTTACATTTACATTTAAGTCATTTAGCAGACGCTCTTATCCAGAGCGACTTACAAATTGGAAAGACAGAATTAGGTTTCTATCTGTGGTGTGTGTGTGTGTGTGTGTGTGTGTGTGTGTGTGTGTGTGTGTGTGTGTGTGTGTGTGTGTGTGTGTGTGTGTGGCCAGAGTTCCATGATGGATTTCTAAGGGTTCTACTGGTCAATCTCACCTGTCAATCAACAGGGCTAGAGGGACAGGAGAGACCCACTGTCACCCTGCAGGCACGCAGACAAAGTCACGTCACGTCTGAGAACAAAGACCTCTCAGTACATGATGGTGTTTGGCAATACATTGTCGTTTCTCAGTATGCACATTTCTGTGTGTGTGTGTGTGTGTGTGTGTGTGTGTGTAATCCCTCTCTGTGGGACTCTCTTCGTCTTCTCTTTGAACCAGAAGATATTCAGCCAACAACAGCAGACCGAGCTGCCAACCACAAACATACAGCTGAAACACACACACACACGAGACATGGGTTGGTGTGAGCTGGGCAGGTTGATTATAGTCTAGGTCTAGAGGACTGTTCAGGGATTAGGAAGAATGCCCATGGAGAGGTAGATCGGGGGGGGGGGGGGGGCTGCACAAAGACACACAGCCGGCGAAGTGACGTGGCAGCGGCGCTATGAAACGGTTAACGACGTGGTTTTCCCGCAAGATGGATAATCTCTCCCTTTCTCTCCCCTCTCCATTGTGACATTGTGTCTCAGACTATGGAACAGCGGAGTAGCGGATTGAATGGGATTCTTCCCTTCTTTTTGGAAAAATAATTAATATGATAAAACTCCCAATTCCTTTTCAGTCCTCCTTATCCCCTCTATCTCCCTCCATTTTCCTCATCCTTTATCGTTCCCTCGTTCATGGTGGATAAGAAGTGTTGGGGGCCAAGCTACAGAGAAGCGTCGAGTTGACCAAACTGAGTACTATCCCACTGGACACACACTGGTCGAATCAATCTGTGCCCAGTTGGATCCGTTTGTATGGTCCTGAAGGACTTGGGAGAGGGAGTGAGAAGAAAATAGCGTGTATGGAGAGGTGTATGGAGAGGTGTATGGAGAGGTGTATGGAGAGGTGTATGGAGAGATGTATGGAGAGGTGTATGGAGAGGTGTTTGGATAGATGTATGGAGAGGTGTATGGAGAGGAGTATGGAGAGGTGTATGGAGAGGTGTATGGAGAGGTGTATGGAGAGGTGTATGGAGAGGTGTATGGAGAGGTGTATGGAGAGGGAGTGAGAAAGAAGAAAGAGCATGTGTAAGAGAGTTGTATAGAGAGGTGTATGGAGAGGTGTATGGAGAGGTGTATGGAGAGGTGTATGGAGAGGTGTATGGAGAGATGTATGGAGAGGTGTATGGAGAGGAGTATGGAGAGGTGTATGGAGAGGTGTATGGAGAGGTGTATGGAGAGGTGTATGGAGAGGTGTATGGAGAGGTGTATGGAGAGGTGTATGGAGAGGAGTATGGAGAGGTGTATGGAGAGGTGTATGGAGAGGTGTATGGAGAGGTGTATGGAGAGGTGTATGGAGAGGTGTATGGAGAGGGAGTGAGAAAGAAGAAAGAGCATGTGTAAGAGAGTTGTATAGAGAGAGGTGTTTATAGAGAGAGGTGTTTATAGAGAGAAGTGCGTATAGAGAGAGATGTATATAGAGAGGTGTAGAGAGAGGTGTATATAGAGAGGTAAATAGAGAGAGATGTTTATAGAGAGAAGTGCGTATAGAGAGAGGTGTAGAGAGGTGTAGAGAGAGGTGTATAGAGAGAGGTGTATAGAGAGAGGTGTATAGAGAGAGGTGTATATAGAGAGGTGTATATAGAGAGAGGTGTATATAGAGTGGTGTATAGAGAGAGGTGTATATAGAGAGAGGTGTATATAGAGTGGTGTATAGAGAGAGGTGTAGAGAGATATAGAGAAGGAGTGAGAGATATTTGTAAGAAAGGGGAGTATATGAGAGAGCTGTGTATAGATAGAGGTGTGAGATGGAGGGATGGAGGGAATGCTGTGGGGAAGGTTGACAATGACAATTACAGTTACTGGAACCAGACAGCAAGGCTATAATGAGAAAAAAGACACTCCACCTTTCTCTTTCTCTCCCTCTCCCTCTCTCTACTTTCCCTGTCTCCCCCTCACTCCCCTTTCTCTGTCTCTCTCTACTTTCCACCCCCCCCTTCTCTCCATCTCTCGCCTACTCCTTTCCAGTCACTCCTGCTCTCCCTCATCTGCCCATGAATGTGTTTAATCAGTACATCAATCTTGGAGCAGACGGGAGAAGAATCCGAATAAATCCAATATGCAATATACAAGATAATTCATTTGGTAAAAACCTAGTGTGGGCGTTGACAAGATACTTGTCAGGCGCGTTCAATCACCATCCACCTGCCCCCCCCCTCCTCCATCCATTAACAGTCAGATTGTTCCGGTCGAGGTTCCCAGACTGCCAGTCAGATGAGATTAACTCTGTAGACTACTCCCAGGGATTGGAGCAGATTACCAGTTAGCCACCGGGAGAAGAAGAAGAAACGACCCACCCAGACACGGCCACATAGGGACATGCACATACACACATTCACATTTGGGTAATTTAGCATGTGCACACACTAGCACACACTCAGACATGAACATTCCACATGAATGACGGACAGGGGGAGGAGCAGGAGAGGTGGGGCACCAGTTAGGGGAGGTGGGGCACCAGTTAGGAGAGGTGGGGCACCAGTTAGGGGAGGTGGGGCACCAGTTAGGGGAGGTGGGGCACCAGTTAGGGGAGGTGGGGCACCAGTTAGGGGAGGTAGGACACCAGTTAGGAGAGGTGGGGCACCAGTTAGGGGAGGTGGGGCACCAGTTAGGGAGGTGGGGCACCAGTTAGGGAGGTGGGGCACCAGTTAGGGAGGTGGGGCACCAGTTAGGGAGGTGGGGCACCAGTTAGGGGAGGTGGGGCACCAGTTAGGGGAGGTGGGGCACCAGTTAGGGGAGGTGGGGCACCAGTTAGGGGAGGTGGGGCACCAGTTAGGGGAGGTGGGGCACCAGTTAGGGGAGGTGGGGCACCAGTTAGGGAGGTGGGGCACCAGTTAGGGGAGGTGGGGCACCAGTTAGGGGAGGTGGGGCACCAGTTAGGGGAGGTGGGGCACCAGTTAGGAGAGGTGGGGCACCAGTTAGGAGAGGTGGGGCACCAGTTAGGGAGGTGGGGCACCAGTTAGGGGAGGTGGGGCACCAGTTAGGGGAGGTGGGGCACCAGTTAGGGGAGGTGGGGCACCAGTTAGGGGAGGTGGGGCACCAGTTAGGGGAGGTGGGGCACCAGTTAGGGGAGGTGGGGCACCAGTTAGGGGAGGTGGGGCACCAGTTAGAAGAGGTGGGGCACCAGTTAGAAGAGGTGGGGCACCAGTTAGGGGAGGTGGGGCACCAGTTAGGGGAGGTGGGGCACCAGTTAGGGGAGGTGGGGCACCAGTTAGGGGAGGTGGGGCGTGGTTACAGAGTGCACTGGCAGAAGAGGGAGATGACTGGCCAGAGGAAAGGAGGGATAGGCAGAAGGGTAGATGAAGATAAGGTCCTCTTAATTGAGAAGGATGGAAAAGGAGGGCCGGGGTTAGAAGCTCATGTCTGTAGGTGTCACTGTATGGATCAGTCGAACAACAGCCATCTATTCGCTTATCTATTCGCTTAACACACTGAGCCAATTAAGAGGATGGCATGATCAATCAGTGTCTTGTCTATCACATCTTTTTAAAGGATTTTAATAAACATGTAGCTGTGGGTATGTTTGTTAATCTGTGTGTGTGTGTGTGTCTATCCTCGTGGGGACTGGAAATCCCAAAAGTCTCCACAAGGATAGTAAAACAAGGAACATTTCCCAGGTCCCCATGAGGACAAAGGCTATTTTAGGTTTAGGGGTTAAGGTTAGAATTATGGTTAGGTTAAGGGTTAGGAGTTAAGGTTAGGGAAAACAGGATTTTGAATGGAAATCAATTGTAGGTCCCCACAGAGACAGTAAAACATATGCATGTATGCATGCATGCATGTATGTATGTAGGTATGTGTGCATGTATGTACGTACAGTGGGGCAAAAAAGTATTTAGTCAGCCATCAATTGTGCAAGTTCTCCCACTTAAAAAGATGAGAGGCCTGTAATTTTCATCATAAGTACACTTCAACTATGACAGACAAAATGAGGAAAACAAATCCAGAAAATCACATTGTAGGATTTTTTATGAATTTATTTGCAAATTATGGTGGAAAATAAGTATTTGGTCACCTACAAACAAGCAAGATTCCTGGCTCTCACAGACCTGTAACTTCTTCTTTAAGAGGCTCATCTGTCCTCCACTCGTTACCTGTATTAATGGCACCTGTTTGAACTTGTTATCAGTATAAAAGACACCTGTCCACAACCTCAAACAGTCACACTCCAAACTCCACTATGGCCAAGACCAAAGAGCTGTCAAAGGACACCAGAAACAAAATTGTAGACCTGCACCAGGCTGGGAAGACTGAATCTGCAATAGGTAAGCAGCTTGGTTTGAAGAAATCAACTGTGGGAGCAATTATTAGGAAATGGAAGACATACAAGACCACTGATAATCTCCCTCGATCTGGGGCTCCACGCAAGATCTCACCCCGTGGGGTCAAAATGATCACAAGAACGGTGAGAAAAAATCCCAGAACCACACGGGGGGACCTAGTGAATGACCTGCAGAGAGCTGGGACCAAAGTAACAAAGCCTACCATCAGTAACACACTACACCGCCAGGGACTCAAAACCTGCAGTGCCAGACGTGTCCCCCTGCTTAAGCCAGTACATGTCCAAGCCCGTCTGAAGTTTGCTAGAGAGCATTTGGATGATCCAGAAGAAGATTGGGAGAATGTCATATGGTCAGATGAAACCAAAATAGAACTTTTTGGTAAAAACTCAACTTGTTTTGTTTGGAGGACAAAGAATGCTGAGTTGCATCCAAAGAACACCATACCTACTGTGAAGCATGGGGGTGGAAACATCATGCTTTGGGGCTGTTTTTCTGCAAAGGGACCAGGAAGACTGATCCGTGTAAAGGAAAGAATGAATGGGGTCATGTATCGTGAGATTTTGAGTGAAAACCTCCTTCCACCAGCAAGGGCATTGAAGATGAAACGTGGCTGGGACTTTCAGCATGACAATGATTCCAAACACACCGCCTGGGCAACGAAGGAGTGGCTTCGTAAGAAGCATTTCAAGGTCCTGGAGTGGCCTAGCCAGTCTCCAGATCTCAACCCCATAGAAAATCTTTGGAGGGAGTTGAAAGTCTGTGTTGCCCAGCAACAGCCCCAAAACATCACTGCTCTAGGGGAGATCTGCATGGAGGAATGGGCCAAAATACCAGCAACAGTGTGTGAAAATCTTGTGAAGACTTACAGAAAACGTTTGACCTCTGTCATTGCCAACAAAGGGTATATAACAATTGACCAAATACGTATTTTCCACCATAATTTGTAAATAAATTCATTAAAAATCCTAGTTGAAGTGCACCTATGATGGAAATTACAGGCCTCTCTCATCTTTTTAAGTGGGAGAACTTGCACAATTGGTGGCTGACTAAATACTTTTTTGCCCCACTGTATGTATGTATGTATGTATGTATGTATGTATGTATGTATGTATGTATGTATGTATGTATGTATGTATGTATGTACGCATGTATGTATGTATATATGCACATCTCTGGATGCTACAGGGACAAGTCTTGGCTGCTCTCTCTGTGTAACAATGTCTGACACCTGTCACTGGCGCCATGGCATCGCTCACTGGGGGACGGGATGAGCCAAACACACACACACACTATAACTCTCCTCCAGGAAGCAGAGATCACACAGGTGGGACAGAGAGATAGAGAGATAGCAGGGTTTAGAGACACGAAAGAGGAAACAGGACTTACAGAGGGCTAAAAAGGAAGGAAGAGGTATGGGGGGGGGGGGATACAACTGAGCTTTCCGGAGACAGAGGAGCAAAAGACAAGAAAGGACAAATATAAGAAAAGTCTGAACTTGATGGAGAACAGAGAGAAGGTGGAAAGAAGATGGAGAGGAGACGGAGAGAGAATGTAGGAAAGTAAGAGAGGGAGAAAGAAGAGTTCAGTGGGTAAAGAATCAGAGCTAGAGAAACATATGAGAGAAGAGACGGAGATATAAAGTGTGGATGAGAGAGAAACAAACAACTAGAGAAAGAGGAACGAGAGGAAAGAGAGATATATAGAGAAAGAGGGCATAGAGAGATAGAGATGAAAGAGTGAGATGAAAGAAAGAAAGAACGAAAGAAAGACGGGGAAGAGAGGAGAGAGAGATGAGAGAGAGATGTCGAGAGAGTGAGGAGAGCGAGAGAGAGATGTAGAGAGAGATGTCGAGAGAGTGAGGAGAGCGAGAGAGAGATGTCGAGAGAGTGAGGAGAGCGAGAGAGAGATGTAGAGAGAGTGAGGAGAGCGAGAGAGAGATGTAGAGAGAGATGTCGAGAGAGTGAGGAGAGCGAGAGAGAGATGTAGAGAGAGTGAGGAGAGCGAGAGAGAGATGTAGAGAGAGTGAGGAGAGCGAGAGAGAGATGTAGAGAGAGTGAGGAGAGCGAGAGAGGAACATAGAAGTTGAAGAGAAAAAAAGGAAAGAGAGGAGGTCAGACTAGGTCAAGTGGTACAGGCTATTTTCTGCTTTCTAAAAGCTCTTCCACACTCCCGAGAAAATGTTCTTTGTCTTGTTTGTCTTGTTTTGCTAATAATGCCATGGGTAAATCTGGGCAGAAAGCAGGGAGGCAGGGACGCATGACAGTAGTATTTCATTAGGATCCCCATTTTCCCCTTCTGATGGGAGAGATTTTAACTAAAGAAAGAACACAGCACTCAGACTATGAAAAAAAAAAAAAAGAGAAACAATTGTTTGTATTGTCAGTACCGTGACCCTGCTTTGTCAGTACCGTGACCCTGCAGTGTCAACTGTAAATGCAGTGGACTCTGTCCCATGAATGACGAGTGATTGAATTGTGAGGGGATTTCATGTGAATATAAACTAAAGATTTGTATCAACGAGATAAAGTTGGAATCCAATTGAATTACTGCACATATTTACAGCACGGCAGTTTGTCAGTGCCTTTATCAGCGAGTTACATCGAGTTCAGATCAAATTACATTACATTTGGAATTCTGAGTCACAGAGTACGAGAGTCAAGATAAGCACACCAACTCTAGATCTCTGAACGCATGTGTACTGTTGGGCTGTGTACACGCACGGACGCACAAACCAGCACCAACATTACAGACCACACATCTGGAGGGCTTTCAGTGTACAATCAATAACTGTAAGATCCATATACATGCATCACACACAATCCCACACGCACAGTAGCACACACATCCATCAAGTGAACGTTCTCCAAAAGCTCCAGAAAGGGGGGGGGGCTGCACGGTTGAAGAAGTACAGGAGGGGGGGGGGTCTTTTGTCCTCCTTCGCCCCTCCGACGAGCATTCTTCTGGCCCTCTTTTCTTTGCGGAGAAGAAGGGAACGGACGAAAGAGAAAAAAAAGAAACCACTCCATCTGTTTTTTTTCTTCTCTCCCACGCGCCCCTGCACTACAGCTGGGCTCCAGTGGAGGGAGAGGAGGGAGGGGTAGAGAGGGAGCAAAAGACAAGTGTGAGGTGGGGTATAGAGAGAGACAATGAGGAGAGAAGGGGAGGAAAGAGAGGAGAAGGGGGGGGGTAAAAACGGTATGAGTGTGGATGTGTGTGTGTGTGTGTGTGTGTGTGTGTGTGTGTGTGTGTGTGTGTGTGTTCCCATAGCCCGAGAAGAAGGACAGGTTATGGTCTCTCTCATTCACAGGAAGCCCTAAATTGCTTTTGACACCATTTTGATAGGCAATCATGACTATTCATCCTGCCTTTTGACTTGTTTACCAGAGGGTGGGGGGAAAAAGAGAGATTGGCACAAAACCAGTTAACACTAGAACTGCCTGGCCTTTCGGCCTATAAGTACCCGTCAGACAGCGTTGCCGGGCATCCCCTTTAGCAAGCGCATCGGATGCATATATCAACCCGCATTGTGCGGCAAACATAAGCACCAACTCTTGATAAATAGTGCATAAACCACTATTAAGGATTCATTGCATTAAGGTAATATTTGTGGAAATATATCAAGTCCTAGAATAAACGTATGCCTAATAGCCTATTTTCGTTTCCCTTACAATAAAAACACGCCAGTCAAATCCATTTGATCAACTTGATTTGTTGATCCGATTAATAATAGTTATAGTAATTAATAAAGTCCAGTTACAGCTTCTTTTGACAAAATACAAACTAAAAAGATGATATAACCAGCCAGGTACACATGTGGAATTATTTTCTATATTCCTTAACAAAAGCACCAGCGCATGAACAATTCTAAAGGAGGAAGCGCATAAATAAATATTTGTGGAAATATATTCATGACAAGATAGAAAAACAGCAATTTGTTGATTGTATCGGACACTGTATTGTGGCCTTATATGCGTGCCTTTACGCATTTATCAATATAGTCTTCTCTTTGCTTGTGGTCCACAGTCGGCACACAGCCTTCGGGGGCTTTGTGTGAGTAAGCCCCACAAACAAATCGGTTGCACTGAACATAGTTTTCAAGGGCCTTGTTTCGTGTGCACCTGCCACAGGTGTCACATACCCGTGTCTATAGGCTAACTCTTATTGTGTGTGAAATTCGTAATAGTTTCAACGGGCCGGATGTGCAGGCTTACTGGCATCGCTCATTAAGTTGGATAGAGACAAATATATATTTTGCATTATTCTAAAGGACTACTGCAACATGTAACATGATTTCATTTCCCTTACAACACATTTGATTAGTAATAGAGTTAAAGTAAACAAAATAGTCCCATAACAGCTCATTTCTACCAAGTAAAATGTAAGAGAGAATGGTATCAACCCCCAAGGCGCGCGGTCAAATGATTTGCTACTGAAAATAGCCATAACACAAACTCATCATCACACTGTTGTCTTTCTAAATTAAATCAACCTCTTCACCCTCCTTATCATTCCGTTAGCCCTAAATTAAATTCAATTGTGAAGTAAGGTGCACAATTATCACCCATTCATTAACTTGTCATTCATTCAGTGAGGAGCGAGAGGCATTAGCGCCTGGCTGGGTACCAACGTCCTGCAGCACATTGTCTTGGCGCATTGTCTTGGCGGGTTAAATTGGGAATACTCTTCTGTTTGTGATTGCTTCTGACAAATGAGCAGTGTAAAATATAAACATTTAGGAAAAGTCATGGAAGGAGCAGGGTGTAGCATTTTTTGGGAAGCAGATTTGTTTAAATTGACAAAATCAAAATGCAGTGGCCGTTGGCGGTTCTAGTTAAAGCGCAAGAGGGAAAGAGAGAGAAGACAAAGAAAGAGAGACAAGCAAAAAGAACGGAGCGATTTTAAACGTATAAACTGTGCCGGATTCCAACTCGGCGTAATGTGATAGAGGGGAGGATATGGAGAGATGGACATTCACACTGGCCCGGTGTGGTGGAGGAAGGGAAGAGAGAAAGAAGGAGAGGGGGGGGGATAAGTAAGGAGAGGTGGACTCATTTTGCAGACAGGGGGGGGGGGGGTAAGAATGTGTGTGTTAGTGAGACAAAGTATGTAAGCAAGCGTGTGTTTGAGGCCTTTCAGTAAGGCGCTGGGAGGGGAGCTCTTTTGTTCATGGGGAGGAGGGGGGGAGAAAGGAGAGAGAGAGAGGTAGAAAAAGTAATGAGCAATATGCTACTGAAGGAGAGGGAGTGCGCCTTGAAGGAAATTTAACTCCTCCAGTTGGTCTTTGGGCCAGCACTGGGAGCAATAAGAAAGCGTGTGTGTGTGTGTCTGCACGTTAGTACTTACCACAAGACAGGCGGACAAAGAGAATGATTGGGGAAAATGGCAAAAAATAAGACCTGCACGTTCCATACCTCAAGGCATGCAGATGTGGATGTGTGTGTGTGTGCCTGCGTGCGTGCATCAGAGTGTGTCTGCATGTGTGCGTGTGTGTGTGTGTCTGCGTGTGTGTGTGCACGCAGCCAGAGTATCAGATTTAATCCTGTTGTTGGCATGACCTTTATACAAGACAGATCTTGTTATGGAGTTGTTGTGGACAACAAAAAATGTGTTCACTGTCTGTGTTTCTGTCCCATTTGGACGTGGTACACAGAAACCTTACATCCTGGTTACTGGAGGTACGATGAGGAGTTGAGAACCATTTACAATTTTGTCATTTAGCAGATGCTCCAGAGCGACTTACAGTAGTGAGTATGTCATTTTTTAAACTTTCCCCTGGCACTGGTACCAAGTGGGAATCGAACCTACAACCCTGCCATTGCAAGTGCCATGATCTACCAATTGAGCCACACAGGACCACAGTCCATTGGTCATTCCATCCCCCTTTTCACTCCTAACCTCTCTCGGGCTGCAACTATCCATTATCTTCTTAGCCGACGAACAGGTCTCAGCTAACAACAACAGCACGTACATGGGTTTTCTTCCTTTTTCCTCGTTCCCTACAATAACTTGTAACCAGGGTCGTATTCATTAGTGCACACCGAATCAAAACAATTTGCTAATGGGAAACAAAAACAAGAGTTACTTATTGGACAGGTAGTCCCTCCCTGTTTCAGTCCAATTGATGTCTAATGAACACAACCCTAAACGAGAGCTGAGTGGCGCTTGTGTAGTCTGAGCTTAGAGAAAATAACTAGCTATGAACGAGACAAGCTCATGGTTTCCCTTCAGCCTGCTTTTAAAAAGGTGGGATAACGAACTGGCCAGATGGACGGAAAGGAACTGAATCCATACAGGCTGTTCCTACGCCTGCCAGTTGGCTCTGGCAACATACACACCGAGTACAATGAAGTAGTATTAAGTATGCATTCAGTGTCAGAGAATAAGTCACGTGAAGGTTATGAAGAAGTGGTTAAGTGGCCGTTTTGAAGGAGGAAAAGTCATGTCATAGTAATATCACTGCGTTAAAAAAAAAAAGAGAAGAAGAAGAGTGGGACAAAAAGGTGAAATGAAATAAAACAAATTAAGAAGAAGAACACGGTTGGAGTACTGTGGCAATGTAGTATCATAGCATCTTCCTATACTCTACGTGTCATAGCAAACTCCTCTATCGGTGTCATGGGTGGGAGTAAAAGAGGAATGCTGGGAGGGGAGCCTAATTATAGGAGTCTGGGTAGCATCAGGGTTGATTGGGGTTATTAAGAGGGTAATAAAGAGATGGGGGGCATAGTCCATTTCTGCTGCTGAGGAATGTGTCTGCAGCCGTGTTAATGGCTCACAGGAAGAAGCTCTCAGGGTGATGATCTACTGGCCATCACTCACTATCTGGGTCACGTCACATCAGACCACAGCCCTGTCACGACTCTACTCTCTCTCCCCTCTGCTCCCACTTTCTCTCATCCCTCCCTCCTCTCATTCACCCCCCAAGTGCCTCCCTCGCCGGTCTTTGTTCCTCCCCCCCTTTCGCTTGTTCTTCCTCTCTTCCTCCCTCCCTTTCTTTCTCTCTTCCTTCCTTCCTCCCGCCCTCGCTCTCCTTCCCCCACTCTCTGTCAGCGTCAGACCTCCAGTCAGCGCATCTCTCCCTCTCTCTCCCTCCCTCCCTCTCCCTCCCTCAAAGACTCAGCCAGGACTATGACATTTACTGTGTTTCTGTGACACGATTCTGCTGGCTCTGTCAGGATAAACATTCCCATCCCTCTCTCTGAGACACACACCTGTTTGTTTTACTATCCTTGTGGGGATGAAACAATTGATTCCCATTCAAAATCCTATTTTCCCTAACCTAATCCTGAACCCCAAACACTACCTCTTAATTCCAATTCTAATCCTCAACCTAACCCCTGAAGCTAAAAAAAGCCTCGTCACCCCCACTCGTCTGAATTTTCCTCACTTTACTATCCTTGTGAGGACTTCAGGATTGCCACAAGGCAGTGGAGGCTGCTGAGGGGAGGACGGCTCACAATAATGGCTGGAACGGAGCAAATGGAATGACATCAAACACATGGAGGTAAGGGGAGGAGGTCGGAGGATTGTCCTGTGTGGTCGATCCCAGCCGCGGGGAGACATTTCATTAACTTAAGAGACAACCGGAGGGGCCATGTGCTGAGAGCTGATCCTAGATCAGAGGAGACCTGGGGGATTTGGGGGCGCCACCCCTCTCTCCCCTCCCCTCTCCTCACCCTCAACCTCCCCAGGCCAATACTGATTAGCTCTGTTTAACCAGTGGATCAGGGGAATGAGGACCACAGATCTCAGTGGGCTGTTCGTGGGCCCTATAGCTTTAGAGAGGCCACTCTGACAGCTTGTCCCTAACATCTGGTGTTACAGGTGAGGCTCTTCTCATATTGTGACATTTGCTCAGTTTAAATACGCCGGGACTGAAACATATACAACTGGTGGGCCTAAAAGGACTCGAACAAGATCCGACTTCCTTTCATTCCTCAAACCTCATGTGGTTTCTGTGTGTCTGGGCTTCTGACATGCTGTCTGAGGATGGAGTGTGTTGGACTTTACACACAACACAGTGACGATATTATATGAAGCCCACACCTGCAGCATAGTGGTAGGTAGGGCAGGTCACCCCTTCTGAAGATTCTGTGTAATTTATAGTGTGTGTGTGTGTGTGTGTGTGTGTGTGTGTGTGTGTGTGTGTGTGTGTGTGTGTGTGTGTGTGTGTGTGTGTGTGCAAGAGAGATCATGTCCGCGTGTGTCTGTCTATGCATGCATAGGTGAGTGTGTGTGTATCCGTGTGTGGCCGTATGCTTGACCTCATCCCCCTGGGTACAGAGACAGAAAACAACTCCCACCACTGCCCTCACTGCTAGGCCTGGGCAGTATACCGTATATACCGGGGTATTTGGAAAAAACCACAGTACCGTCAATACCGTTGAAACCATTTCTTTGTTTGTTAATAAAAAGTTTGTTAATACATTTGAATATTTGTAGCTACTTGAAGTAAACACCCACAGTCAACTTGTGCAATACGTTAGGAGATAAAGGACATTGCGTTCTTCATTTCACCTGTCACATTATTATAAAGCTTACGGTAGTCCCCTGTAACGTGGTGTTTGTTTACAAGCACACAACTACGAGAGACTAATATTTGTTTTGTGTATGTGGCAAACTGCAGAGATTGGACCGAGTCACAATTTTGCAAGTTCTAAACAAGTCTCAAGTCTTAACCTTCGAGTCTCCAGACTAGTCCCAAGTAAGAATGGACAAGTCTCAAGTCTTAACCTTCAAGTCTCCAGACTAGTCCCAAGTAAGAATGGGCAAGTCTCAAGTCTTAACCTTCGAGTCTAGAGTCTCTCAGACTAGTCTCCAGACTAGTAAGAATGGGCAAGTCTCAAGTCTTAACCTTCGAGTCTCCAGACTAGTCCCAAGTAAGAATGGACAAGTCTCAAGTCTTAACCTTCGAGTCTCAGACTAGTCCCAAGTAAGAATGGGCAAGTCTCAAGTCTCTCCAGACTAGAATGGGCAAGTCTCAAGTCTTGACCTTCGAGTCTCCAGACTAGTCCCAAGTAAGAATGGGCAAGTCTCAAGTCTTAACCTTCGAGTCTCCAGACTAGTCCCAAGTAAGAATGGACAAGTCTCAAGTCTTAACCTTCGAGTCTCCAGACTAGTCCCAAGTAAGAATGGACAAGTCTCAAGTCTTAACCTTCGAGTCTCCAGACTAGTCCCAAGTAAGAATGGGCAAGTCTCAAGTAAAGTCCTAAGTTCCACAGCTCAGGTCAAGTCAAGACACAAGTCCCTCATTTGGGGTTTTGAGTTCTCAAGTCAATGGTTAAGTGTTTTATGCCAATTTCATCGCAATGCATCAGTGATTGTGGAGCCCTAAGTTTTACAAACTGAATCCCTGTGTTCCCCCACTACCACATAGTCTTTGAAACTGAATGCCAGGATTTTTGGGACCGATGATGCCCTGATGCAGAGGTGACACCCCAGGTCCCAGCATAGTGGGGCAAATTGTTTTCCCTGGGGCCCGGAGCTTTTCCTAATCTGGTAACCTAACCAGGTATAAATCTGGACCCTATAGGGTGTGACAGTTATTATTTAGTTGAAAAAGAGTTTTATATGGGCAATGATGGGAGTGAGACCAGATTTACATGAGTCATTTAGCAGACGCTGTTATCCTGATTGTCTTAAAGGAGCAATTAGGGTTGAGTGTCTTGCTCAAGGGCACACTGACAGATTTTTCACCTATTCGGCTCAGGGATTCAAACCATCAACCTTTCGGTTACTGGCCAAACGCTCTTAACCACTAGGCAACCTGCCACCAAGGTATTATTTTTTTTTTTACCTTTGTTTTACTAGGCAAGTCAGTTAAGAACAAATTCTTATTTTCAATGACGGCCTAGGAACAGTGGGTTAACTGCCTGTTCAGGGGCAGAACGACAGATTTGTACCTTGTCAGCTCGGGGATTTGAACTTGCAACCTTCCGGTTACTAGTCCAACACTAACCACTAGGCTACGCTGCCGCCCCAGCATATACACATACATATATATATATACATATAAATACACACAAATACACTACCGTTCAAAAGTTTTGGGTCACTTAGAAATGTCATTGTTTTTGAAAGAAAAGCACTTTTTCTGTCCATTAAAATAACATCAATACAGTGTATTGACACATGTCTACACTGAAATATAGTGTATTGTACTGAAATACAGTGTAGACATTGCTAATGTTGTAAATTACTACTGTAGCTGGAAACAGCAGATTTTTTTAAAAATGGAAAATCTACATAGGCGTACAGAGGCCCATTATCAGCAACCATCACTCCTGTGTTCCAATGGCACGTTGTGTTAGCTAATCCAAGTGTATCATTTTATAAGGCTAATTGATCATTAGAAAACCCTTTTGCAATTATGTTAGCGCAGCTGAAAACTGTTGTCCTGATTAAAGAAGCAATAAAACTGGCCTTCTTTAGACTAGATGAGTACCTGGAGCATCAGCATTCGTGGGTTCGATTACAGGCTCAAAATGGCCAGAAACAAAGAACTTTCTTCTGAAACTTGTCAGTCTATTTTTGTTGCGAGAAATTGCCAAGATATTGAAGATCTCATACAAAGCTGTGTACTACTTCCCTTCACAGAACAGTGCAAACTGGCTCTAACCAGAATAGAAAGAGGAGCGGGAGACTCCAGTGCACAACTGAGCAAGAGGACAAGTACATTAGTGTCTAGTTCGAGAAACAGACGCCTCACAAGTCCTCAACTGGCAGCTTCATTAAATAATACCCCATACAAATCTCTGGCAAACTGTGAGTAGCATGTTTTTGTTACTTGAATAGTTGTATAGTTTAGGTCAGAAACTGTGCAAAATGTTTGCAATGCCCTATGGGATTTTACATTTACATGCTAGTATTGCTAACCTTTGCATTACAGAGAATCAGTGGGGTTTGTAAACAGCGCCCCCTGTGTTCAGGTCCGATATGACCAAATATCCCGGTATTACACAAGGTCGGAATGAAGGGATGACAATCTGGATACTTCCCAAGCCTACTCCCTGCCTGCCCTGTCTGTCCGCCATCCCTGCCCTCTCTGACTGGCTGCCACCTTGCTGGTTTCCCTCTCAGTGAGCCGGCTGTGTGGTGCAGTGGCCAGCCTGTTCTTTTTTTTGCCACATCAGCTCAAAGCTCTTTTCACAGCTCCTGTTGCTCTCAGCTCGTAAACTCTCTCTCTCACACAGAACTTGGCTTTTTTTTAAACCGCACGGCAGTTAGAGGAGCAAAATGAAAAGGGCCTGCTGCTAGAGATATTTTAACATGCCGCTTGGAGACTAGCAGATCCCCATACACTCTCTCTCTCTCCCCTATTCTGCCCGCTTTCTTTCTCTCCTCACTTTTCTTCATTTTCTCCCTCTCTCACATCGAGTCCTTCCCCTCTCGTCCCATCTCCCTCCTCCGTACAGTGCACTCCAAAACCCCTACTCTTGTCTTTTTTGATAACCCTGAAACTTACAGTAGATATTCTCTAATCATTTTGCCTCAGGATCTGTCTGACTAAGCTTACTGCTTTTCATATACACTCTTATCCACACAACAGAAAATACCCTTCATGGAAAATACATCATTCATGTACAGTACAGGGAAACCTAAGGGTGGATTTATGGTTGGAACTAGGTTTGATTCTACCAATTTTAAACAAGCGCTAATTCCCCACACAAACAAATAACTGTTTTCATAAGACCTATAGTAACTTTTTTCTCCTCCTCTTCTTCATTCCTCCTCTCCCTCCCCCTCCCAAATAGATTTCAAACATTTTCGGAGACCCTGCTGTGTTCCGTTTTTTTTTGTACTTGCAACGCTTAGCCTAGTTAACCAGCCTTTTATCCCACGCCAATTAGCAGACGATTAATTAATTATTGAGAATCTAGAAGGGGGATTAATTTTTAATGTGTGTTTGAGAGGGAATCGTTGTAGTACAAGTCACCGCAAGCAGTTTAGGGGAGACGCCCACTCACACCGGTGTTTACCATCATCTACCACAGTAGAGAGAGAGGGAGGTAAGAGAGGTAGAGAGAGAGAGAGAGAGAGAGGACCAATTAAGGCTGATCGAACAGCCCCAAACCCTTTAACTCCCAATCCGATTGTACACACTGGAGCATCCAAAAACCCCCAGCATAAGCTAAAATCCCATCACATCTAATAAAGCCATTTATCTTGTATCGCGTGTGTGTTGGTGTGTGTGCAGAGACCCAGCCAATGTTACCCAACACCATCTACCTGATGTGTTTTCGTGTTTTCGTAACAGCATTAGTGACCAGCGCTCCTTCCACTTCCCCTCCTAACAGAGAGTAATAACAGATTCGATCTTTCATTAGCCCAGTGTGTAGTTGATAATGGGAGATGCTGGGATAAGGATGAAGGATGTGTGTGTGTTCTAGGATGAGGGTAATGTATAGTGCCTTCAGAATGTATTCACACCTAATTTAAAATGAATTCAATTGAGATTTTGTGTCAGGGGCCAACACAACAACACCCCTTAATATCAAAGTGGAATTATGTTTTTACAAATGAATTAAAAATGAAAAGCTGAAATGTCTTGAGTCAATAAGTATTCAACCCCTTTGTAATGGCAAGCTTAAATAAGTTCAGGAGTAAACATTTGCTTAACAAGTTGCATAATAAGTTGCATGGACTCTGTGTGCAAAAATAGTGTTTAACATGCTTTTTTAATGACCTCCTCATCTCTGTACCCTACACATACAATTATGTATAAGGTCCATCAGTTGAGTAGTGACTTTCAAACCCAGATTCAACCACAAAGACCAGGGAGGTTTTCCAATGCCTTGCAAAGAAGGGCACCTATTGGTAGATGGGTAAAACATAAAAAAGCAGACATTGAATATCCATTTCAGCATGGTGAAGTTATTAATTAACTTTATACAATGGGTGGGTCCTGAATCCTGAATGCTGATTGGTTAAACGCGCATTACAGCCGGTGTCTATTCCACAAGTTACCACCAGCTAAATCTATGACGTTAAAATGGCTATTAACTCTGTTCCACCTGACTACGCAATCCACTGTCTCATCAGCCCTATAAACTTGATCTCCACTATAAAAAATCATCAAGAAATTCTCACATTTCTTTTAGGCTAACATTTAGTTTTCAACAGCGGAGATTTGTATAAACCTTGCTGTCTGTCTCGCTGACATTTGCAACACTGTTTCAATATTCAAATTCGATCGCCAGCTGTCCCATAGTAATGAATGTTTAGGGGTCGGGAGTCAGGATGAGACAGACAGGCAGGCAGGCAGCGTTTCTCAGCCAGTCGAAATCATGAATCAGCTTGCATCCTTTTTATGGATATATACAAAGACATGTCAATTGAAAAAAGGTCAAACGAATCAAAGTGCAGCTAGTTTGCAGTCTATCCAGCTTGATTGTGTTAGCTGTGTTGTTGGCTCTGAACTACAGTGTCCTGACGAGAGAGCACATTTTCTATGCCAGATAAAAAATAAAATAAAAATTTAAAATCGCAGCTCATTGTTATGGAAGTATGCAAATAAATGTCACTAGAAAACAGCTTAAACAAACACAGCTACTGTTGTTGTTTTGTCTGCACGGTTTGACGTGACTGTAAGTTAGCAGTAGTTGGCTAGCTAGCAAACAAAGGATAAGAACATTGCCAGCCAGTGTTAATATGTTGGTAACCCATTGTATAAAAGTGATATTGCCCCCGAAGCCAGTGTTTGGAGGATATATTGGCACGGCTTGACTTAGTCTCGGGCCTAACAACACCCGTGCCAATATATCCTCCTAACACCGGCTTCTCTGGCATTATCACTTAATTGGATGGTGATTCAATACACCCAGTCACTACAAAGATAGTTAGGAAGGACGCCTCTCAGTTGCCATAAAGGAAGGAAACCGCTCAGGGATTTCATCATGAGGCCAAAGGTGACTTTAAAACATTTAGAGTTTAATGGCTGAAAAAACTGAGGATGGATCAAGAACAATGTAGTTACTCCACAATACTAACCTAAATTAGCAAGTGAAAAGAAGGAAGCCTGTACAGAACAAAAATATTCCAAAACATGCATCCTGTTTGCAATTACTGCGAAAAAATGTGGCAAAGAAATTAACGCTTTATATTCAGGATATAAAGTTATGTTTGGGGAATATCCAACACATCACTCGTACTACTCATATGTTCAAGCATGGTGGTGGCTGCACCATGTTATGGGTATGTTTATCATCGGCAAGGGAGTTTTTGGGGATAAAAATAAATGGAATAGAGCTAAGCACAGGGAAAATCCGAGAGGAAAACCTGTTCCAGTCTGCTTTCCAACAGACGCTAGGAGACATTAATTTTTCAGCAAGACAACAACCTAAAACACAAGGCCAAATATACAACATAACATTTTTCTAAGTGGCCTAGTAACAGATCTTCAAGACGATTTTATGTAAAAACTATGTAAAGACTTGAAAATGGCTGTCTAGCAATGTTCAATGAGCTTGAAGAATTTAAAAAAAGAATCATGTGTAAATATTGTACAATCGAGGTGTGCAAAGCTCTTAGCACTAGAACCGCCAATCTGTCTAGCAAAATGGCTATCTAGCAATGATCAACAACCAACTTGACCAAGGTTGAGTAATAAAAAATAAAATAATATATCTGCTGGCACCAATTCTGGGGTTCAAGCTGTGGGGCCACTGTTCCACCATCAGGACAAATAGGACACAACATCCTGCCATGAGATACTTCTGTACTCTTTACCACACTTGCCAAATATCGCAACATAAAATGTAACAGATCATGCAATATGCACATTTTGGACGATTTGTAATGATGTTCTCTTCTCCAGAACCGCTAGTCCGATCGGCACAAACTTTGGTGTATAGCGTCTATGGATGTACATCTTCAAGTCGTACTCAAACAATATGGCCGCAATAAGCCAATGATCTTGCATGAAAGATTTTGTCCGACAGCATCCCCCATGTGGCCAAACTGAACCATACTTTGCAGATTAGCTACACTCATTGGGGTGGCAGGGTAGCCTAGTGGTTAGAGCGTTGGACTAGTAACTGAAAGGTTGCAAGTTCGAATCCCCGAGCTGACAAGGTACAAATCAGTTGTTCTGCCCCTGAACAGGCAGTTAACCCACTGTTCCTAGGCCGTCATTGAAAATAAGAATTTGTTCTTAACTGACTTGCTGACTCTTAACTGACTTGCCTAGTGAAATAAAAAAAATATCCCTTATCATTATTAGATCAAAATATATAAAATATGTGACCATCATATGATCTGAATGTGCCTGCATATGTTGAGTCTTGACAGTGTTTGGAAAATGCGTGCCAAGTATATTTACTGTACAAATATCCGTGTCTGATTTATATGCATTCATGTGCCAGACCACACCCACGTGAATGTTTATTGTCAGTAGCGGCCATGTTGTTTGACATAATACTCTGGGAAATCTTGCATTGAGAGAGGCCTTAGTCAGTAGATGCCATTTATCAAGGTTAATTTAGATCAGCCCAGTTCCGGTTGAGATGTAGGTTAAGTGTTTGTCACAAAACATTCTTAATGGCAGAATACCCATCATGGCGAACCTTATGACTGATATCCCTTATCATTTGTGCCAAATGTCATCACTCTGAGTCAAACCGATCAAGAGAGATAAACATGTGCCTGTTATGGCACCGCCGTGTGGTCGATATGAATGTTCTCACATATGTTGAGCGAATGTTTGGAACATGTTCACCAAGTTTGGTTACAACGGGAATATCTCTGTCTGATTTATACGCATTAATGAACCAGACCACGGCCACATGAATGTTTATTGGCAAGTTGGTATCTTGTTTGACGTCCTGTATTAGTCTGGAAAGTATTGCGTTTAGAGACTTTGGTCCATAGATTCCATATATCAAGGTCCATCCAGACCGGCCCAGTAGTTCCGGAAGAAATGTCATTTAAGGGTTTTTCACAAAATTCTAAAATGGCCGAAAATCCATCGTGGCGGACCTTATGGGTCCTTGAGGCAAATTCGTTCCTTGTGAGAGGAGGATCCTACACTACTAATTTCAGGACTCTATGTCAGATGGGGTGAGGGGCATGACTGTTCAAATTTTGCTATGTCAATCACCTGTTATAGAGCCACTTTGTGGCCAATTGGCATGGCATTGCATAAGGTGTGGGCAATGAGCCGTTAACGTCATGTGAATTTGCACCCTCCTCGGCCATACCATCTCACGGGAATTTGCATGTTAATCTTCCTCGCGAGAAGAACCGGTATAATAAGAAACCTAATAGTGAACCAGAAGAAACACAACAGGGTTTCACCACAATCGCTACTTGAAGCCCTAATCATGTACAAACGCTGTACAACACACTCTACATGACCAAAAGTATGTGGACAACGGCTCATTGAACATCTCATTCCAAAATCAAGGGCATTAATATGGAGTTGGTTCCCCTTTTGCTGATATAACAGCCTCCACTCTTCTGGGAAGGCTTTCCACTAGATCTTGGAACATTGCTGCGGGGTCTGCGGTCACCCCTTCAAATGAGTGGATTCAGCTACTTCAGCCACACCCATTGCTGACAGGTGTAGAAAATCTAGCACACAGTAATAGATTCTCCATAGACAAACATTGGCAGTAGAATGGCCTTACTGAACAGCTCAGTGACTTTCAACGTGGCACCATTATAGGATTCCACCATTCCAACAAGTCAGTTTGTCCAATTTCTGCCCTGCTACAGCTATCCAGGTCGACTGTAAGTGCTGTTATTGTGAAGGAGAAACACCTACGAGCAAAAACGGCTCAGCCGCGAAGTGGTAGGCCACAAGCTCACAGAACAGGACTGCCAAGTGCTGAAGCGCGTCAAAATTCTCTGGCCTCAGCTTCGACACTCACTACCGAATCGCAAACTATCTCCGGAAGCAACGTCAGCACAATAACTGTTTGTCGGGAGCTTCATGAAATAAGTTTCCATGGCCGAGGAGCCACACACAAGCCTAAGATCACCATGCGCAATGCCAAGCATCGGCTGGAGTGGTGTAAGGCTCGCCACCATTGGACTCTGGAGCAGTGAAAACGCATTCTCTGGAGTGACGAATCATGCTTCACCGTCTGGTTGTCCGACAGACGAATTTGGGTTTGGCGGATGCCAGGAGAACGCAACCTGCCCCAATGAATAGTACCAACTGTAAAGTTTGATTGATGATATGGGGCTGTTTTTCATGGTTCGAGGCCCTTTAGTTCCAGTGAAGGGAAATCTTAACGCTACAGAATACAATGACGTTCTAGACAATTCCGTGCTTCAAACTTTTGGCAACAGTTTGGGGAAGGCCCTTTCCTGTTTCAGCATGACAAAATCCCCGTGCACAAAGCGATGTAGCGTCGGTGTGCAAAGCTCTTAGACTTGTCCAAAAAGACTCACAGCTGTATTCACTGCCAAAGAGGATTCGTAAATGTATTGACACAGGGGTGCTACAATTTCTAAAAACATGATTTTCACTTTGTCATTATGGGGTGTTGTGTGTAGATGGGTGAGAAATAAATATATATTGAATCCATGTTGAATTCAGGCTGTAACAACAAAATGTGGAATAAGTCGAGGGGTACGAATACTTTCTGAAGTCCCTGTATGTCTCGGGGAGATTCTCCCAAGGCGATTGTTCTGGTTCAATTCCTGTTAATTTAAGTATAACGTGTATTGGCACTTGTCTTAACTCATATCGATTCCACCCTTACTCCTCCCAGACTTCCCCATCTCTCTCCTTCACTATCTCCCACTCTACCTCACCTGACTTTTTTTCTCCCTATCTATCCAACTCCTCTTCCCCTTCCCTCACTTCCTCCTTTTTTTCACATACATTCCCTTAAGTTTCAGCCATTCCACCCCTTTTAATAAATCCAGCCTTACCTCACTCTACACCCTACACCCCCCCCCTCCTTTCTCTATCCTACCTTTAGTCACAGTGTCCCCTGCTGTGTAGCTGTATAATCAGTGTCTGAATGGGACACGTTTTTAATTTGCCACGTCTGGCCACCAGGCTCTGAGAGGACTGGCAGAAAGAGAGGGCCGGTGGAAAATGACAGGAAGAGATGGAGCAGCACTGTAACCAGGTCCAGAGTTTTAGTGAGGTCCGCTAAGGGGGGGGGGTTTAAGATCAAATATCTTGAAAAATATATTGAAATACGAAATGACTTATATTAAGCAAAATGATCTGCCAATGACGTTAGACATTTCAGCTTTGTAAGAAAAAAAAACACATTTTAAGTGAATTATCACTCAATACCTTTAGATATTTGTGGTTATATTGAACTTTTTTTGCAGTGTACAAGTTTAGATAGCTGGCTAGACTAACTAGACTAATTTTACCAATCTAAAAAATATTAACTGACTAATATCATGGGCTAATTTTGTAACTGTCAGTGAGTGTCATAGCAAGAGAAACTGCTGATGCACAACTACGTTCAGAAGTTTCACCTTGTGTATTCTACTATTCTAACTCGAAGTTAAAGAGTAGAAAGTTGTAAGTTGAGATCCCAACTGAGTTTCCAATTGTAATGAAAATAACAATATAAACAATTTCCCCCAAAAAATGGAGGTCTGCACATCAGTGTCCCCATATGTAGTTACGGCGGGTAGGAGGGAGAGAGATAAGAGAGGAATGGACTAAAGGATGGAAATAGACATGCGCATAAAACACACAGAGAATCTCACTGCCAAAACTGTTCTGCCTGCGGCTATGGAATCCTGACCTGTTCACCGGACGTGCTACCTGTCCCAGACCTATTATTTGACCATGCTGGTCATTTATGAACATTTGAACATCTTGGCCATGTTCTGTTATAATCTCCACCCGGCACAGCCAGAAGAGGACTGGCCACCCCTCATAGCCTGGTTCCTCTCTAGGTTTCTTCCTAGGTTTTGGCCTTTCTAGGGAGTTTTTCCTAGCCAACGTACTTCAACACCTGCATTGCTTGCTGTTTGGGGTTCTAGACTGGGTTTCTGTACAGCACTTTGAGATATCAGCTGATGTACGAAGGGCTATATAAATACATTTGATTTGATTTGAAAACACTCTTAGTAAAAAAAATGTGCTTTCAGGAACCTAAAAGGGTTCTTCGGCTGTCACCATTGTAGAACCCTTTTTGGTTCCAGGTAAAACCCCTTTTGGGTCTCTCTGTAGAAAGGGTTCTAAATGGAACCAAAAAGGGTGCTCCTATGGGGACTCTTTTCTAAGAGTGTAGTCTGCTGATATGTACTTACCACAGTGGGAGGCCGTTCCTTCTCTTGCTAGAACAAAAGCGCTACCTGTTGAGTGCCGACCCGGTGGTGACAAACCTGACGTTTCTACTTGTAGAATTGCAATGCTCATCGGTGGCCAACAACTTGGCTTTGAGCCAATCAGAGAGCACGATCCCCCGTGTGGGGAGCCAAAAGGAGTTGTTTTTTCCCCCCACGGGGGACCAGTATGAAAAGCCTGTCGGGCTGTATCACCGCCTGGTACGGAAACTGCACTGCCCGCAACCAGAGGGCTCTCCAGAGGGTGGTGCGGTCTCCCAACGCATCACTGGGGGCAAACAACCTGCCCTCCAGGACACCTACAGCACCCAATGTCAAAAGAAGGTCAAAAACCACCTGAGCCACTGCCTGTTCGGCCCGCTATCATCCAGAACAGTACAGGTGCATCAAAGCTGGGACCGAGATACTGAAAAACAGCTACTATCTTCTCAAGGCCATCAGTCTGTTAAATAGCCATCACTAGCACATTGGAGGCTGCTTCCCTATAAACATAGACTTGAAATCACTGGCCACTTTAATAATGTTTACATATTCTGCATTGCTCATCTGTATTCTATCCTATTCAACTGTATCTTAGTCTATGCCGTTGCTCGTCCAAATATCTTTACAGTTGAAGTCGGAAGTTTACATACACTGAGGTTGGAGTCATTAAAACTTGTTCTTCAACCACTCCACAAATGTCTTGTTAACAAACTATAGTTTTGGCAAGTCGTTTAGGACATCTACCTTGTGCATTAGAAGCTTCTGATAGAATAATTGACATAATTTGAGTCAATTGGAGGTGTACCTGTGGATGTATTTCAAAGCCTAACTTCAAACTCAGTGCCTCTTTGCTTGACATTATTGGAAAATCAAAAGAAATCAGCCAAGACCTAAAAAAAAAACACTGGAGTCCACAAGTCTGGTTAATCCTTGGGAGCAATTTCCAAACGCCTGAAGGTACCACGTTCATCTGTACAAACAATAGTACGCCAGTATAAACAACATGGGACCACGCAGCCGTCATACCGCTCAGGAAGGAGACACATTCTGTCTCCTAGAGATTAACGTACTTTGGTGTGAAAAGTGCAAATCAATCCCAGAACAACAGCAAAGGACCTTGTGAAGATGCTGGAGGAAATAAGTACAAAAGTATCTATATTTACAGTAAAACGAGTCCTATATCGACATAACCTGAAAGGCTGCTCAGCAAGGAAGAAGCCACTGCTCCAAAACCGCCATAAAAAAGCACTTCACAAAATAGATGGCATCATGAGGTAGGAAAATTATGTAGATATATTGAAGCAACATCTCAAGACATCAGTCAGGAAGTTAAAGCTTGGTCGCAAATGGGTCTTCCAAATGGACAATGACCCCAAGCATACTTCCAAAGTTGTGCAAAATGGCCTAAGGACAACAAAGTCAAGGTATTGGAGTGGCCATCACAAAGCCCTGACCTCAATCCTATAGAACATTTGTGGGCAGAACAGAAAAAGCGTGTGCGAGCAAGGATCCTACAAACCTGACTGAGTTACACCAGCTCTGTCAGGAGGAATGGGCCAAAATTCACCCAACTTATTATGGGAAGCTTGTGGGAGGCTATCCAAAATGTTTTACCCAAGTTAAACAATTTAAAGGCAATGCTACCAAATACTAATTGAGTGTATATAAACTTCTGACCCACTGGGAATGTGATGAAAGAAATAAAAGCTGAAATAAATCATTCTCTCTACTATTATTCTGACATTTCACATTCTTAAAATAAAGTGGTGATCATACCTGACCTAAGATAGGACATTTTTACTAGGATTAAAATGTCAGGAATTGTGAAAAACTGATTTTTTTTAAATGTATTTTGCTAAGGTGTATGTAAACTTCAGACTTCAAATGCATATTCCTTTACTTTGATTGTGCCTATTGTTAGATATTACTTGTTAGATATTACTGCACTGTTGGAGCTAGAAACAAGCATTTCGCTACACCCGCAATAAGATCTGCTCAACATGTGTATGTGACAAATTTGATTTGAAAATGTATGCACTCACTAGTGTGAGTTGCTCTGATGAATAAGAGTGTTTGCTCAATGACTCAAATGTATTCACATGACTTTACAAACATATTCCTTATGTTTGATTTCATGACTTTATTATTTCATTCCAAGTCATCTCATCTCTATAGAGCTGCTGCTGTCTGACAAAATCTCTATTTTAGTAGTTCTTCAGAGTAAATAAGGCATAGTTTTATGACTGCTGAATACCAACTATCAATCACTTAGATCATGTATTTTCAGATTGAGATACCTTGTGAAGCAACTTCTCTCTATCCCTCAACATTCTTCTGTCTCTCTTACGTAGCAGGCGTAAAAGAAACACACAGACCAGACAAGTAGGCACGCAATGGACTACGGTCATTGTAGTTAATTACCACATTTTCTGTGCTAAACTATGTAGAATATTGGCCTGTTGGAAAGGACCATTATATCGCACAGTTCGGGCTTGATCCGATTTATCTCTAGAGAACTGTGCAATGTTCACATTGAGCCCACAGAAAGAAAAAAAACTAAATGGAATTCAAATAATTGAACAGACGTTGGTCAATGAGTTGTTTAAAAAACCAACACTTGTTAAACCCTCAGCACTACTGTTAGCTGAACATCTTTGCCCCTCCCTCTCTGAGGCATAAGCTACTGTATTTTTTTTAAATATATGTTTTTATTTAACCTTTATTTAACTAGGAAAGTCAGTTAAAAACAAATTCTTAACAATGACGGCCGACCCCGGCCAAACGTGAACTACGCTGGGCCAATTGTGCGCAGCCCTATGGGACTCCCAATCACAGCCGGATGTGATGCAGCTTGATTTAAACCAGGTACTGCAGTGACACTTCTTGCACTGAGATGCAGTGTCTTAGACCACCACACCCCCCCGGGAGCCCTGTAGCCTACTGACATTACATGCATGAATCAGAAATTAGAGAGTGATTTTATAAGAATGGATTAACGTTTCAATGCTAGTTAAGGATACTATAGTTGTCACGCTTCACATTGGATTTATTAACTACAAAGGCAAGCCGTGTTTTAATTTGAATTCTGGTGCAGATCTGCACACAAGCTTGTTAGCTAGCTAGCTGTGGTTCAACGTTAAGACAACTCTCAGAAGTTCAAGCACATTCAAAGTTCCATCATAAAAGCCGCTCTTCCGAGCTAATAATTCAGATAAGGCATGTCATAACAAGATGTCCAGCGCTTCAAGCCAAGTCTCCTCTACCGCCTCCACACTTTCTCACACTCTCCCCACCAGCAAAATGTCAGTCGAATCTCGCGCCCTACACTTGTCTGTCCAATGCACGTAAACAACTATAGCTTTCCCTCTCCATGGCTAGCTTCTCTATCCGCACTGATTGGTGAAGTCATTTAATCTCGAGCTAAATGTAAAAAATATATATATATTTCAGAGGTTTAAAAAAAGGAACAATAAACCCTTGCTTTTTGGGGGGTTCGAACGGCTTCAGAACTAATATGTTGTTGATCGGAACAGAACGGAAAGAAAATAATAATGGTTCTTTTCAGAACAAAACGATTGCAAAATATTTTTCGTTCCAACCCCTGCCTTAAAGTAAGAAACACAGTAGGACATGTATTGGCCCAAACAACATTACTGCCACCTTCTGATTTGGAGTATTATCATTTAACAAGGCTGAGTGGCTCACGACTTCAAGGTCTTTGCTGTGTGAACACAAAAGAAATTGACTGCCAACACTGATTCAGATGTGCTAAGTACTGTCAGCAGTACGTTTGACAATCATATCGGCGTGTCTGAGCTATTAAAGAAAGAAAAAGTGGCATAAAATGAGAGAGAACGAGAGCGATAGGTCCAATGGGAGAGGGAGAACGAACGAGGCAGGGAGAACGTCCATGAAGCAACAGAACGATGTGACTTGAAGAAGACACTGACAAGCGGAGAGAGGGAGAGAAGGGCAGAGGGCGAGGAAGGAGAAGGTGCAGCTGGACACCCTAAAACTACAGTTGCCAGTGCATTTGCTCCAAACCCAAAATGTGAACCATGCATGCACTTCAGCATGAATTTACTGATTTGTCCTGGCTTTAGATACCAGAGTGTGATCATTTTGACAGAATACAAGAAATATAGTGTGTGTGTGAGGTGGATGATTATTTCTGTAAACACTTGTTAACTTGTAACAACTTGTGTAAATCACATTGTATTAACCATGTAAGAACATGCCTTCCATGATTTAACTGAGGAAAATTACAAGGCAATAATTGTGTGCGGAAACTTTGTGTCTACTTCGCCTAAGATTGTCTCTTTCCATGACCTGAGTGGGCACAGGGGAAAGTGTGAAACAGTAACTAGTGTGAAGAAGCTAGTGTGAAAGTCACCGCGGTTATCAATTAGCTCTAGGCCGAGGCATAGGACTTACTTACCTCACAAATGGAGGTAACAGAACTAACAAGTAAAGTGGCAAGTCTATTAAATTAGAATCAAATCACACGACACCCTATCAACAGAGCATTAGGCCCACTCACAAAGTACACGGCCTACACTCCTTCAGTGAAAACTACCCTCCCGTGTCCAAGGCAGAGGCACCCATCAGATTACGACGCCCACCACTGACAAAGACCCTTTTGCGTCTCAAATTGCACCCTATTCCCTATACAAAGGGAATAGGGTGCCATTTGGGACGCAGGCCCTCATTAGAGGCTTATGCCAAGAGCTACAATGGCAGAGCCGCGCAGAATTAGATCCCCTTGTTGCAGCATCTGTCGAATGAAGATAGGCCCCGGAGTAGCCAACGACCACATGGAGGCATTAAAATCCTATTCCTCTTAAAACAGCCCTCGGCATCTGTAGCCCAGCCTAATAGCTGCACTGCTGCGCATAACCTACATTCCGTTCCAGACCAGCTATGGAGTCTCAAGGTTTGGAGGAGGTTAACTACCACACACACCATCGCCACCAGGTGTCAATTCAGACGCATGGAAATTGGTGGAGGTGTGAGGAAATGGAGGTACGGTGGTCTCGGTCGTTAGTCAGAGTGGGAAATGGGAGGTGTTTTAAATGGCATTTCTCACCTACAACGGACTTTCCTTTTTACACAGGGAAATTGCAAATGAGTTGAATGTGTTATGAGCAGGCAGTCTTTATTGTTAATCGGTGCCAACTTGGTCTACAAGGCTACACAGTGTTTAGATTAGGCTACTAAGATTAATATTGTTTTATCACTCAGAGATCATATTAAAAACATTTCATTTTCCTCTCCGCCCATGGAAAAATGAGTAGAATTACAGCAAACTTGCTTAAAAATGGCAATATTTTCTCTATGCCCCATGGCAAAATGAGTAGAATTGAGCTCTTAAAACTGAACATGTGGTGGGTATGCAGACTGGAAGCAACTGGAGCCACTCATGATAAATTCTGACTTGTTGTGTCCCCTACCCCAATCAAAGTTGCCCATCCCTGAAATAGATTTAGCCACGGGACGATTTTTTCTTAGGGGATGGTCGGTCGGGTGCAGGAACATATTTACAAATCATTTGTAGACTGCAAATTGACAGCAAGAACCCCAAACAGATATAATATTTGACTAAAACTAAAATGTTTTAACCTTGGTAACATTTGCATACATCACGGGTCTCTTATGCGTGGGAATACTTGGGAACAGATGTACAACATTCTAATCACTTGGAGCTTATTTCCTGGTGTTTTTAAGTATTTTATATAATAAATGCAACAACAGGCGGGCCCTGCTACTGCCTGTAGGTTCAACTCAACCCTACCCATTAATGGTTTGCATGACAATAGCCAAACGTTTATGTAGTCATATCTAAATTAATTACAATGTAACAACTAGATGAAAATTGTCACTTTGAACACTATTGATTTCAATGGGTGATTGCAATTGATATGCTATATGGGAGAAACATTTGGGAATGATATAAATGTAGGCCATTCGATAAGCATCGAAAGGAAAACGCGTTTTCTTCGAAATATTGTCTTAAAATCCCTCAACACACACACACACACACACTCAATACAAACGGGCATTTACGAGTCTGGGCCACGTAAAAGCCCACGCCGCCTTTAGCCTTGGATAACTCGACAATGGAGAGAGAGAGCTGAAGTCGTTATTACACACCCTCCCTCTCCAAACTTCATTGAGAGCTTTCTCCACATTATAAAGATAGGCCTATAATTATCGTTTACAAACGACTGCAAAGTAATCCCATAGGCTGCACAACTTTACTTCCGACATACCTTTTGTTCAATGAATTCCAGTAGATAGGCTCCATGTTGCTCACCGCCGTTCCCAGTAAATCCAGTAAGAATATCAGCACAAATCCCAGTTTACTCCCACTTCTCCGACACGCCATTGCAACTCCACAACCCCTAGGATTTAACCCCATTTAAAAATAAATGGTATATTTTCTATGAGGATGTAGATGGGGTGCAGTCCAAACAAAGGCTATGGCCGTGTAAACTATAGGTGAGTCACTCAATGCGCGAGGAGGAAATATCTTGCCTTGGGCAACCGCATGGATATAAAACGAATAATAGAGCACACAATGTAGTAATTGACAACTACGGCAGAGAAAGTTGCTCTAGCTGTGTTCAATGGCTTGAGCACCACTCCCCTTCTTCCACAAAAAAAATAACTCCCGTTGAATCGATTTCTATCCGGATTTGATAGGCGCTCGAGGAGAGCTATTTTCTGTTGCGTGTTGGTGTTTCCTATAATTGTGTTTTCCAAACAATGTCCCCTTGTTCTCTGCGCCGATTCTCTTCGGTTTCTCTCCCATTCCTTTCTACTTCTTATTTTCTTTTGAGTTTTTACTCCGATAAATAAATTGTATTTTCAAAAGATTCGAGACATGAGCGCAAATGCTATGTTTAAAAATAGAAGAGGCTTTTCCCCCCGGTTTAGAACAGTAGCTCCATCAGAAGGACGTGTTGATGCTCGCTGGTCGGTGGATTTGTCATTGCACGGTTTGATCCACACTGCGCGTCCTTTCTCTTCTCTTCCAGTGAGTAAATCAATATCCTTTCCCAAACGATTTGTAAATGAGACTGGCAATTCAAACAAACGAACTCCGGTGGTGTTGACAAATCCAGCAATCAATTTATCACATAACACATCAAAACACTGGACTAGAAAGAGAGCTGAAGGCTAGAAGATCTCCAGCCTATCCAACTTCAGCCCTTACCAGACGAGCAAGAGCATAATAAAACTTTGAATAATAAATCGAACTTTAACTTATCTTCGTATGTTATAGACTCGCCTGTCTGATGTGGCGAGTCATTTGGAATCTGGATAGCTTCCAATGGTTTCCATTCGATATGTCCCCCGTCTCACTAGTTCAAAATCCCACTCGTTTGACTTGCCTAACGCTCGGAGCACATTGACAGACTGACTGCTTGTTTGGGAAAGGGGAGGTGTATGTTCGAATGAAAAAAATCCCCATCTTCCGACTAGCAGGCAGGCGCTCTAATGGATTGGAATTCTCTTTCAGCTTTTTTTTTCTTCTGGTCGAGTCGGTTTTAGCCCTCCCTCAATTTACATATAACCCCCCCTCCACCTGTGGGGTAAACTCAGGTTTAAACTCAATTCAACGGGCTTTATTGGCATGGGAAACATATGTTTACATTGACAAAGCAAATTAAATAAATAAAACAAAAAGTGAAATAATAAATCAAAAATTAACAGTAAACATTACACTCAAATTTCAGATGAATAGACATTTCAAATGTCATATTATGGTTATGTACAGTGTTATGATAGCTGTCGATATTTTCTGTTCTTTTCAAACACGCAAAAGCGACCCACCCTCTCCCTCCCTCTACTTCATCTGTTCGCAGACTCCAACAAACAGTCGCTCATTCACACTGTCATGCATGACAAATGCTGCGATTTTTTTGTGTGTGAGACAGTTTGTGAAAGGGCTCGAGCGCCCCCCGTGTGTATTTCTTCATGTTCACCAACGTGGTAGCCCACTTATGTGATTTTCTGAAAGAAAATGATAGGTCTCTACTCTCTCATTACTACCGTATAATAACGTTTATTTGACAATGCCGAAACGTGTATAAAGACAGAATGAATGTCATTCTAATGATGACATACATCCCAAGGCCTATAGCCCTGGCTATTACCCAGACTCCCAACAAGATTTTTCTCTCTGTGCATTGACATTGTTTGGGAAGTATAGTCTAAGCAATAACTTCCAATACCAACAGTTGAAAGAGCCGTTTGATTTGACGATGTGCAGGGCATCGCGGCCGACAGGCACCTCGGTGGCCACACACTATTGCTTACAGTGGAGCCGCGCTCGCCAAGAGAACAGACGGCGCCAAATGCCATCTGACTGTCAAGTAGAGACCAAAACCTTGCCTGCACTTCCACCCTGTGGTTAGTCATGGAAGTGCAACGTATCATCTGAACGTCTTTACTGTGTAATTACATAGTTTGATATCTTTAAAAAACGTAACCCTTGATGTCCTGGTTCTGAAATGATTTCGTAATATATTTTCAGTGCAGATGAAACTAAGATGATAAAATAAGACAACATATTCAACTTATAAATCAGGTTTATTGCTCTACACCGTGACATGAGTTTAATTCCCTATGTGGACACATTCCAGATGATGACAGGGCAGAGGCATCTGTGAGCTCAAATGGTAGGCCTAAGTAGAATGGTGAAGTTCCTATGTGCTGATCTAAGATCAGTGTTACGTTTTACCTCAAGACCGGGAAGAATGAGCTGATCCTAGATCCGTGCATTTTCAGTACCTGTACCCTGTGCAGCCGGGAGGTGTCTGTGCATCTGCGAGGTGTCACGTGTTGATGACATCAGTCTGGATGCCCACGTCTGTGTATACGGGCTCACGGCCCAGGCGACAGAGCTTCAACAGGCAGTCAGAGTGGAGGGAGGACTCGGTCAGATCCTCAAACTGTCTGTAGCTACACTGTAACCTCTGTGAGTGAGTGAGTGAGTGAGTGAGTGAGAGTGAGTGAGTGAGTGAGTGAGTGGTGAGTGAGTGAGGGGAGTGAGGGAAAGAGAAAAGAAAGAAACAGAAAGTTGAGCCTTACCCGCTGTCTCAGAGAGAGGGATGGGAGAGGGAGGGGCAGGAAGAAGGCTACGACTCACATGGGCCTATTATGGATGGAGAGAGAGGAGCGGGAGAAAGAGATAGACAAGAAGAGAAAGGGGAAGGGGCTGCAGAGAGCTCACGTGGGCCTGTGATGAATGTGTGTGTGCGCCATAGTTTAGCGGTGTTCATTTATTCATGACCTCATTAAGTGTGCTGACCTTAAACTCTGTCTCGTACTGCATCCTCTCCCCTGTGACTCTAGCCAGACCCTGCTCCAGCTGCCACTGCCTAACACCACACACAGAGACAGACACACAGCCAAAAAACATGAGAGGGAGTGCACAGAGACAGACGCACAGAGAGAGAGAGAGATTGCCAAAAACATGATGCAGATACACTGCAAGGCATGACATACAAGGGCATGCCCCCACCCCCCACCCAATGACACACAGTTACACACACGGCAAGAGAAACACACAATGCGTGAGGAGAGAGCGAGAAAGGGCATAGTAGGGGAGAACGGGGTAAGTTGAGCCATTTTTAGGTGGGGCTTGCAAAGCAAAAATCCGGACTAAATCGTAATCATACTTCTGCCTTTTTATTCTATTCCTCTTACACCATTTAAGCTGCTGTGGAAACGCTGTTCAAACTTGAAGATGTGTAGACTAGTCAGGACCAGTGTGGTTACATACAACTTTTTGATATCTTTTATATATTTTTTTGTCTTTAATGGGATTTCTTCAACATTATAAGGGTCCCATTGTGATATCATGACTTCCAACATTCCATAAACTGTAAATGCAACCAAAAATGCAACTTTTGACACAAATCAGCTACTTTGACCACTTTGTGTTACGCTCGTCGTTTGAATGAGGAGACCAAGGTGCAGCGTGGTAGGCGAACATCTTACGTTTATTAAAATGAACACCCAAAAACAACAAAATACAAAACAAACGTAAAGCTCTGCAGGCTACCCAGCAACTATACAAAATCAAGATCCCACAAACTAAGGTGGGGAAAAAGTCTGCCTAAGTATGATCCCCAATCAGAGAAAATTTCAGTCTCTCGATGTGCAAAACTGATAGAGACATACCCCAAGTGACTTACAGCTGTAATCGCAGCAAAAGGTGGCGCTACAAAGTATTAACTTAAGGGGGCTGAATAATTTTGCACGCCCAATTTTTCAGTTTTTGATTTGTTAAAAAAGTTTGAAATATCCAATAAATGTCGTTCCACTTCATGATTGTGTCCCACTTGTTGTTGATTCTTCACAAAAAAATACAGTTTTATATCTTTATGTTTGAAGCCTGAAATGCGGCAAAAGGTCGCAAAGTTCAAGGGGGCCGAATACTTTCGCAAGGCACTGTATATTATATTTGTGTATATAGTGTATAACCAATGAAATAAATGCAGTATAGTAAGATGGGGGACAATGACTGAGTGAGGGGAAGCGAAATGAGGGGAAACAAACTATGCATGATTATGTAAATCACCAATTGTGAATATGGAACAGGGTGGACCGTTCTATTGTATTCACCGCGTCATTCTAACCTGGAAACAGTGTACCCTATATCAGTCCACCGCATCCAAGCAGTCTTATTAGTCTACTCTCGGCCTACTTGGAGTCAGCTACACAGTGAGAGCGTGAGTCATTTACAGTGACAAGACCAAGACGAATGGATGCACATGCTGCGTCAGCGTTGCGACAAGATCTACATTTAATAAGTTTTCAGAGGACGGGGAAGGAATGGATCGTGACGATTCTAATGGTTATTATGGTGATTCGTGCTGAACGGCTTTCCATATGTGTGAAAGGAGGAGTATCGGGCAGCAGGTTAGCGAGTGTCGGACAATGTGTTGGATCAGATGGCACGGCTGCACTACCTGATCGGAGTAACCCCCTGAGTTATGGCAAGCCTAAATAAGGGTCCGTCTAGAGTAGAAGGACTGTCCTCAGTTATCACCATCACAAGATGGATGTTCTGTATGCAAGGAGTTTAAAATATTATTTGTAATTTTAGTTCAGGAGTCAAAATTAGCTTAACAAGTCACATAATAATTTGCATGGACTCACTCTGTGTACAATAGTGTTTTTAATATGATTTTTGAATGACTACCTCATCTCTCTACCCTACACATACAATTATCTGTAAGGTCCATCAGTTGAGTAGTGACTTTCAAACACAGATTCAACCACAAAGACCAGGGAGGTTTTCCAATGCCTTGCAAAGAAGGGCACCTATTGGTAGACGGGTAAAAATAAAAAAGCAGACATTGAATATCCCTTTAAGCATTGTGAAGTTATTAATTACACTATGGATGGTGTATCAATACACCCAGTCACTGCTATAAGCTACCCGGACCACTGCTATAAGCTATAAGCGTTCTTCCTAACTCAGTTGACGGAGAGGAAGGAAACCGCTCAGAGATTTCACCATGAGGCCAATGGTGACTTTAAAACAGTTACAGAGTTTAATGGCTGGGATAGGAGAAAACTGAGGACGGATCAACAACATTGTAGTTACTCCACAATACTAACCAAAATGACAGAGTGAAAATATTCCAAAACATGCATTCTGTTTGCAACAAGGCACTTAAGGAATACTGAAAAATGTGGCAAAGCAATTCACGTTTTTTGTCCTGAATACAAAGTGTTATGTTGGGGAAAATCCAATACAACACTACCAATCTCCATATTTTCAAGCACAGTGTTGGCTGTGGAAAATGTCAAGTGTTGTGAATACTTTCTGAAGTCACTGTAGCTAACGTCAGCTAACAGCTCTCTCATGTCTCATCATTTGAGCAGCCATAATGGAGCCGTTGCTATGGATACTCCCACATGCAGAGAAGCACATGTGGCAGCGCAGGCAAAAATAATGAGGAGGGTGAAGAGGGTGATTGAATTGAGAACAAGGAGGCAGCCAAGGCAACAGTGTACTCTTTCTCAGGATCGTGGCCCGTACTCTAAACTCAACTGGCTAGTTTTCCTGTCTGTAAAGAGAAGGGCAGGCTGGACGTTGATCCCGCTGCTCTGATTGGATAGAGCCAAGCCTTCTCCGGTCACTCGCTTTATATATTTCACCCGATCACTTCTCATCGCACATATTTCAGTTTTCACACGTAGCAACTGTCGTTTAGACACTGGCCACAACTGCGGACCACAACCACACAACTGACCGCAACCACACAACGACTAGCCTCTGCCGAGTCCCCAACAACTGGATGTTCCTGTTTTCAGGGGAAATGCAAAAGGGTCTGTGCTATCCGGGATCCTTGGGAGGCCCCTACCCAATTGAAGTTGCCATTTATCATGGTTCGGGGTTAAGGTTAGGTAAGGGTTATAGTTAAGGTTACCATAAGGGCTAGGGTAGGGACGTCCCAATGATCCCAGATAGCACAGCCTGTGATGTTATTGTCCAAAAGTGGAAGTTGCAAGGCAACACTCCATTTTAACTCCTACTCCACGTTAGATTGGTTGAACAGTGTAGTAGAGGACCATTTTTAAAATTCTCGTCAGGACCAGTACGTAGGGGATCTTGGTTTCAAGCGTCTGTTTTACGCCTGCTATGTTAGGTTACACAACTACTGACCACAACTGCTGAACCACAGCACCTACTCACGAAAACTACTGACCACAACTACTGAACCACAACACCTACTCACAAAAACTACTGACCACAACTACTGAACCACAACACCTACTCACAAAAACTACTGACCACAACTACTGAACTACACAACTACTGACCACAACCACACAACTACTGACCACGACTACTGAACCACACAAATACTTACCAAAACGACTAACCAAAAGTAGTACTTGCCACAACTATGGACCATGTCCATTCTGTAGGGCCCAAAGAACCTGCAACAACCACACAACTACTGACCACACAACTACTGACCACACAACTACTGCTCTAGCTCTGGTCCTGCACTCTAAAAATGAGGGGTTCAACAAGTGTTTTTCCGAAGAACCTTAGGGTTCTTGGCATTGAAAATGGCCCCAAAAAGGTTCTTCCAAGGACCCCATAGGAGGTGAGGTTCATCAAGGAACCTCCTTAGTGGGTGGGGGTTCTTGCAGGAACCTAACTGCCCCACTGAAACATTTGGATTTGAAAGGACAGCATGTGCAGGCACCGAACTGAAAAATGTTAAGATCTCAATTTAAGGTAAGGTTTGTCCCTTGTATGATCTAAATTGATATTGTTTCATAACGATACCATCTACCTTTTCATATTTGTGCAAATCTTTCTAAAACAGAAAATGGACACAATTCAACGGAAATCAATCAACAAAGAGGTAGGAATACTGTATGTAGGCTATAAGAATATGTTGAAGGCTAGCTGTATAGCATGCAGATGACTGAACTGCTCACTTTTGTGTCTGCAGGTATACAGACGAGGAGGCATACATAGCTTATATAGCTTATAGAGACCCCAACTGATGTATAGAACAATCTTAAAATTATTCACAGTAATTTGGTTTAGAGTCAAGAATCATGAAACCATTAAACAAATTCATTTGACTGGGTGAAAATCTGTTTTCTGGACCTAACTTGGTTACCACTTTTTCCATGTGGTTTCTTCCTTCACAGACTCCATGAAATGAGCTCTTCCTAAATATTTGGCCAAACTATACATTTTGTGAACGATTTCTTACAAGCAAGGGTGGCTCAACTTACCCCTTTGGCTTAAATGACCCATTCTCCTCAATACTCTCCCTTTACACTATACAGCATGACAGAGAAGTATTCCTATAGGCAGGTATACAGGAGGGAGAGGAATGCAGAGCAGAGAGATCGTGATAAAAGAGGAGACATTTCTGAGCGTCTGGGTGTGCTGCGCATATATGCGTGTGCATGTGGAGACATTCTTGCCTGTTTTGCATTTGAGAGAATTCCATGCTGTCTGTCCTGGGGAGTCTGTTGGTCATTCTGTGTCTCTGTCTCCCTAACACACCTCTTCATGTCCTCCTGAGAGAGAGAGAGAATGTAGAAGTCGTACTTCAACTATTTGCACATTTTTACAACAATGTACATAACATTTGAAATGTCTCTATTCTTTGAAAACTTTTGCGAGTGTAGTGTTTACTGTTAATTTCTGATTGTTTATTTCACTTCTATTTATGATCTATTCCACTTGCTTTGGCAATGTAAACATGTTTTCCATGCCAATAAAGCCCTGAATTGAGAGCGAGGAGGGGTGAAGTGCTAGTGGAATCAGACAGCGGTCTGTACAAGCTGTGGAACACACACACACACGTTTAGATCTGTCCCACCTGGGCTTTAGCCTCCAGGGCCTTTGCTTCTCTCAGTCGCTCCTCCACCACCTCTCTCTGTATCTCAGTCCATATCCTTCCCACGTTTCCTCCTCCATCACCTCTCTGTATCTCAGTCCATATCCTTCCCACGTTTCCTCCTCCATCACCTCTCTGTATCTCAGTCCATATCCTTCCCGCGTGTTTCCTCCTCCATCACCTCTCTCTGTATCTCAGTCCATATCCTTCCCGCGTGTTTCCTCCTCCATCACCTCTCTCTGTATCTCAGTCCATATCCTTCCCGCGTGTTTCCTCCTCCATCACCTCTCTGTATCTCAGTCCATATCCTTCCCACGTGTTTCCTCCTCCATCACCTCTCTCTGTATCTCAGTCCATATCCTTCCCGCGTGTTTCCTCCTCCGCCACCTCTCTGTATCTCAGTCCATATCCTTCCCGCGTGTTTCCTCCTCCATCACCTCTCTCTGTATCTCAGTCCATATCCTTCCCGCGTGTTTCCTCCTCCACCACCTCTCTCTGTATCTCAGCCCATATCCTTCCCACGTGTTTCCTCCTCCACCACCTCTCTCTGTATCTCAGTCCATATCCTTCCCGCGTGTTTCCTCCGTCACTACCAGTTTCATCTCCATCTCCTCCCTCAGCCCCACAAAGCACTCCTCAAACTGGGCCTGCTGCTCTACCCGCTCCCCCTGTCCCTGCTCGGCCTCCAGCCTCTCCCTGTCCAGCAGGAAGGGAAGGAGGGAAAGAAAGCGATAGAGGTCCAAAGTGAGGGAAGGAGAGAGGGAAGCAAAGATGAAAGGAAGGAGGAACAGAAGGAGGGATGGAGAGAGGGAAAGAAAGAGCGATGGGTGGTTAGAATTGGCACTGTTCTCAGTGGTTTGTGGTAGTCAGCCTCAGGGCTGGTGAGGAAGAGTGAAATCTTAGGGCTAGCTGCTGTACCTTTCCCCAGAGTGCAATTATAGTAGCCATTATTCCAGCTAGGGCTCTAAACTCCCAGCCATAATACATCCTATCTGCCAGGAGACTGAACAGCCACTTCAATACGGCGTGTTCATCATAACTATATATCTACCGCCAGAGGGACTAGAGAGGGAGGAGGTATGGAGAAAGAGAGGGGGGAGTGAGAGGAAGCGAAGGGTGCTAAAGTACATATTCTTTATGTAGTAGAACATATTGGAAATGTAAAATCAGGTAGGTTCCTGGTCTCAGTGTGTATAATGTTTGGCGTAATGTATATAATGTGTGGGTTAGTGATATGCTACTGTACATCTGTCAATGCGTCAATCAAGGTCAGTATTTCACATGGAAATCCAACACATCTGGATTGAATGAGGCGAGATCAGAGTAGTTGATGTGTGTGCAGCTGGATATAGAACAAACACATGTCAATTACCTTCACCTCTAGTGTAAGCAGGAGGAAATGTGTCTGTCAATCAATTCTAAAGCCTTTGGAAGAGTGAGGAAACAACTTCTCGGCCTGAATAATGAGTTGACGGGCTATTAAATGTGTTAACTTGATTTGATCATTGAAATATAAATGTTCCATCCATGATTTGTCTTAGTGTGCGATCTACCACCTCATGTTGATTTAGGGCGTTTGCTTTATCCTCCTCCGCCTGCAGAAATACCTCCATCCGGGAGGGGGGGCTCCCTCTGTGTGGACCCCACCTTAGTCTGCTCCAAATGGGGGGAGAGAGAGGCCAGCCCTGAGTCCTGGCTGGGGCTTGTGGAGTTAGAGGTGAAAGGAGAGAGAAACTGCTCTCCCTGAACTGTTAGAACCAACAGCCAACACAGGACAAGGTCAGCTAACTCTGGTCCTGGAGTGCAGTTATTAGTGCAGGGTTTTGTTCCAGCACAGCATTAGCACACTAAGCCTGTGCACATTGCAGCCCCACAAGACCCTTTATCCCAACCCTGCCACTGAACCACATTTATACTGAACCACCATATTTTCATTCTAAGGAAAACAACTTAAGTGTGACATTGATGACACAAGACCTCAGTGGCTCTATTCCCTCCATTTCCTTCCTCCCATGCCCCGAAAACATGTTCCTTCTTTTAAGAGTGGAGCAGCTAGAGAGCAGAGTAACATGAAACACCACACACCAGCTTACACAGACATTTACAATTCTCCCTCCAGAGATGTCATCCTCTTTCTCCATGCTGAATTACCCCTTGTCAAACTGATGTGTGTGTTTGTTCTCTGAGTGCTTTCTCCCTCGGATTACTGCTCTAAAAGCGGACGGTCATTTGAATAATTGTTTACAAATGTCTTTCAAAATGTCAAAATGCCATTATTTTATATAGCTACTTGCTTGATATCCCCCACTTGGAGGAAAATCATTTCTGACCGACTATAGAGCGTGGAGGCAGGCAGAGAGCGGGGGCGAGAAACCATTCATCAGAAATGGAACCAAATACACTGTGCCATTGTAAGTAAATAACACTCAAGACAACACAATAACGTTTAAAAGGTGTCTTGGAACGAAGGTAGAATTACGACATAGCTACACGTCTCATGTTGTTTGCAGTTTTTATGGAGGCTGTCTAGAAGTGGGGAGAAACAAAAAGAGAAGAAACAGAAAAAGCAGGAGGAAAAAGAAGAACCGCATTCAACATTCCATTGTTAATAGAAGTCGCGTACACAAAGCGTGGCTTGGGTGTTGCATTGTTGAGTCTAACCCAGGATGTGTGTGGGAGAGCATGTGTAGAGGCTGGTTTTGTTCAGCATCCTCTGTAGAAGCCCCGTGTCAGATATGCTCTCAACCCCTAACAGACACCCCTAGACTGGTAACAGAAGAATGTAAATGTAGAAGATCACACACCCTTCTTACTAACGAGCCTAGGCTGGATAGATGAGGATTACACCCTCCCCATTCTCTGTTTGACTCCTAAAAATACCCTCAGACTCCTAAAAGAAGACTCTCGGCTAGTTAGATAAAGCACAGCTCACTGTTCGTCTCAGTGAAGATCACACCACTGATTCAGCACTAACAAGTTCTCCCCCTTTCGGCACGGACGCTCTATCACCCGCTCTTTCTCCGTCTTGTACCCCACGTCACCCTCCCGGGGCCCTTCACTTATTCTAAGACGGTCGCTTAGCAACTTTCACAACACAACAGTGTCGCTCTCCAACTTGGCACTTAGCTCTACTTATACCCGTGGTTTTACAACGTGCGTCTGTGTGCATTTGTTTGAGGGTGTGCTCGAAAGGTATATGACAGATCCTTCTCAGAAAACAAACATATACAATCCCCTGGGCTTGATAGAATAGCTTATTCTACAACAACTAAATATAGAGACAGGTGTTTTACAACACATTAATTCAGCTGCAGCATAATCCCGACACTGGAAAAGGAAAATCATGTGAGGTTTCTGTGTGAAACCGATAATCCAGCTGTAGCAGTTAGTTTGCCCTCTAGTGATTTCCCTGGATTTGCCGACAGACGACACCGCAACCAGCAACGGAGAACTTGCAAAAAAAGAAGAAGCATTTAGTAGGTTACTTCTACAAACAATTTCACTTGTGCTACGACACAACCGTTCTTCCTATTCAAATATTGCTAATCATTTACCCCCCCCCCCCCACAACAACGTGTAGGACCAAGGCTGCACGAACATCGGCCGTGCGCAGTAGATCACTTGCTAGGTGTCATGTTGACTCGCTGGGAAAGGAATGGTAAAGTACAGACCGACGTTTGTGTTGGTCTGTCATCTCGTTCACGATAAAAAAAAAGACGTTTGCGGTATTCGTCTGTGGTTTCAGCAATTATGCTAACTGCTTAACGATTTTAATACATTCAGAAACTACAATATTCACCATGGCTTTACAAAAATATACATTTACTGATGCATGTATAGCGATGCCATGGCACCAGCTTGGCACTTGCAACAATATAAAAAAAGACTAACACGAGGTAAAACAGAACACTCCCCTAGAGCAACATATGATTGGAAGGTAGATTGATGTACATTCAACACAACGTACACTGTGCTCATCCAACACACAGGGCCTGGTCTGGCTGTGGTGGTCATCTGAACCTGAGAGGTCTTACAATTACATTTGGAATTGGTAAGCTCCCTGCTAGCATTGTAGCACATTACCTTTCAATTGTAATAGCATGTTAGCATTCACAATAGTTTGTACCTTGGCTTCGAGACTGGGGAAACTGTAATTCGCTGAATCCAAGGGACAACTCAATATATTGATTGCCACACTTAAAAAAAAGAATAAGTACTACTAAATTCTCTCATATTGGCAGTTTGACATTTGGTTCAGTCCAGAGGGGGGTTTGAGCTGGGCTACTCCACACTCAATCAATCACCACCACTGGCGGTGGTTCCTCCTGCGCCCCCTCGTTGGCTGGGCTAAGTGGTCCGGCCCACCACACAGTCAGAGCGTTGTCCTGTCTGACCTCTGGGGTAGGTGATAACATCACGACATCGCCCTCAGAGTCTCCATCACTACTGTCCCCCGGGGAGAGGAACTGGCGCTGCCCGCTGGACGACACCAGCAACGGCATGAAGGGGTGGACACTAGGGGGAGAATGGAGGGACGAGAGAGACGGGACATTGACAGAAAATAAGAGCGATATTGAAATGACAAATACGCTGCTGCCCCCAAACAGCAAGTGGGGGACCACTTCTAAAAATCTACATATTTAGTATATTAAATAGATTCAGCAGGCAAACAATGCTAATAAAATCCTGGTAAAGCCTACCTGATGCCGTTGGTGCAGTCCCTATGGGCCTGGAAGTGGAGCTGAGGCTGCAGTAGCTCCTGGTTACCATCAGGGGGAGCTGTGAGGGTGTCCCACACTGACACCACCCCCTCTGTGTCACCACTCAACAAGTACCGGCCAGACCTACACGCACACGGTTAGCATTAACAACTACACACACAGAGACAGACCGAGAGATGGCATAATATTAAGTGCAGTTGTGAAGGGTATAATTATGTTATGAAGTTGTGAAGAGCATAATATGAAGAGTAATTAAGGGTGCAAGGGTATTAGGTGCTAAGTCAAGCGTTTCTGAAATGGTGGAATGGGTACAGGGGGCATTGGCGGGCTGCGGTTAGCTGTGAGAGTAGCAGGAAGACAAGATGCAGGGTATGGACTTACGGGTCCAGGTCGAAGTAGATCCGCTGGTTGGTGGCCACATTCCTTTTCAGAGAGAATAGAATCTTTCCCGGGTCCCTCAGGTCCCAGCACAGAATCTCTGGGTCCTACACACACACACAGCAAACCTTGTCGGGACTCAAAATCCTATTTTCCCTAACCTCTACGGAATAGTATTTGACCTTATGGGGACCAACAAAATGTCCCCAGTTGGTGAAATTTGTGTGTGTTTAACTATTCTTGTGGGGACCCCATAAGAATAGTTAAACAAACACACACACACACCTCAAGACTTACAAGTTAAAAAATAACACTGAAGGAGAATGTGGGTATGAGTGCGTAAATACAGTATGTGTTTTAGAAAACCACCACGTTCTCCACTGTGACACTGTGCCCCTCCTACCCAAATCGCTCTCTAAGTGGTCCGTTTTCTAAAGGACAACTCTTTTATTAAGCCCCATGTCTCCCTTTGAGGTTGTGTTTGCGTTCGGTCACCTTGCGACCCCCAGTGTACAGGTAGTGTCCGTCGGGTGAGAAGGCGAGGTGTGTGATGCCCCCGTGGTGCCTGGGCGGCAGCAGGGCCAGCTGGGATCCGTCCTGGCAGGAGTAGAGGCCTGCGGTGCGGGAGTACGAGCCACAGGCGTACACAGACTGGCACGGGCTGAACGCCATGCAGGAGATGATGCCACTCTGACCCTGACCCTGCTTCTTCACTGGGGAGGGAACACACACTCAGCGTTCACATGGGTTCAGATCAACATATTAAGGACCATTTCGGTTTGCGCTGCTGGTATAACTAATGGGTTAGAAATCTAGGAAAACATGTTTTATTTTACCAGGTAAGTCGACTGAGAACACATTCGCATTCATAGCAATGACCTGGGGAATAGTTACAGGCGAGAGTAGGGGAATGAATGAGCCAGTTGGAAGCTGAGGATAATTACGGATGATTAGCCAGGACACCTGGGTTAACACCCCTACTCTTAACATTTATTTTTTTAATTTAACTAGGCAAGTCAGTTAAGAACAAATTCTTATTTACAACGACGGCCTAGGAACAGTGTCCATTGTTCAGGGACAGAACAAACTATTTTTTACCTTGTCAGCTCGGGGATTCGATCTCGCAACCTTTCGGTTACTGGCCCAATGCTCTAACCACTAGGCTACCTGCCGCCCCATTTATAGCTGACATTGCAAATTATAACGGATATTACTCTGTCTACACTGTAGAGAATGATTGAGCAAATAGCACTACACAGCTGATTCAAATAATCAAAGCTTGATAATGAGTTGGTTATTGTAAATCCGATATATAGTGCTAGGGGCAAAAAGACAAAAACGTGCCCCCGGCCCAGGGCCGAGTTCGGGAAACCCCGATCTAGTCTACTAACCTACAGTGGGCCTTTCCTCACAGTCTCTTCCAGGCCTGTCTGTGTAGAACACCCTGACTGTCTTGTCGAAGCCGCAGTAGAGCTGTGATCCGTCTGGGGAGAAGCAGAGGGAGTGGGCTGCGGTCAGCTCGTCCAGATGGTTGTAGGGCCTGAAGCTGGCACGCAGGTCCCCGTAGAACGCATCCCAGATATGGACCGGGTTATCACGACTGCTGCTGGCTATACTAGGGGGGGGGGGATGGATGGGGAGAAGGAAAAGGGATGGAGAAGGATGGTTGGAGAGGAAGAGATTGGACACGGAGGGAATTTAAGGATGGATGAAAAAAAAAGGGGTGGAGAGAGAAGAGGTTGAGGGAAATGATGGAGGTAGAAAGGAAACAAGTGTGGGTCACATCAGGACAAAGGAAGAGTCATTTTTTCATCTCACTTGAAAAACACAGACAGTGCTTTGTGCCAGATCCATCAGAGAGGACATTTCAGTACTTCACTCTCCAGGCCCTATTTCAGCTTGAATTTCATTCAGCCCCTCTTATCTATTCACTAACAGTTTGTTGCTTCAGAATGGACAAAAACGAGTCATCAACAGACAGACATACTGTATGGCTTTTCAACTAACATAACTGCAGGGGGGAACCTAACAGCCCAACATAAACGCTTAAATATCACTGTCTGAACTGAGGCTCAATTAGCCAAGAGGAAATTAGCCTGGGCGGCTCAGTGCTCTTATGGCACTGTGTCTTTGTTCTGTCTGTTGGGAATCCCCTCATTATAATGGTACACCACAGCTAGCCTGGACGCCGGCCCAGAAAGCAATTCAAAGGAGGAACACCAGTGACCATTCTACAGGAGGGTACAGCACATGGCTTTAGGCAGAGAGAGGGAGGAAAAGAGGGAGGGAGAGCAGGAAAGAGGGAGGAGGAAAAGGGGTAGGTAGAGCGTGAGAGAGAGGGAGGGAAAGGTGTAGGCAGAGCGTGAGAGAGAGAGAGGGAGGGAAAGGGGTAGGTAGAGCGTGAGAGAGAGGGAGGGAAAGTGGTAGGTAGAGCGTGAGAGAGAGGGAGGGAAAGGGGTAGGTAGAGCGTGAGAGAGAGGGAGGGAAAGGGGTAGGTAGAGCGTGAGAGAGAGGGAGGGAAAGGGGTAGGTAGAGCGTGAGAGAGAGGGAGGGAAAGGGGTAGGTAGAGCGTGAGAGAGAGGGAGGGAAAGGGGTAGGTAGAGCGTGAGAGAGGGAGGGAAAGGGGTAGGTAGAGTGTGAGAGAGGAGGGAAAGCTGGAGAGAGAGAGAAACACAAAAAGAGGGAGAAATATGACAAAAACAGCCAAGAATCCCATGAATGCCTCTCACAGACCCTCACCACATGCTTGTAAATTATGTCCTTTTTTTACTATCTCTACCAATCAGATCTTAGTACATTCCCCAGACACCCAAACAGGAGTACGCCTCGTCCACCTGTGAGCATAACGCAATGATGTCTTCTAAACATACATTCCGATGGTTCATTTGACTCCCTGAACAAAACGTCATCCCACCTGACTGACTCCACTCCGTAACCCTCAACAACACCAGACAAAACATCATACTGTCTGAACACACAGACGGAGTTCACATGGCGGGTCAGCTCCGACTAGCATCCTCGTCCCTGTTACCCTGGCTCCTCTCAGAGTCCTGCTCTCAAGGGGTTCATCCCTCAGACAATCATCTCCTTGGGTCGTTCATGCTCTCAACCTCCACTCCTCCCTCTCTTTCGTCAACTTTTTCCTCATTCTTTTTTCTCATTCTCTCCATTTCTTCTCGCTGTGAAGAAATGTTTTCCGTTCAGTGTCGTTTATGGTTTGATCATGCACTCCTTGTGAAATGTCCCCCTTCCACCCAATGACCCCGCTCTCTCTCTCATTCCCCCTCCTTCTTCTAGTCTAGAGGATATGTTGCTTTCCTCGCTTCGTGCGGTGGACCACAACCCACGCTGGGCACTGATCAGAGAGGAACCATCGGAGGCAGTGTAAGGGGGGGTTAAGCGGTGCGCGCTGTTGGTAAGGAGGCCTCGTTAGCGGCCTCCTTACCAACCTGTAACAATGTCATTCTCCACGTTAGCGGCTGGGCAACATTGATCTCAGCTTGCCATGGCACAGACGGAGTCATAATAATTAAAGTGATTTGATAAGGCCCTTTAAAAACAGTCAGTTCTGTTAAAGCTGCAATATGTAACTTTTTGGGAGCCCCAAACAAAACCAATAAGTATTCAAACACTATTCAAACATGCCTCGCAAAGGGGGGCACCTACAGTATTGGTAGACGGGTGAAAATAAAAGTAGACGTTGAATACCCCTTTGAGCATGGTGAAGTTATTAATTACACTCTGGATGGTGTATCAATACACCCAGTCATTACTAAGATACAGGCTTTTTCCTAACTCAGTTGCTGGAGAGGAAGGGAACTTCTCTGGGATTAAATTAAAACGCCCAAAAAATGTGGCAAAGAAATTAACTTTATGTCATGAATACAAAGCATTATGTTTGGGGCAAATCCAACACAACACGGAGTACCACTCTTGATATATTGAAGGATGGTGGTGGCTGTTGTAGTGACCGTATTACCACCACACTGGCAGTCATGAGTCACTCGGGCTCCCGAGTGTCGCAGCGGTCTAAGGCACAGCATCTCAGTGTTAGGTGTGTCACTACAGACCCTGGGTCGATTCCAGGCTGTATCATAACCATTTGTGATTGGGAGTCCCATAGAGCGGCGCACAATTGGCCCAGCATTGTCCGGGTTTGGCCGGAGTAGACCGTCATTGTAAATAAGAATTTGTTCTTAACTTACCTAGTTAAATTAAAAATTGACCGCTGAGTCATGGTTATCTCCTCTTATGCACACTCTTAACCCCTAGCTAACATTAGCCAGCTAGCCAGAATTCCTAACATATCATACGTTTTGCAAATTCGCATAATAAGAATTGTAATTCGTAACATATCCTACAAAAATGGGTCATGGGCAAACAATTTTAATATACATACCAAGACATTATACTAAATGGAGTGTCTCGGATTTATGTACAGAAGAATACGAAATGAAGGAATTGTCAGTAGAGCTCCGAGACAGGATTGGGTCGAGGCACAGATCTGGGGAAGGGTACCAAAAAAATGTATGCAGCTTTAGAAATCCAAGACCACAGTGGCCTCCATCATTCTTAAAGGGAAGAAGTTTGGAACCACCAAGACTGTTCTTAAAGCTGGTCGCCCGGCCAAACTGAGCAATCGTGGGAGAAGGGCCTTGGTTAGGGAGGTAACCAAGAACCCGATGGTCACAATTAATCTTCTCCTTTCCCCCTTCTGATGACCAGGTGGCGAATCGCATCTCTGCATGTCTGGCAGACATATCAGTGTGGATGACGGATCACCACCTCAAGCTGAACCTCGGCAAGATGGAGCTGCTCTTCCTCCCGGGGAAGGACTGCCCGTTCCATGATCTCGCCATCACGGTTGACAACTCCATTGTGTCCTCCTCCCAGAGCGCTAAGAACCTTGGCGTGATCCTGGACAACACCCTGTCGTTCTCAACCAACATCATGGCGGTGGCCCGTTCCTGTAGGTTCATGCTCTACAACATCCGCAGAGTACGACCCTGCCTCACACAGGAAGCGGCGCAGGTCCTAATCCAGGCACTTGTCATCTCCCGTCTGGATTACTGCAACTCGCTGTTGGCTGGGCTCCCTGCCTGTGCCATTAAACCCCTACAACTCATCCAGAACGCCGCAGCCCGTCTGGTGTTCAACCTTCCCAAGTTCTCTCACGTCACCCCGCTCCTCCGCTCTCTCCACTGGCTTCCAGTTGAAGCTCGCATCCGCTACAAGACCATGGTGCTTGCCTACGGAGCTGTGAGGGGAACGGCACCGCAGTACCTCCAGGCTCTGATCAGGCCCTACACCCAAGCAAGGGCACTGCGTTCATCCACCTCTGGCCTGCTCGCCTCCCTACCATTGAGGAAGTACAGTTCCCGCTCAGCCCAGTCAAAACTGTTCGCTGCTCTGGCCCCCCAATGGTGGAACAAACTCCCCTCACGACGCCAGGACAGCGGAGTCAATCACCACCTTCCGGAGACACCTGAAACCCCACCTCTTCAAGGAATACCTAGGATAGGATAAGTAATCCTTCTCACCCCCCCCCTCCCTTAATGACTTAGATGCACTATTGTAAAGTGGCTGTTCCACTGGATGTCAGAAGGTGAATTCACCAATTTGTAAGTCGCTCTGGATAAGAGCGTCTGCTAAATGACTTAAATGTAAATGTAAATGTCACTCTGTCAGAGCTCCAGAAGTCCTCTGTGGAGATGGGAGAACCTTCCAGAAGGACAACCATCTCTGTAGCACTCCACCAATCAGGGCTTTATGTTAGGAGTGGCCTCTGTCTGGCCACTCTAAGTAAAAGGCACAGGGCAGCCCACTTGGAGTTTGCCAAAAGGAACCTAAAGGCCTCTGACCATGAGAAACAAGATTCTCTGGTCTGATGAAACCAAGATTGAACTCTTTGAACTCAAGCGTCACGTCTGGAGGAAACCTGGCACCATCCCTATGGTGAAGAATGGTGATGGCAGTATCATGCTATGGGGAAGTTTTTCAGTGGCATGGACACTAGTCAGGATGGAGGGAAAGATGAACAGAACAAAATACAGAGAGATACTTGATGAAAACCTGCTCCACAGCTCTTAAGGTTCTCCTTCCAACAGGAATGGCTTCAGGACAAGTCTCTGAATGTCCTTGAGTGGCCCAGCCAGAGCTCGGACTTGAACAACTCTGGAGAAACCTGAAAATAGCTGTGCAGCGACGCTCCCCATCCAACCTGAACAGAGCTTGAGAGGATCTGCAGAGAATGGGAGAAAATCCCCAAATATAGGTGTGCCAAGCTTGTAGTGTCATACCCAAGAAGACTCGAGGCTGTAATCACTGTCAAACGTGCTTCTACAAAGTACTGAGTTATCTATGCATAGTCACTTCAATAACTCTACCTACATGTACATATCACTTCAATTACCTCAACACCAGTGTCCCCACACATTGACTCTGTACTGGTACTCCCTGTATATAGGCCCGCTATTGTTATTTAGTGCTGCTCTTTAATTATTTGTTATTCTGAGCTCTTACTTTTTTGGGGGTATTTTCTTAAAACGGCAGTTACTTTCTCAAAACGGACGGCACAAACAACTGGATTCGTTATCCCTTTCATGCCCTGCCTCCAGTCCACTTACCGATATCTGAGCAAGGGAGCCTCATTCAACCATGCAGCCGATATAGGATGTCTTAGAAATCAAAACTTAAGGTTTGTATCATTCACAACTAAAGTTGCCAAATAACTCTAAATCTAGTGTATAGGACCCGTTTCAAATTTAGCACTCTTACACTGAACATAGCCACTTCACTTGCGTACTCTCGTTCTGGAATTGAAAAGAATATCCTTTCTATTTTATTCACCTAAGTACAATTATATTCTTCTCACAATAAAATTATAGAATATAAAATAAATGGCAGTGGACTTATATGCATATCTTGTCTGCTAAATGAAAAGGCCTACGGTTCGGCGCATTGCCAGATAACACAGTAGGCCAACTCATATTCTGTTCTTCTCAAATACTTTTCCTTCATATAATAATGTTTCTTATGACATGGCTAAAATAAATAATGGATTTATTTTGATGGCGTAAATTACATTGATTTATTATACTTTCTTCAAAATGTCGATGTTACAAAAGTGGCATCGGCGGCTTGCATGTGCGGAGGCCTGGAGATAAACGCGTTTATGTTCATTAATGGTCAATTACCGTGAGACCGGCAGTCTTTTGCATGACAATAACCGGCGGACAAAATTTCATGACCACCACAGCCCTAGTGGTAGCTGCATCATGTTATGGGCATGCTTTTCATCAGCAAGGACTGGGGAGTTTTTTCTTTAAATAAAAATAAACAGAATAGAGCTAAGCACAGACTAAATCCTAGAGGATAACCTGGGATCAGTCTGCTTTCCAACAGACATTAGGGAGACAAATTCACCATTCAGCAGGACAAGAACTTAAAACAAGGACAAATACACAGTGGAGTTGCTTGCCAAGACGACATTGAATGTTCCTGAGTAACCTAGTTCCTGAGTGGCCTAGTTCTTACAGAATAAATGTGCAATTATTGTACTATCCAGTTGTGCAAAGCTCTTAGAGATTTACCCAGAAAGACTCACAGCTGTAATCGCTGCTAAAGTTGATTCCAACATGTATTAAATCAGGGGTGTGAATACTTGTGTATTTCATTTTCAATAGATTTCTAAAACATGTTGGGGTAGTGTGTGTAAATGGGTGATAAATCTATTTCATCCATTTTGAATTCAGGCTGTAACAACAAAATGTGGAATAAGTCAAGGGGTATGAATACTTTCTGAAGGCCCTGTAGCTTAAAGGGAAATGTAAAAAACATACGAATAATCTCCAGCACCACCCTAACATCAACATGTGTGAAAATGGCACATTTCTATGTTTTGTAGTAAAAAAGATAGATCGATCAAATGTTTCCAATGACATCATTAACCAATTAGTAGGCAATGCCTACTCATAATTGATCAAAATCACACCGATGAAGTCATTGGAAACACTTATCTTCCTCTATCGTTTAACAATAAAACATAGAAACGCACCATTTTCACTTATGTTGAGGTGGTGCTGGAGATGATTAATACAAAGTTGAACCATTTTGAAGTCTCCCTGTAAAGCAGGAATCCATAGCAGTGAAACTGCCACGTCCGTTATCGATATTAGAACAACAAAGATGTTATTTCAAACAAAGAACTGTTTTTTTCCACCCCCTTAGAACCCCATTGCCGGCGTGATAGAACAGCTGATTATGTAAAGATTTTGGGGGGGACCGCGGTGCGTGACGTTCCCCAGCTCTGCTTTGTCAGCAACAAAACAAAAACAGAAGCAGGATACAGTGGAACTGCTAACCCTACTGCGGATTCCATCTTTAAAGTACTTTGTGACAACTGTTGACATAAAAAAAAAAATGGCTTCATAAATAACGTTCGATTGATTGAACTCACAAGCAGGAGTCAGGGTCCAGGGAGCTCATCTTGGGGTACCAGCAGTAGTCATAGATGGTGTCCCCCTCTGCCATCTTCAGCACTGGGCTCTGCAGGGGAGGGAAGGAGAGACACGAGATAAATACTGTGTTGATCTCCAACGGGAACCTAGCCGTTTTAGTCAGTTACCCTGTGGTCTATTCATTACGCAATAAGTTTTGCAACAGAAAACAAGCGTTTCTATTGGACAAATTCAGGTTGATCCCTCTGTGTTTTGTTGGCTTTTTAGTGAATTAAATCTCTGGAGCCTCACCATCTCAGTGAGCAGGTCCCAGTTGTAGCTGTAGATCTCAGGGGGGAGGTTGTAGACACGCAGCACGTTGTCTGCACTGTTGGTCAGGATGCACAAGCCATCTGGGGCCCTGGAGAATTAACAGTTACTTCTTCAGATAGCCTGTAAAGCAAAATGGATCCTAAAGCCACGTAATCAACCAAGGAACAATATTTTAAGAGGGAGTTACCATTTGCAGCCCTTGAGGTAGTTCTCAGGGAGGCTGGAGTACTCAGCCCAGGAACCAGTCAGCATCTGGGGGTTCTGGCTGAAATCGAGACCCAGGCTGCAGATAGGAGAGAGGGGATAAGAGTAGGCCGCAGTACATGAGAAATACATAGATGAGGACAAACAAAACAGTGGATGGATAATTTAAATGTTTGGACACCCAAATATCACCGCCAAAATGTTTCTTCAAACCTCGAATATCTGTGTGCTTAATTTTTTAGCTTCTAAATTATTTACCTAGAATAATCCTAAAATTCTTCACATACTTTTGTCCTTCGCTGGTGCTTTCAGCTGAGCTTTCCTGTTCCCCATCTTCCACCTTCTCCTGCTCCCCCTCTTCCACCTTCTCCTCTCCTCCCTCTCTCGTGCCATGAGCCTCACAAGGACCTCCATTCTCATGGCATTCTACTTCTTCGGCTCCCGCGTCTTCTTCTCCTCCTTCCATCACACTTGGCTGGTTGGCTTCTGTAACAGATATGGATAAACATTATGAGTTAAATACTATTATTCCATTAAGTCAAGAGGCTAGAGGCTATGTTCCCCATCTTCTGTCTTTAAAAAAACGTGTTTTTTTTTTTACAAGGAATGTATATATGATAAGCATTGACTTAGAATATTTAGAGATGCACACCAGTGAAGGAAGCTTTTCCTGAAATACAACAACTGGTAACAACTTCACCTCCATTATGGGTCAGTACAGCCAAGTCTTCCTGCCTCAATCCTGCCTGTTCTATGGGTCCTCCATGTGTATCAGGGGGGTCCAGGCTGAGACTCAGCTCCAACCCATCTCCACTGAGCCTAGGCTGCTTAGCCACTGGAGGGGCCTCTTCTTCTTTATTCTCCCCCAGTACCAAGCACTCACCCTGGGATAGAGGTGGAACTGATTGAGGAGGATCACTTTCCGCCTCTGCCTCCCGCCCAACTCCTGCCACATCCCCACTTTCACCCCCCTCTACAGGACCAGACATCTCTGATCACTATTTCGTCCTATCCTTCAGTGCTTCCTCTCAAATCTTCTTTCCCCCGGCGTTGTATATCCTGCCTCCCTGGTGGTCTGCCTGTGTCAGACGTTAGTATGGTAGGTGCTGCTAGGGTGCCTCTTCCTGCACTGTGGATGTCTCAGTCTGGTTGTGATCATCACAGCACCCACGGCACGGGACACTGGAGGGGTAGAGGGGTTGGCAAGGAGAAATTAAATGCGAACACACTACATCGTGGATACACGTCAAAATAAAACCCATCTAGGTAGCTAACAAACATATCACCAATCATTCAACACTACATCATATCGACAAAATTACGCCATCAGTGTTGTTAGAATGATATTCAATGCGAGGGTTGGTTAAATGACGGCTAGTTTAGCAATTAGCTAACTAGCTACTACAAAACATTAGTTACAGATGGACAACTAGCGATGCTAACTAATGTTAGCTAGCTACCTCTTTGGTCGGCCTTGCGGTTTTTCTATTAGGTTTCACAGCCTCTTCGGCAAAGGCGAAACTCTTCTTTACTGAAATTGAGTATTCGAACGAGAACAACGTAGCAGCACACTGGACTTGGATAGCAGCAGTCACGAAGTCATGCTGCGAATTCGTAAACACAAGACACCGCCATGTTACGTTCACCAGAACTATCGCGAGACTTCAAGCTAAACATAGCCCTTCCTCGGAAGTAGGGGGCGACTTTTTTTTACGATTTTGCATTCCTTGTGTGGACAAAAGAAAGACACACTGACTGAACCAAAGATCATTTACATACGGCATAGGCTACCCAACTTGATCCACTGAAAAATGTCTAAACTACAGTTGTTGCGTTTATTTTTAAATGAGCGTTTAACGGAGTCTGCTGCTGTGGAGATTTTCGAAGCAGTTGAGAAAGCGGTAGCGGAGTACCAGGAGGAGAATGATCGGTTACGGAGACTGCTGCGGTTCACACCAGAGATACAACTATGTAGAATAGGTTCGTATGTATTTTTTGGGGTTTGTAAACACTCATTTGTATTATTTTAGCGATCCTGGTTTATGAGCATGGATATCGATTCTGCAAATGGAGCATGCTTTTGTGGCACTGTCGATATCCACGGGGTTAAGGGCCAGATAGATAATGAAAACCCTTCTATATATGATGCTTAGATTGAACGCGCTGTGCATTTCGTTTTAGGCTATCAAACAACATCCACAACGACCATGTTTTCCACTTGGTTTCAACCTGTTGTTAAACAATTTTCAATTTGAATAATCACAGTGAGGTGAGTTTTAAAATCACGATACTGTTTTGAGGACAAGTGTTTGATGTGATTTTCTAATGCATTTGCATTGATGCAACATGCAGGGGGCACCTTTTGGTTTTAGAAGTGTTAGGGACATAACTTGGCGGGGGGTCTGAGGGGGTCATCCCACTTTGTGGAATATCTAAACGCTAATTTCCTGAATTTCCACACAATCTAATATGACCCATGACGCTTCTAGCAGTCTCTATTTAGAACAACAAAAAGTAAGCAAGAATGACAACAGTCATCAAGCTATGTAAGATACCGTTATTAAATATGTTTAAGGGAGAATTTGTAGATATACTGAGATGAAAAAAACACTGCCAGAATTAAGCCATCCAACACAAGACCATAACATATATGTCCCCTTTTGTGTTTTACATCTCCAGCAGAGGAATGACATTTCTGAGTGCATGATGTTCAGTTTCACTGGCATATAGAAGAGCCAGCAGCATACCACCTTGCTTCTGAAGCTAAGCAGGGTTGGTCCTGGTCAGTCCCTGGATGGGAGACCAGATGCTAGTGTTGGAGGGCCAGTAGGAGGCACTGAATACTAAACAGAACAATAAATAACAAAATAAATAAATAACAATAAATAACAGAACAATAAAATAAATATAGTATGTTCTATGGATGGTCTTACACTGCAGTTATTTATTTTTGAGATTATATGAACATGACTGGGCATTCTAACATCTCTATCCATTCATCATCAATAGTGTTTCCCAGGTCTTCCTCACATTTTAGTTTGACATGTTTCAGTGTCATCGGCGAAAGCCATTATCAACCCTTGATACAGTTTTAAAATCAACTTTAGAGATTTGTCAGACTGCCTTAAAATAGTTTCAATCTTTTGAAGCTTCTTGCTTGTCCAGTGTTTGACGCACTGAGAGAATAAAGTGTTGTATCTGCAAGAGTTCACCTCTGAGCCATCACAGACTGGTCTTCCCTGGCTGCCTGACCCTGATGAGACCTCTGTCACCATCTGCTCCTTCTCCGATGAGGCTTGACAAAGAATTACCTTGGTGTACATTTATACATTGATTCTATTCTTGAACAATATAACGGTTCAATAATTGAAATGATCATTATTCCCAGATCCCAGACTGTTGCCTACCCATCAATGGGACATTGTATCCATTTACTGATTGTTATAATGCAAAATTCAGCTGAGCTCTGTAGACTGGTCTTCCCTGGCTGTCTGACTCTGCTGGGACACCTGTCACCATCTGATTCTGCTAAGACATGATGAGCATAGTGTTGTGTACTGACTGCACCATGACATTGAAACATGTAGAGTTGTTTATAATGTGTCGGTGTGAAAAGTAGGAAATTAGCTCGGGAAACTTGACAGATCAATAACGTTACTTTGTTATACTGACTAATAAAAACTCACATTACGTTGAAGAAACGTCAGAATATATCGGTCTTCAATCATTTGGCCTCTGGTAAAATAGTGATTTGAGGCAAAAATAATAGCTAAAGTTGTTAAACTAGCTAGCAAACTTTTAGCTAGCTTTTGGCTAGCTCTAGCTAATGGTACATCATAAAATGTACTTCTGTTGAAATGGGACAAAACAAAGGCTACAAAACATTTCCATACTCAACAGATGTTAGATACCGCTACCTGACAGATAGATAAAGGCTAGCTCGAGCCGAACGTTAGTTCATTGACTTCAGTCGAGGGGGGATGAAACCCTGGCTAACGTAACATGTCAGTTACACTACTACCTCAGCATTGGGAATAAATACGATATTTTTTTCTGTCAAACAGCAGTTACCTTGCCAGCTAGATCAGTCAAATAAAGAGTAGCCCGTTTCTGCTCTGTTTGCTTTTACAACTCAGGGGAAAAAAGCTCAACACAGACAGCAGATGCCCCTGATCATCTCTCCGGTGCTGGTCCTATACGCCAGCCGTTCAGAAACTTTGCCTTCACACAGACTGTCCGCATGCTCTGTGGTGTCCCATACGGTCCTAAATCCAGCAGTCTGAAACAGCCTACCCAACCGCTCTGAGGCATCCACATGGTCCTAAAGCACACCGGTGCTGTGTTTTTTCAATTATCAGAGTGCGATTATAAAACTGGGGGGGGGACAAAAATGCAATTTTAGAATGTGGGGGAGTCGTCATGTTCCCAGTGAAAGTTGCGCCCCTGCATTGATGTCAGAGCGGTTAGAGGGACAATAGAACCCTGAGTAATAGGCTATTAGTGACCTGATGGTGGTTAGCAAGTTGGGTACTACCAACACATGTCCAGAGTTGCTGCAACCTGGTCTCAGAGCATTTTGTATTGTTCTATATGTAAATCTGAGACACTCCATTTAGTATGATAAGTTACAAATTACAATTCGTATGCTATGTTAGGAATTTGCAAAATGTACAAAATGTTATGAATTTGAAATAAAAGGTGGCTAATAATGTTAGCTAGCTGGCTAACGTTAGTTAGGCTAGGGGTTAGGGTTAGGAGTGAGGTTAAAGGGTTAAGGTTAGCTAAAAGGGTTAGGTAACATGCAAAGTAGCTAAAAAGTAGTAAGTAGTTGAAAAGCTGCTTTTTAGGTAAAATGCTAAAGTCCTCCGTGATGAGATTTGAACTCGCAACCATTTTCTTGCTAGAAGTTCACGTAACCATCTGTCTTATGTAACAATACCAAACAAAACATATCATACTACTTTTAGTTTCTGGATTTACATTTACTGTGTTATGTCTAGTTTATGAGACCAGGCTGCCAGAGTGTATAAAAGGAGATTGTCACTCAATGGTCATGTGGGCATTTTACTAGGATCATGACTGCTGGTGTGGTGGTAATAAGGTCACCGCAACAGCCCTACTAGATATCCCTGAGGGGTATCATACGAAGCAACCTAGATCTACTCAGGGTTTTCTAAAGCTAACCAGCTTCAGTTAGCTTCACATTCCAGCTCGGGCTTCATCCGCAGGACCCAGGCCCGGGGGTCCATTCGGAAAGTATTCAGACCCCTTTCCTTTTTACGCATTTTTTTTACGTTACAGCTTTATTCTAAAATGGATTAAGTAAATGTTTTCCCTCAATCTACACACACTACCTCAATACAACAACAGAAATAGATACCTTATTTACGTAAATATTCAGGCCCTTTGCTTTGAGACTTGAAATTGAGCTCAGGTGCATCGTGTTTCCATTGATCACCCTTGAGTTGTTTCTAAAACTGTGGTCATTTTAAATTGATTGGAATTTATTTGGAAAGACCTGTGTATATAAGGTCCCACAGTTGACAGTACATGTCAGAGCAAAAACCAAGGAATTGTCCATAGAGCTCCGAGACAGGATTTTGTCAAGGCACAGATCTGGGGAAGGGTACTAAAACATGTCTGCAGCATTGAAGGTCCCCAAGAACACAGTGTCCTCCACCATTCTTAAATGGAAGAAGTTTGGAACCACCTAGATTCTTCCTAGAGCTGGCCGCCCAGCCAAACTGAGCAATCGGGGGTGAAGGGCCTTGGTTCAGGGAGGTGACCAAGAACCCAATGGTCACTCTGACAGAGCTCCAGAGATCCTCTCCATCCAGAAGGACGACCATCTCTGCAGCACTCCACCAATCAGGCCTTTATGGTAGAGTGGCCAGACGAAGCCACTCCTCAGTAAAAGGCACATGACAGCCTGCTTGGAGTTTGCCAAAAGGCACCTAAAGACTCTCAGACCATGAGAAACAACATTCTCTGTTCAGATTTATTTATTAATAGGGGACAATGCACATTAATCAACATCAATATTACAACACCCATGTAAATGTGCCAGGTTTAGTCAAAAGCTAATTTTCACTGCGAATGTATAGCCTACAAAATGAATTGAACTTATAAACAATTGATATATGTGATTAAATAAGTGTCTGTATCAAGACTATAAAAGACTATAAATGTAACCTCTGCTTCTCCTCTCCTTCCCTCCAGACTCCCTGCAGTTCTCTCTTGCTGTCTCTGAAGAGAAGGTTCCCCCTGAGCAGCAGCACTGTGAGCAGGAGTGGAGCTCCGGTCTGGGGCAGGAGGACCCAGAGCCCACACAGATCAAAGAGGAACAGGAGGAACTTCGGATCAGTCAAGACGAAGAGCGGTTTCAAGGGTTGGAGGCTGACATCACAGAGTTCAAATTCCCTCCGACCTGTGTGAAAAATGAATGTGATCAGGAGGACCCACTTCAGTCCATGACTGAACAGACTATGGAGAACAGAGAGATTGACTCCAAACCAGTTGATCTCAAACCTTTTGGGACTGTGACCCACCTAAAGGGTCTCGACATTCCCTTTGACCCTCCAGATAGTCAAAACACATCCTCCAGTCACAGCTCTGCTACAAGCAGCGACCAAGTAGGACTTAACAGCAGCCCACCATTGGATCTAATTGTGCACAAACTGGCTCACACGGGGGAGAAACTATTTAGCTGTGGTGACTGTGGGAAAAGCTTCAGTCAAAAGGAACACCTAGGGAACCATGTACGCATTCACACAGGAGAGAAACCGTTTAGCTGTGGTGACTGCGGGAAAAGCTTCACTGTCAAGGGGAACCTAACTGTGCACAAACTGGCTCACACTGGAAAGAAACCATTTAGTTGTGGTGACTGCGGGAAAAGCTTCTATCAGAGCCAGGAACTAACTGCGCATATACGGACTCACACTGGGGAGAAACCGTTTAGCTGTGGTGACTGTGGGAAAAGGTTTTATCACAAGATTACTCTAAACCGACACATTCAGACTCACACAGGAGAGAAACCGTTTATCTGTGGTGACTGTGGGAAAAGGTTTTATCACAAGATTACTCTAAACCGACACATTCAGACTCACACAGGAGAGAAACCATTTATATGTGGCGACTGTGGGAAAAGCTTCAGTCAGAAGGAACACCTAGGGAACCATACACTGACTCACACAGGAGAGAAACCGTTTAGCTGTGGAGACTGTGGGAAAAGCTTCAGGCAGAAGGGGACCTTAAATACGCATAAACTGACTCACACGGGAGTGAAATCATTTAGCTGTGGAGACTGTGGGAAGAGCTTCATTCTGAAGGGGTCCCTAAAGATGCATATACAGACTCACACAGGTGTGAAACCATTTATATGTGGAGACTGCGGGAAAGGCTTCTATCTGAAGGGAGACCTAGGTAAGCATATACTGACTCACACAGGTGAGAAACCATTTAGCTGTGGAGACTGCGGGAAAAGCTTCAGGCAGAAGTCGGCCCTAAAGACGCACACACTGACTCACACTGGAGAGAAGCCATTTCACTGTGGAGACTGTGGGAAAAGATTCAGTCAGAATGGGGCCCTAAAGAAGCATTTATTGACTCACACAGGAGTGAAATCATTGTAGCTGTGGTGACTGTGGAAAAAGCTATCAGAAAAGACGCCTAACTGAACATATTCAGACTCACCTAGGAGTTAAACAACATGACTGCTCAGTCTGTGATAGAACATTCATCTGCTGAAGCATGTTAATAATGTCCTCAAAGAAAGAAACCGGGAGGACAAAAATACAGTGGGGCAAAAGAGTATTTAGTCAGCCACCAATTGTGCAAGTTCTTCCACTTGAAAATTACAGGCTTCTCTCATATTTTTATCATAGGTACACTTCAACTATGACAGACAAAATTAGAAAAAAAATCCAGAAAATCACATTGTAGGATTTTTAATGAATTTATTTGCAAATTATGGTGGAAAATAACAAAAGTTTATCTCAATACTTTATGTACCCATTGTTGGCAATGACAGAGGTCAAACGTTTTCTGTAAGTCTTCACAAGGTTTTCACACACTGTTGCTGGTATTTTGACTCATTCCTCCATGCAGATCTCCTCTAGAGGTCTGCATGGAGGAATGGGTCAAAATAGGGTAAAAAAATGGCAGAGGACATAGCTCCTTGGGAGAGTCTCCATTGGAAAAAGTCTGTCCTCGACTCCTGTCCTCCTCCCCGTGAACTGGATACTGATAAGTGGTCGAAAAGAGTGGTCATTTGTTAGTAGCCGGACGGAGAAGTGTCATCCAAAACCCATTAGATGAGAAAGTCAGAGGTTCCGCTCCAATTACCTTCTCCTCCAATGGGTTTTGAGAAGGAGACAAGGAGTTAGCCATTTGAGATCTTCCCATAAGTACCCTTTCAGCAGCTCGCGCGGCATTCTTTCAGAATATGCCACACCCCCTTTGAATTGGCTGTTTTCTCAAAGGAGAAAAACATGCACCCGTTTTAAAACGATACACGACTTATCCTTTTATCCATAAAATGTCTTGCACATCCAGCTAAATTTTGTTTTGATCACTTTACACATTTAATTTGGGATTCTACCCCTGTAGCGCGAGTGGAGAAGGGGAGTCTTATTTCATATGAGCGCATTTCTGTGAATCCCAAACCAGCCCCTTGCTGCTACCTACTCGTACGTAGGGCCCTCCGTTGTCACGTGTTGCTGACGAAACTCCAGAGGATGACTTCCATCGAGTGGCAAGGGGATCAGTAAACCCATCGACTTCGGGACACACTAGTGACTTGAATGATGCGATTCATGTTCCATATTTTAATAATAAAATGCACATGAAATTCAAATGAACAATTGACTAGAAATACTTTAACTGTTAAACGTATCATTTGGGAGGTATTTCATATGTTTTGAGTCAAGCAATGAAATCCAACACAAACAAACACACATTTCCTATAATGAGGCAAACGCCAAACATATCTGAGTGCGTGTTGGGGACAGCACTTCACTCTGGAGCTGCTTGGTTCGAAATGGCAATCATAGGCTGTAATTAACTGCTACATCCAGGGCAAAATTGTTTTCCCTCTTGATGGTGGAGAGAAATGTACATTTTAAAGTTAATTTCCTGCAATTCAAAAAAAAAATCCATGGGGTGTAGATAAAATATTGCCGCTTTTAAAGCAAGTTTTCTGTAGGTCTACATTTTTCCATGGAGATTTTGTGTTGCAATTTTATACAATTCTACATATTTTGCCATGGGCAGAGATACATTTTTGCATTTTTTAAAGCTAATTTCCAGCAATTCTGCCATGGCTTATACCATGTAATTATATCTGAGTGACCTAACAAAATCAATGGGGGCCTGCTGGAGGTCATGGCCCCCAGGCACTGCATGTCCGGTCGGTATTCGACCATGATTACTATAAGTTTACATAACTGGCTAGACTAACTTACCAATAAAACATTTTTGGGGGCTGACAATTGAGTGACTGTCAGTAACTGACAGAACAAGAGAACTGCTGATGCACAACCAAATTGCAAAACTTACACCTTGTGTATTCTACCACTCTAACTCAACAGTAAGTTAAGACCCTAAGTGACCTTGGATCGATCTATGGAGGGCCAAGGAGAAGGGGGTGATTTGAGATTCAGCTCGTTTCCTCCACTACTTTTGACATTTTTCAAAGTGGAGAGGTGGCGAGCAAAACTAATTGAGATTCTCCCCTCGAGGCAAATTTGTTTCTTGTGTTCCACAGAAGGTGCATGCTTAGGGGTGCGTTTGAACGGTTTTGTGGTGACCACAGAAAGCATTCCCTTTATGGCATCTGAGCGCATTGAGGCAATCTCCATTTTGAAGTTGTGAATTTTCTTCACAATTTGCTGATCCCTCCTGATGACCCGGTTGGACATGATTCCAACAGTTTCATCAAGAGGGATCAGCCAGTAAAGTCGGAACTTCCACCCAGTTGACTACATTAAAATAGTGGAACCCCTCAATGGCGCTGTCCATGCTAAAACTGCCTTTTGGCCACTCATTCTCTGAGTGACCGTTGTGAGTTACTGCCTTTCCAAGGTGTGTTGCCTAATGTGGATAAAAAAAATAGTCCGACCATCATATTGATGCTTACAAATAATGCTTATGCATGTTCCATTTCATACGTTTCTCTGAGCAAAAGGAATGACACAATTTATGGTAAGAATAGGGAAAAACAAAAATAACATTCTTAGTCATATCCATCAAAAGCATTTTATTTAATCACTTTTGGTTCTCTTCAAACAAACAAAAACCAAACTATTTACAATTCTTTAGGTTGTTATTTTTCTGAATGCATTTATGTTACTAAACTCATTCAAAAAGTTTAAGTGATGGAATTGAGCTGACTGGGTGAAACAAGGGAAAATATCTTTTGATAAATTGGTAAATTAATCATCTCCCCCAGGGGCATCACAATGCCAAAACATCAATCACTTTTGAACTTCAAGGATTAACAGAAAATCTGAAAAATGTCAACAGCTGGAGACTTGACAGACTAACATATGATAACCACCAGTCATTCAACAACAGACTAGAATAATTGGTGGCTACATTTGAAACACAACTCACTGCAAACCAGCATGCCACTGGCATCCTTATCTGACCGATGGAATTCAAATAATGACAATACCCTGCTCTCTCTGTCTTCACAAAGTACTTCAGTGACATTTTAGATATTCCCCAATCTGCACTAGCCAATACATCAACTGATCCAAACGGACTGAAGAGTGTATTCAAAACCAACCCAGCTAAAATGTAACTTTCTGAGAACCATATGTTTATTAGTTTGGTGGGAGGAGTCTGGTCGTGTTGATTTTGCATATGTCCTTCCCACAACTTTCTGGGAATGTTGCAGGATAGTTGCTTGGCTTTGGAACATTCTCAGCACTTTGTCAAATGTCATTACTTTTAACAATGTTTCCTAAAAGTTCCAACATGGTTACATTTAAGTTCAGTTTTGGTAATGTTTTAAGAACATTCTCCAACTGGTTTGAAATTGGGAATGTTCTCATAGTTCAGAGAACGTTAAACAATGTTCTTCTGTGGGAATTTCAGTACTTCAGCATAACATTTCCTCATGGTTCTATTTAAAGTTATTTTCTCATTGTTAACAACTTTAATGTTCAGAGAACGTTATTTCAAAAACATACATTCTGTTCTCAGCATCACCAAAACTCTTGTGAAGTGTGTTTGGGTGTGGTGGCCGCACCCACTAATTGGCCACACCTGAGCTTGAGGAGTGCTGTTTCCTTTTAAAAATGTGGTATGTTTGAATAGACTCAAAGGAACAGATTTGTATGTGTAAAAAAAACAATGGCACACTAGCTCCATCCTGATGGCACAGTAGACTAATTCCAGAAGATTATAGGTTCGAATCTCACAGATGCCATGTCACAATTTTTTAAATGTTTGCATCAATTTCCATGTGTCTGATCTGTGCTTGGAGTTTAAATAGTTAACCCCAAATAAGCTAGCGGTGTTCTTAAAACGTTCAGTTTCTTATTGAAACTTTCAGTGAAAGTTAAGAAAGTTATATTTTTTTTAAACTTCCAAGTACCTAGAATTTCCGTTCTCAGTGTTTAATAAAACCTCAGAGGGGAACTTCAAAGGAACCAGAGTAAAACGTTGTAAGAACCTCCCTGCAACCTAAAAATAAACATTCCCAGAACAGGCAAAGTTTTCACTGCTGTTCTCAGAACGTACATTTTTTTTCTTCTGTTTTACCAGTTAGGAAAGGTATGGCAACTTCCAAGGAACCAAATGTGCTCGCTGGGGAGAAAGCCAATGCTAACATATGGAAAAACCTGAACCACAGTCATATCCTACAACGGAAGATAATACTTGCTTGTCGGACCAACCAGAACTGATTCTAAATAGGAAAACACTTTCAAAAGAATTAATCCATTCAACCTAACTGACAGGGGAAGTATTGGGTTTCTCCATACGAAAAACAAACTAACAAGTTTCAGAACTGTTCCAAGCACCTTCAGTAGAAGAGAGACAAACCCATTATCAACTGTATAATGGAATACATATAGCAACAAGTATCATAGCCACTCAATCGGTTGAGTAAACCTTGAATCGTATACAGCCATTCAATACCATTAGCTACGGTAGACGCTTCTAATATACAGGGTCATAAGTCATTACAAATGGTCAGTAGTCAAATGTTTAGGGACAATTTAGGCTACTCCGAGAACGCCAAGAATAAATATATCCTCCATTTTAAGGTGTGGTAAGCACCAAGATAAAACAGTTGAACATCTTTCAAATCAAGTCTCATAATGTGAATCATTGTGTCACAATCCTTTCCGTCAAAACATTACTAGTGATGGGGTAAATAGTAATATGTAGTGGGGCTGTGTGTGTGTGTGTGTGTGTGTGTGTGTGTGTGTGAGAGAGAGGACAGATATTAAAAAAGTCCAATGCAGACATCTCAATATCAAATCATTTCTGGGAAACAGTTTAATTACCCTACTGTGATTTCATTTATTTAAAAATGGTCAAAAATAAACAAAAACAGCTTCTTAGCAAAGACCAATTTATCAAGCAAGAATTTAGCAAGGACTGTCTGGGAGTGGTCTGAGTGGGGAGGGAAACTAAACTAGCTGTTATTGGCAGAGAGGTTTGGAACGCTTTTTCTTATTGGTCTATGTCACCATGCAGGCAAAAACTCCATCCCACCAAAATAGGCAGTCTTTTCAAATAGCTCTTAAACTAAAAGAGCATTAACAGTTTTACAGTATTATTCAAACCTCAGTGTGGAAATATACTATATATAAAGTAGTTTGTTTTAGGTGCACTGGGCCTTTTAACATACCCTTCCAAGTCAGCTCAGCTCCACACTATACTCCAGACTTCTCATTCCTTACCCTACACCAACTACATGTATAGGCATTTAAAACTGGATATCTGAAAAGAAACACTCTTGCTTTCAAAAAAGGCATACCACCATCATCATCATTGTCGTAAGGGGTTTTCTACAGTTCTACTTTCATGCTAACGTGCGATAGATGCTGGACAGAAATAACGTAACATACAAGTCTTGTTAACCAACAAGACAGTCCTGTCCAGTAAGTAGAACAGACCTCCCCTTCAAATGCTATTGTCCTTATGTTCTCTTACTGTTTATTGAACATGTAGAGTTTGCCATACAAGGCAGATCTGTACAGTTAAGGCATGTTGAACAGAGAGAAAAGAAAAACAATAAGACGAAAACAAAATACTTTCACGTTATTTACATAGCAGTTTGAACTCAAGTGTGTAGTATTGAGCCTTTCCGCTTGTGTGTGTGTGTGTGTGTGTGTGTGTGTGTGTGCATGAATGTGTCATGCAGTGTTTCCCAAACTCAGTCCTGGGGACCCCCAAGGGGTGCACGTTTTTGTTTATGCTCTAGCACTACACAACTGATTTGAATAACCAGCGCTTGATAATTAGTTGATTATTTGAATCAGCTGTGTAGTGCACCCCTTGGGGCCTCCAGGACCGAGTTTGGGAAACACTGGTGTAATGACAGGCTCTATCAGTTGTGTGTGTGAATGTGGTTCTAGAAAAGAGCAAGTCTTTTTGAGAATGTGTGCTTGCAATTCTTGTACCAGAATCCAGCTGCGTGTACTGTACACATGAGTAAAGCTCTACGTTTGTGTGTAGTCCACTGTTCAAGTTCCTCTGCTGCTGTGGTTTCTGCTTGGCACTTTTACCACCAGGGGGCAGAGAGAAGAGGAAAATAAAGGTCTGAAGATACAGTACGCTCCATCTCCTTTCCAACAGAGGGCAGCTAGGAACAGTTAGAATCCTGTGGAAAGAGAGAAAGAAGATCTTCATTAGACAACACTGAAAACAGAACTGTGATAAGGACAACATAGCTACCAACAATATATAGTAGATTCACTAAGGAAGAAAACGTATAAACATTAAATAGTTAAGTGATAATGCCAGAGAAGCCGATGTTTGGAGGATATATTGGCACAGGTGTGCGTTGAGCGCCGGAAAACTGCTACCATATCCTCCAAACGGCTTCGAGGGGACTTGTATACAACGGGTAACCAACATCTTCAAATAGTGATCGACAAACAGTACCAATCAAAAGTTTGGACACCTACCGATTCTTTATTTTTACTATTTTCTACATTGTAGAATAATAGAAGACAAACTATGAAATACCACATATGGAATCATGTATTAACCAAAAGAAGTGTTCTTCAAAAGCAGCCACCCTTTGCCTTGACAGCTTTGCACACTCTTGGCATTAAACAACAGTCTTGAAGGAGTTCCCACATATGCTGAGCACTTGTTGGCTTCTTTTCCTTCACTCTGCGGTCTAACTCATCCCAAACCATCTCAATTGGGTTAGGTCAGGTGATTGTCGAGGCCAGGTCATCTGATGCAGCACCATCACTCTCCTTGGTCAACTAGTCCTTACACAACCTGAAGGTATGTTTTGGGTCATTGTCCTGTTGAAAAACAAATTATAGTCCCACTAAGCACAAAACAGATGGGATGGCGTATCGCTGCAGAATGCTGTGGTAGCCATGCTGGTTAAGTGTGCCTTGAAGTCTAAATAAATCACTGACATTGTCACCAGTAAAGCACCCCCACCTCCATGCTTCACAGTGGAAACCACAAATACAGAGGTCATCCGTTCACCTACTCTGCATCTCACAAAGACACGGCGGTTGGAAGCAAAAATCCCAAATTTGGACTCGGACCAAAGGACAGATTTCCACCGGTCTAATGTCCATTGCTTGTGTTTCTTGGCCCAAGCAAGTCTCTTCTTATTATTGGTGTCCTTTAGTAGTGGTTTCTTTGCAGCAATTTGACCATGAAGGCATGATTCACACAGTCTCCTCTGAACAGTTGATGTTGAGATGTGTCTGTTACTTGACATCTGGGAAGCATTTATTTGGACTGCAATTTCTGAGGCTGGTAACTTGAATGAACTTATCATCTTCAGCAGAGGTAACTCTGGGTCTTCCATACCTGTGGCAGTCCTCATGAGAGCCAGTTTCATCATAGCGCTTGATGGTTTTTGCAACTGCACTTGAAGAAACTTTCAAAGTTCTTTACATTTCTGGATTGATTGACCTTCATGTCTTAAAGTAATGATTGACTGTCATTTCTCTTTGCATATTTGAGCTGTTCTTGTCATAATATGGACTTGGTCTTTTACCAAATAGGGCTATCTTCTGCATACCAACACAACCGATTGGCTCAAACGCATTAAGGAAAGAAATTCCACAATGTACTTTTAAACAAGGCACACCTGTTATTTGAAATGCATTCCAGGTGACTACCTCATGAAGCTGGTTGAGAGAATGCCAAGAGTGTGCAAAGCTGTGATCAAGGCAAAGGGTGGCTATTTTGAAGAATCTCAAATATTAAATATATTTGGATTTGTTCAACACTTTTTTGGTTACTACATGTTTCCATATGTGTTATTTCATAGTTTTGTTGTCTTCACTATTCTACTGTGTAGAAAATAGTCAAAAGGAGTAGGTGTCAACTTCTGACTGGTACTGTATGTTTATGAAAAACATTATTTTGATAAATGTATTCATACTAGTTCATACTTCCACGAGATACAGTCCCGACACAGATCTAAGTTTGCTACCCAAGCTGGCTGGTCGTTCATTCTGTTAGGTTGCCAGAGATGCGACCCAGTCGTTAAGTCTTTTTGTTCTATATCTATGGACGCGACCCAGTCGTTTGTTCTAAATGTTCAATTGACATACTGGCTGGCAATGTTCTTATCCCTTGCTTGCTAGCCAGCCAACTACAGCTAATCGTTCAGGCACATCAAACAGTGCAGCCAGAATAACAGCAAAGTAGCTGTTTTCTAGTGACATTTGGATACATCTATAACAAATGAGCTAATGATGTCCATCACATCCCGACACATTCATTACTATGGGACAGCTGGAGAATGACTTTGAATATTGAAGCAATGTTGCAAATGTCGGAGAGACAAGACAGCAAGGTTTATTCAAATATCTGCTGTTGAAAACCAAATGCTCGTCTAAAAGAAATGGGAGATAATGTCTAGATGATTTTTATAGTGGAGATCAAGTTTATAAATTGCTAGGCTGGGCTGATGAGACAGTGGATTGCGCAGTCAGATGGAAAAGAGTAAATAGGCATTTTAACATCATAGATTTAGCCGGTGGTAACTTGTGGAATAGGCACCGGCTGGAATGCGGTTTTAACCAAATCAGCATTCAGTATTAGACCCACCCATTGTATAAATATAAATAGACCCTTACCTGTATGATGGTTCTCTTCTTGCAGTCACCTTGTAGTTGATCTCCAGGCAGTGGCTAGGTGGCAGAAGGCGGGGGGGGCATCTGGGCAGAAGGTCTGCCGATACATCCATTGTTTGTGTTGTCTCTCCCCTGCCTTCTCCATTGGTTGGCGATTGTTGTTCAAACACCCTGGGCTGGGCTCTGCAGCGGAGTCCATTTTGATGACAGACGATGATCACCAATCAGTCTTGGTAGTCCCTACAGTCCGCAGCTCCATCCACGTTAAGTCCTTTCTTTCGCCATTCCTGATGATAGACAGGGCCACTGGCAAAGTCAAGGGAACTTCCAGGTGGTTAATTTACCTCAGTATTATCAACAAAAAAAACATGTTTCCTTGAGGAACATTCACTCTGTTCCTCAATCTGTCTTGAATTTCTTTCATCTGTTTGTTTTTATATCAAGCCTTGTGGTTTTGTCCAAGTGATTTTCTAAAAAAAAGGTAATACAAAAATATGGTTATATACAGGAGGAGGAAGGTGTGTTCCTAAGTCTTTTGTTTCGGTTTGAATCTCGTTTTCAGTGAGACGGTACTAACTAAAAAAGTTACATTTTCCAACCCTCCCTTTGTACTATTTCTGTGCTCCCGTCCCAAATGTAATGGAACCTCACAGTTAGAAAGTGCATAGTGAGTGTCAGGGCAGGGTGTGAGTGTCGAGGGGTGTCCCCCAGGGATCAGTACTGGTACCCTTTCATTTCCCCTCATTGCAGGGTTAATACACTCCCACTGCACACCCTGAGCCCCCTTAAAAAAGTATAATGATAAAAAGTAAGATATGCTGCTGACACAGTCCAATCAAATGCAATGGTAGATTTGAGGTCAACATCATGTATGTACAGTTTTACAAAATCTTCAAATTTCCTTTATTCTCATCCACCCATCAAAGATTTGTCCATCTGTCTCTTTTACGTTGGTGGATAAAAAATAAAACTCCACAATTTCACTCCAGGGCATTTTTTCTCTCCTATTAAAGCGATGATATTGTTGTTTCCTTTATTCGTGGTCGAAGTACCAAAAACACCTCTGCGGTGCTTTTTGTTTAAGCTTTATACTTCTTTCAGTACTTGTCTAGTTAAGATCGGCAGTTCAACAACAAAAAAGTAACTAAATGAAACCGGAAGACACACTAATAATGAACTCCCCCAAAACCAGAAAAAAACAGACTAACTTTGTTGTTGAATTCTTTCTCCTGCGCTCCTTGAGGATCAGTCAATTCCAAAGAGCCATGCCCACTAAATGGTCAAAGGGCAAGGATCTTGTCTGTCACATTGTGATGTCCCTCCTCCTCCCGCCAAAAACAATGTACACCAATGAACGTCCATATTGCAGAAGCACACTCGCAAAACCCCACCTCTACACAAAAAAACTGCACCCACAGAAATCTGTGTTTTGTAAACAACCAAAAATCCAGTAAGGAATAGAAAATAGTCTATTTTATTTCTCATAAGTAATATTGTTTTTGTAAGAACAGGATTGCAGAGGCAGTGGGATCAACTGTAGCCATCCAGAGTTCTTCCTCGGAGTAAAAAAGAAAAGGTGAAAGACCTCTTCAATCTGAGTTTTTTTGTTGTTGTTGTTGAAATTATATCCGGTATCATCACATTGTCTTTTTTTTTTTTTTTTTTTTTTTGGGGGGGGAATACATTCAAAGTTTTCTTAAGAAAGAAATAACAAAACGCACTTCACATGGCGGTAATGAAACAAAAACAAATTAAGAAGAAAAAAAAGCAGCCCCAAGTGCTTATCATAATCTTAGTCCAAATCTTTTTTTTTTCTTTGTATATATATATATTCATATATAAATGTTCATTTATATTCAGAAAAAAAGTCACCACCATCATTATCAATAGCAACAACCATAAGTAACACGAATATGCTAACATGTTGTGCACCGTCCTGTACACAGACAGTTTGATGACAATTGTTTTGAGCAGAATCTGAAACTCAACACCTTTCACACGCAAGTTAAAGAAAGCCGACAAGGCAACGTGATCACGTCCCAGGAAAACTAAACCGGACTAACCTTACAAAGAAGAAGAGTCATCTTCATCCCCAGGCTATACTAGAAATATTAGGATACATGACTGACATGCACATTGACTGTGCAGAGCGCTTAAGAGAATCTTTATTTTGGATGTAAATGGAATGTTATACAAGGTTTACAGACCCTTCTTTTTGCCCTTCTTTTCACTTGGTGTTGAAAAATGTACCCCGGCAGGGATTGACTTCTCGAGCCGGGAGTTCCGGGGCATCCAAAAAACATGAAAAGGCTCCAAAAACATCCTTTTACAAACAGAAAAGCTCTCACGTTTTTCATGTTTTGGGATGTCCTGGAACTTCAGAATGAGGCCCAGGAAGTCGATCGCTTCTGGGTAAGTTTCTCAAAACCAAATGAAATTGCAAAAAAAAAAATATATGTCGTCTGGACCCTTTCTAATAACATGCCATTTACATGAAAAATAAAGATTAGGTCCCTAACAATAGTTTAATTCTCCTTTAACTTAACATCACAGTACACTCAAAAGTAGTTCATGTCTCAATGGTCATTGAACATTCCCTCCCATTCACCCTTTCAGAGTTCTAAGGCAAAAATGTGCATGCATATATATACACACACACACACACACAGATATAAGTACCTGTAGGGATCACTTCTTTCCTATGATTAGTAAAGACACAGGCGTACACACACACACACACACATACACTAAAGATCCTTACCACTGTCTGTTTGAAACCTCACAGAGGCTCAGAGACTGTGGCTGAGAGAAGACCACAGGGGAGGGGTATAGCCCATACTCCAAAATCACACAGAATTTTTTTTTACAAAAAATAACAAGTGGTGGTCAACAACATAAAGCCATAATCCTCCTCTACAAATGTATGTGTTTCCACTACGTCTATCTGGAGATGACGAGCTGGTGAGAGGAAGGATGTGTTGTGGGATTGCCCTCTCACTCTCGGTCTCACACACAAGTATTCAAAGAAAGTCCCTCTGTACAAGAGGACAGACGTTCTACTCATGAAAGAAAAAGAAAAAATGTATCTAATTTGAACCAAATGACGTACATCTTGGTAAGCAATGGAAAAAATATATACATTGTGCAGACTAGTATGTTTCTGATACACAGCAGCCCTCACACACACACACACAAAATATTAATCTCTATACCTAACCTCATTTGTTTTTTTATTTTATCTTTCTTTTTTAACACAAGTGCAAATCTTCAAGTTTTCTTTGTATCCATTTTTTTGTAAAGCTTTACTTTTTATATAAATGTATTGTCTTAAAAAAACAAAAAAACAACAGTGTTTGTCTTTAAAGAAAAGATTGTTTTTTCTGATAAGGTTTCAAAATAAAGGTCCCCTCTACCTTTGAGTTCCCCCTCCCAGTGAGCCTATCCCACCAACCATTCACCTCACCCTTCCAGTTCAGATTTTCACTTGTATACATACGGCATTGCGTGTAGATTCACACACACACACACACACACACACACCGATTCTGTATTCATAAAAAAAATGATTCAAACTTAATAATAAAGTGCATTAGTTCAGTTTAAGGTGCTTAGTCTTACAAGTGCCAAGGGATACCCATCACACCCCCTTTCACCTCATCCACCCACTCAAGTGAACGATTTAGGAAGAGGAGCCCTACTCTTTTTTGTTGTTGGGGGGGGGTCAGTGAAACAATCCTCTCCTTCCTGTCCCCATACGAGCCCCCCCCCCCCCCATCCCCTAGCAGTGCACATTCGTCATCAGGTTTGTCTGATTAGTAGACAGAAGGCCTCGGGTAGTAGCTATTGCCGCTGCTGATCAGATCTGGATCAGTAATCCTCCACCATCTCCATCTCATTTAGGCTCAGACGCTCGCCCGCGTTGTGGAACGAGTAGCCTGGAGAGGAGGGGGAGAACGAAAGAAAGAAATGGGGGAGAGAAAGAGAAAAGGAGGCGGCACAGGTGGATGCGGGAGGAGAGCAATTTAGAGAAGGCAGCGAGCAACTCAATCAGTTATGACCCAGATCTATGAGCAGCCGAAGAGAACATCCACCAGGCAGGTTTGCAGATTTCTCCAGAGCTGGGTGGTGACAGATCATACTGCGGTGATACATTGTGAAGTGATACAACTTGTTACAAACGTAAGTGTGAATGAGTTGAGGAGGACATGTCTTACCTAGGATGCTGGGGTCAGACTGCAGCATCACGGGCTGTTTCTTCTTCTTCATGCCCCCCTGGGCATCGTACATCCCTCCCTTAGCCATGTGGGCCGCCTGGAACATAGACTGCAGTGCGCTGGGGTTCACGCCCCGCATGGAGTCCTGGAGAAGAGGAATCCAATGAGGTACAGAGTGTAAAGACACACTGGGAGTCTTTCCTTGATTCCTTACATCCTCTCTCCTTGTTCCCACCTCTTCTCTGAGAAACAGGTGAGAGGACGTGAGGAATCAAGGACATGTTTTAGATTTGTCTCCACTGTGCCCAGTCGTAGCAGAGAAAGGTCTTACCTGCAGAGGGAAGTTGTTCATGGTCAGCCCTGCTACTTCCTTTGATAGCTAAGTGGAGACAGGACGGTAGGAGATCAAAATGAATAAAATATGCTATGCACTGAGACAGGGCAGGGCACATACAGACGTCATCACTAGAGGTCGACCGATTAATCGTCATGGAGGGCGGCAGGTTAGCCTAGAGGTTAGAGCGACTAGTAACCGAAAGGTTGCAAGTTCGAATCCCCGAGGTACAAATCTGTCGTTCTGCTCCTGAACAGGCAGTTAACCCACTGTTCCTAGGCCGTCATTGAAAATAAGAATTTGTTCTTAACTGACTTGCCTAGTACAATAAAAGGTAAAATATATATATATATTTTTTTTAAATGGCCGATTTCAAGTTTTCATAACAATCGGTAGTCAGCCTTTTTGGACGGCGATTATGGACGGTTACATTGCAATCCACGAGGAGACTGCGTGGCAGGCTGACCACCTGTTAAGCGAGTGCAGCATCAAAAGGACCTTGTGGCTGCAAGGCGCCTAGGTAAGTTGCTAGCTAGCATTAAACTTCTCATAAAAAGCAATCAATCATCAACCATGTGTAGTTAACTAGCTTGTCCTGCGTTGCATATAATCAAAGAGGTGCCTGTCAATTTATCATCGAATCACAGCCTACTTCAACTACACCAAACAGGTGATGATTTAACAAAAGCACAATCGTTGCACAAATGTACCTAACCATAAACATCAATGTCTTTCTTAAAATCAATACACAGAAGTATATTTTTTTATACCTGCATATTTAGTTAAAAGAAAGGCATGTTAGCAGGCAATATTAACTAGGGAAATTGTGTCACTTCTCTTGCATGAGTCAGGGTATATGCAGCAGTTTGGGCCGCCTGGCTCGTTGCGAACTGTGTGAAGACCATTTCTTCTTAACAAAGACCGTAATTAATTTGCCAGAATTTGACATAACATTGAAGGTTGTGCAATGTAACAGCAATATTTGGACTTAGGGTTGCTACCCGTTCGATAAAATACGGAACGGTTCGGTATTTCACTGAAAGAATAAACATTTTGTTTTCAAAATTATAGTTTCCGGGTTTGGCCATATTAAGGACCAAAGGCTCATATTTCTGTGTGTTTATTATAATTAAGTCTATGATTTGATATCTGACTGAGTGGTGGTAGGCAGCAGCAGGCTCATAAGCATTCATTCAAAAAGCACTTTACTTCGTTTGCCAGCAGCTCTTAGCAATGCTTGAAGCACTGTTTATCAGCGCCGTTTATAACTCCCGAGATTAGTCTGGCAATACTAAAGTTCCTATAAGAACATCCAGTAGTCAAAGGTATATGAAATACAAATGGTAAAGAGAGAAATATTTGACGCGTCATAATTCATATTATTATTTATTCGGGACTAAATTTATTTTATTTCATTTATGCATTATATTAAGTTAAAATAAGTGTTCATTGTTCATTCAGTATTGTTGTAATTGTCATTATTACAATATATATATATATTTATATAAAAAATAATAATAAAAAATGTAATAAAAAAAAGAAAGAAGACAATTCGGCCAATTAATCGGTATCGGCTTTCTTTGGTCCTCCAATAAATCGGTATCGGTGTTGAAAAACCATAATCAGTCGACCTCTAGTCATCACACACACTAATATACTTGAACCGCGGACACACTTCCATCATCATACCACTTCATCAGAGGCAGACAGACATACAACCACACACCTGCTCCTGCTGCCTCTTCTGGTTCTGTTTCTGTTTGGCACGGCGCTCCAGGAACTGCTTGGCGAACTCTTTGGCTTCCATGGTGTCTCCCAGGTAGGAGCAGATAAAGTCCAACACCTCGTAGGGAGACTCTACCTCCTTCAGGTACGCCACGATGGTGGACACTATAGACACACACACACACACACACACGATTGACACAGATTAGAACAGATGAGAGAGAGAGAAAAGTAGGTAACACTTCACGGTTATAACCATGACACAATATGACATAACTTGTCATAATATGGTCACAACACTCATGACCCATATATTTCCACCTGTTGTGACATATTGCATTATTTTAGGGCTGGTTATGACACCTTCATAGTGTCAAAACCCACATTCATTCTAATTAGTTTTCCACCTGCCAAGAAGTTTCCTTTCATTTGAAAGTTAATTTCTTAAATCCTTTGTTGTTGTAATGAATTATTTAGTCACGTTTTTGTTCTCCATCATATTTTAAATGACCTGTCGAAAACAAAACTTTACGACAGTCAAGAAGCATTGTGACCATCGTGTCTGTTACCTTGGACAAAGAAAAGACACTTTACGACACTGTCAAGAAGCATTGTGACCATCATGTGTCTGTTACCTTGGACAAAGAAAAGACACTTTACGACACTGTCAAGAAGCATTGTGACCATCCTGTGTCTGTTACCTTGGACAAAGAAAAGACACTTTACGACACTGTCAAGAAGCATTGTGACCATCGTGTCTGTTACCTTGGACAAAGAAAAGACACTTTACGACAGTCAATAAGCATTGTGACCATCGTGTCTGTTACCTTGGACAAAGAAAAGACACTTTATGACACTGTCAAGAAGCATTGTGACCATCCTGTGTCTGTTACCTTGGACAAAGAAAAGACACTTTATGACACTGTCAAGAAGCATTGTGACCATCATGTGTCTGTTACCTTGGACAAAGAAAAGACACTTTATGACACTGTCAAGAAGCATTGTGACCATCCTGTGTCTGTTACCTTGGACAAAGAAAAGACACTTTATGACACTGTCAAGAAGCATTGTGACCATCACAACCATGTAACCCAGAGAGGCCTATCACGGACAGGCCCTTATATCAGTCATCAGTCAAACAGAGTCTTGTCCTGCTCCTGAAACTCGCTCCTGCATTCATCCCAGTCATCAGCAACAGAGCACTGGGGTGGGTGCATGTCTGACATCAACGTGTCCGCAATTACAATGATCATTTAATGTGGTGAATTTGTATTTATTTTTTATATATAAACAAACATACTGTTGACATGTCGGCAATGGTGTGATGGAATGTTTTGCCTTGTTTGGTAGGCATTGACACTTAAGTCCGTGTCATAACCAGCCATAAAATAACCAATGTGGTAGGTATTGACATTTATGTAGGTGTCATAACCAGCCATAAAATAACCAGTGTTTTAGGTAATGACATTTATGTAGGTGTCATAACCAGCCATAAAATAACCAGTGTGGTAGGTATTGACATTTATGTAGGTGTCATAACCAGCCATAAAATAACCAATGTGGTAGGTATTGACATTTATGTAGGTGTCATAACCAGCCATAAAATAACCAGTGTGGTAGGTAATGACATTTATGTAGGTGTCATAACCAGCCATAAAATAACCAGTGTGGTAGGTAATGACATTTATGTAGGTGTCATAACCAGCCATAAAATAACCAGTGTGGTAGGTAATGACATGTATGTAGGTGTCATAACCAGCCATAAAATCACTAGCGTGGAAGGTATTGACATTTATGTAGGTGTCATAACCAGCCATAAAATAACCAATGTGGTAGGTATTGACATTTATGTAGGTGTCATAACCAGCCATAAAATAACTACAGGTCTAAATATATGTGCCATGGCAGTGTTATAACAGGTTATGACAACTGTTTTGACATGGTTATGACAATCATAATGTGTTATGACACTGGGTGTCAAGTAAAGTGTTCTCAAAATGTATTATGGACAAAAGGAAAAAGTCATGTAGATAAGAGTTCGGGGGATTTAGAGAGTGAGGGAGAGGTGAGGTGAAAGCATAGACAGCAGGGTTGCGAGTGTTTCCATCCAGCGAAGAGGACGACCGTTCGGGTTAGGAGGTGACGGTCTCAGGGAAAAGGAGGGGAACGGTGGAAGAGTTCCAAGTCCAGAGGAGAGGAGGAGTTGTGACATCATAGGACGAGCTAAGGAGTTACAGGTGTGTTTCACCGTCCCTTGGGAGGAGGAGTTGTGACATCATAGGACGAGCTAAGGAGTTACAGAAGGTGTGTTTCACCGTCCCTTGGGAGGAGTTGTGACATCATAGGACAAGCTAAGGAGTTACAGAAGGTGTGTTTTACCGTCCAGTTGGGAGGAGGAGTTGTGACATCATAGGACGAGCTAAGGAGTTACAGAAGGTGTGTTTTACCGTCCCGTTGGGAGGAGGAGTTGTGACATCATAGGACGAGCTAAGGAGTTACAGAAGGTGTGTTTTACCGTCCCGTTGGGAGGAGGAGTTGTGACATCATAGGACGAGCTAAGGAGTTACAGAAGGTGTGTTTTACCGTCCCGTTGGGAGGAGGAGTTGTGACATCATAGGACAAGCTAAGGAGTTACAGAAGGTGTGTTTTACCGTCCCTTGGGAGGAGTTGTGACATCATAGGACGAGCTAAGGAGTTACAGAAGGTGTGTTTCACCGTCCCGTTGGGAGGAGGAGTTGTGACATCATAGGACGAGCTAAAGAGTTACAGAAGGTGTGTTTTACCGTCCCGTTGGGAGGAGGAGTTGTGACATCATAGGAAGAGCTTAGGAGTTACAGAAGGTGCGTTTGACCGTCCCGTTGGGAGGAGGAGTTGTAGGCTTGGGTGTTAGGAGGTGAAGGGAGTGACGGAGGGAGGTAACTGTCTCTTAACGTCCAGTGCATGTGTTGTTGAGGGTTAGGTGGTGGTGGGGGGAGTAACAGAAAGAGGTCAAGGTTCTTACCGTCCAGTGGGGAGGAGGTGTTGTTGGCTTGGGTGTTGAGGGCATGCAGCATCTGTTCACACCAGGTGGTGAACCCGTCCTGAGGCGTCTTGATGCCCTGCAGCAGCTTCAGCAGCTTGTCCTCCTCATCCGTACGCTGCTTCCTACGACTTAACATATACTGCTCACTACAGGGAGGGAGAGGGTGGGGTTGGGGGGTGTGGGTTAAATACACACGCAAACATACCGACAGTCACATAAACCATTTACTGCTCACAAGGACAGAGAGAGGGGGTATTTAAATACACACGGCACCCAAGGAGAGACATTAAAGCGCACACAAAAACTCAGTGAGCGTTTGAATATAGATTGAGTTGGAGAAAGTCCGGGGGGACGACAACAAGGGAGCAAATAGGACAGACAGGGAGAGAGAAAGAGGGAGAGACCGAGAGTGAGACCAAGGCTTTCGGGTGCATGTATAGCGAGAGCTCTACTGAGAGGTGTTGTTCTCATCTACCTGAGTGAGGGGCTGCTGCGGCTGTTCTTCAGACCCTGCATGCTGCCACCTCTGGACTGGTTCTTCACCGCCTCCTCCCACAGACCCATGGCCCCTCCGCCTCCAGCCTTACCCTCCATCCCCCCTCCGCCTCCCCACAGGCCCCCTGGGACAGCACCTCCGTCCCCCCACTGACCCATGGACATGCCTTGATGCTGAGGAGAGAGAGGAGATGGAACAATAATATTAGACCAGAGTGGACAGAAAGCATCCAATGTCATACTAATGCATTGTACCGTGCCTACAAGCATTTCCACAGCCTCTCATTGTGAGTGCTGTATGTGGGAGTGTCAGCACTCGGTCTCATTCTTCCCATTCTTTGGATGACATGTTTGTGCTTGCACAGTCTGTGGCTTCCTATTCGAGTTGGTCTTTCTCAAGCCGAGTGAATCCCAGAAATTCTGAAGAACACTGTACACGTGTGCACATATGCTATTGTACTACTTTGCAGTCTTATCTGTGTGTGTGTTTTAGTAACTACTCACGCGTTCCCTCTGTTGCTGCTGGGCTCTCTGCTGCTGTTTGAGAAGCCTCTCGGCTTCCTGCATGTCCAGCAGACTGAGGCCCTTGGCCCCTGGCTTGTTGAGGCCCCCAGTGCCCCAGCCAGACCCCACCCCGGAGCCTGAGCCCTGCTGAGGGGCCTGCTGGAGCAGCTTCATGATCAGCTCCTGCTGCTGGCGACACTGGAGGGGAGGGGAGAAACACACACACACACACACACACACACAGTGTGAGGGTACTTTATGTACAAGATAGGATGGAAATCCAAAGATACATAGACATGCATTATACCCCCCCCCCCACACACACACTATCAAGAAAAATACAATTAAAATAAATAAAAATGTCAACGTACTCAACACCCTCTGAAACAGTTCAGGTAAAATCTTCCGATTTCATCAGCTCTAACATTGCACTCACCTGTTTGCGTCTGAAGATCTCCTCCTCCTCCCTCCTCTTCTGCTCCTCCTGCTGCCTCCTTTTCTCCTCTCTCCTCTTGCGCTGCTCCTCCTCTTCGCGCTTTGTCCTGAGTTCAGCCTCCCTCCTATCCTGCTGGAGCTGCCATAGGGGTCAGAGGTCAGGGGTCAATGTGGAAGACCACTAGGTCAATACAGACTGAGCTATTTCAACACATTTTTGCTTGTTAGGTTTTTCCATCAAAAAATGTTTTATAAAAAGGGCCAGAATATACAGTGCAATCGGAAAGTATTCAGACCCCTTGACTTTTCCACATTCTGATACGTTACAGCCTTATTCTAAAATTGATTAAATCGTTTTTTTTTTCTCCTCATCAATCCACACACACGATACCCCATAATGACAAAGTAAAAACAAGTTTTAATTTACAAATAAATTAAAACATATCACATTTACATAAGTACTCAGTACTTCATTGAAGCACCTTTGGCAGTGATTACGGCCTTGAGTCTTATTGGGTACGACGCTGCAACCCTGGCCCGCCTGTATTTGGGGAAATTCTCCCATTTTTCTCTGCAGATCCTCTCAAGATCAGTCAAGTCAGATGAGGAGGGTTACTGCACAGCTATTTTCAGGTCTCTCCAGAGATGTTAGATCAGGTTCAAGTCCAGGCTCTGGCTGAGCCACTAAAGGACATTCAGATACTTGTCCCGAAGCCACTCCTGTGTGTCTTGGCATTGTGCTTACAGTTGTTGTCCTGTTGGAAGGTGAACCCTCGTCCCAGTTGGAGGTCCTGAGGGCTCTGGAGCAGGTTTTCATCAAGGATCTCTGTACTTTGCTCCGTTCATCCTTCCCTTAATCCTGACTAGTCTCCCAGTCCCTGCCGCTGAAAAACATCCCCACAGCATGATACTGCCACCACCATGCTTCATCATAAGGATGGTGCCAGGTTTCCTCTAGACGTGACACTTGGCATTCAGGCTAAAGAGTTCAATCTTGGTTTCATCAGACCAGAGAATCTTGTTTCTCATGGTCTGAGAGTCCTTTAGGTGCCTATTGGCAAACTCCAAGCGGGCTGTCATGTGCCTTTTACTGAGGAGTGGATTCCGTCTGGCCACTCTACCATAAAGGCCTGATGGGTGGTTGATGGCTGGCTCGCTAGCTAACGTTACGTGTATGATCTGTGTAGTAATATTATTTTAATCAGAAATCCATTTATCGCTAGTTATAGCCTAATTTTAGCTTGCTAACATTGAACCTAGTTGGTTAGCTTTAGTTACCTGCAGATTCATACTGCAGCGAGGACAATGTTTGTATTGGTAGTAGTATGAGTTGGGATTATGCCGGTTCATTGTTTAGCTCGCTACGTGTCTAAACAAAGACTCCACTTCGACAGATGATTACATTACTCATCAAGTTACCCAGGTGTGATTGCAGCCATCTATTGTATTTTATGAACATCACATATGACCCATCAACTTATCTAGATGTTGTTTTGGGGTGGTTATAGCATTTCTTTCACATGACCCATCAATTTAGACAATTGAGTGTGGGATGGCGTCATGTAATAATTGTTTATACAAATCATTTTTATCTGGACACTGTTTTTGATATTGCGACAATGTAAGTAACCATTTCACTGTAGCGTTTACACCTTCTGTATCCTGTACATGTGACAAATGAACTTAGACTTGATTTGATATAGTGTGTGTTTACCAAAAACGGTATGTGAACAACATGACTTGCACCAAAGTCAAATTAGAATATAGGCCAAGGATTAGATAGCCAGGTGAAAATGTACTACTTTTTATTTTTATTTTTAACAGTTTTAGTCTTGATATCTTTGGCTGTTAACTACACTACTCCCTCTGTTTAGCACATGGCCTCACATGGGAATCCTTAAAGAGATGGGTGGGGCTAAGGCTTTAGAGGGTGTAAACGATGCTGAATGAGTGTAGACAAATTACAGCTCTCCAGTAGGTGTACCAAAATAATCAAGGGCCATTCTCTCAAAAGTGGGGTTACAAGTTGATCAACTTTCAAAGCAGAATTACTTTCCCCATTGTTCCTCAACTGCAGTGGATGATATACCATTTTCTAGCGGTCTCTTTTATCCAATATGAAAAACACAATTTCAAATGTTGCTACATAAAACCGAATCCAGGCGGTCAGTCACATAAATTTATGTGGAAATCTACAACGGTATGTTACTAGGTTCCCACAGCCAGAGGGTGTGCCAGCACTCACCTTCTGAAGCTGTTCGAGTGTTGGACCCTGAGTTGAAGAATTCATTGTTAAGTCCCATAAACTGGCTTCACCGCCTGCATGGACAGAAGAGAGAGAGGGGAGGGGGGTAAGAGAGTGTTGGAAAGTCATCCCACTCTATACTGTGGCAGTGAGCAAAAAATTCACAAGCACTGACATTGATTGATGAATGTATACGTATGCACACAGCGTCTGTGTACCTGATTGCTGTGAAGCTGAGGTATGCATGTCCCACATGGACCCTGTATCTGGCACTGACATCGACCTGTTCACAGAAGGCATCATACCCTGTTCTCCACACCTAGGACAAAAAAGCGAGAGACTTGTAAAACATGGAAGCTGCAAGGGAAATGCTTACCAAACGGGTTAGAACCGGGAACCGGAAAAGACTGACATTTTTTGAGGAACAGAATCAGAACAGGGAACGAAAGTGATCTGTACTGTTCCAGAACAGAACCGTTATTTTAAAAGAATGGGAACAGATTAATAAATTCCATTTTCCACAAAACTTAATGTGTCATTTTCCCCTATGACGTACCTGTTGATGAGCTGGAATAGCTGCTGCTGCTGCTGGAGCTGCTGATAGAGAGCGGCTGCTGCCAAGTCCTGCTGCTGCTGCTTCTTCAGACGGTCCTGATCCATGTTACCCTGAGAGGAACACACAGGATAAATACAGGAACAGTCACACACACAGAAGATACATACAGGCTACATGCACAGCTTAATGTCCACACACACACAAATCTCATAAAGCACAGCAAGAACAAACCCCAAAATTCTCAGCCTTCAACATCTATGCTGCAGTAGTCTATGTGCCGGGGGGGGTTAGTCTTGGGGGGTAAGTCTGTTATATCTGGTGTAATTCTCCTGTCTTATCTGGTGTCCTATGTGAATTTAAGTATGCTGCCCCTAAGAGGACCTGAGCCCTAGGACCATGCCTCCGGACTACCTGGCCTGATGACTCCTGGCTGCCCACAGTCCTCCTCGGTCGTGCTGCTGCTCCAGTTAACTGTTCTGCCTGCTGCTATGGAACCCTGACCTGTTTACCGGACTTTCTACCTTGTCCCGGACCTGCTGCTTTGCTTGCTGTTTGGGGTTTTAGGCTGGGTATCTGTATAAGCACTTTGTGACATCTTGCTGATGTAAAAAGGGCTTTATGAATCAACTTCCATTGTACAAATACAACAATAGATTACTACACTATAAATAAGTAGATGCTATAGCATTGAGCACTACTCTCGACAGTAGTCGTAGAACAAAAATCCCGCGGAATACAATACAATAAATCTGGACTCCTCTACATTCCACACAACCCCACGCCATCAACACAGAATACTACTACTTTTGTTTTCCCCTCCAGCAAACTCCACATACCCCCCCCCCCACCCCCCCCCCACCCACCCCATTCTCACTCACAGCAGGACCCCGGGGTGGCAGCGGCTGAGGGCGCGGTGGTGGAGGTCTCACCAGCAGGGGCGGTGGGGAGGGCCCGGGGGCGAAAGGCACGCGCCCCCACATCTTGATGACATCGCCCAGCGGCTGGAAGCCCTCGTCGCAGCCCCTCTTCACCAGCAGAGACATGGAGAAGTAGCCCGCCTGGAACCACTCATACATCTCCAGGGTGGTGAACGGACCTATTGGGGTGGGGGTGGGTAGAGGGAGAGTAGTGGCACAAAAATTAAGGTATAGGAGAAAAGAGGCCGAGAGGGAGGATGTTACGAGGGGAAAGAGGGCGAGAAGAGATGGCAGACAGGTGAGAGGTGCTTAGGGTTGTTGCTTAGGGTATCTGCAATTTCTTGTGTGTGTTTGTGTGTCACAGGAGGTTTGTGGCACCTTGAATTGGGGAGGACGGGCTTGTGGTAATGGCTGGAGCGGAATAAGTGGAATGGTATCAAACACATGGAGACCAAATGTTTGTTGTATTTGATATTTGGTTTCCATGCATTTGATGCCATTCCATTTGCACCGTTCCAGCCATTATTGTGAGCCGTCCTCCCCTCAGCAGCCTCCACTGGTGTGTGTGGTTTTGTATGTCTACATGTCATTGTGTGCGTCTCCCCACATTTGGCCTATGTGCGACTGTGTGCGCGCGCATGCTGCGACTGTGTGTGCGCGCATGCTGCGTTGAGACTGTGTGTTGCGACTGTGTGCGTGCATGTTGCGAATGTGTGCATGTGCGTTGTGACTGTGTGTTGCGACTGTGTGCGTGTATGTTGCGACTGTGTGCGCGCATGCTGCGACTGTATGTGCGTGTGCGTTGAGACTGTGTGTGTGTTGCGACTGTGTGCATGTGCGTTGCTACTGTGTGTGTGTTGCGACTGTGTGCGTGAGCGTGTATGTTGCGACTGTGTGTGTGTATGTGTGTGTATGTTACGACTGTGTGTGTGTGTATGTGTGTGTGTATGTTGCGACTGTGTATATGTTGCGACTGTGTGTGTGTGTGTGTGTATGTGTCGACTGTGTGTTTGTGTGTGTGTGTTGCATGTTGCGACTGTGTGTGTGTGTGTGTGTGTGTGTGTATGTTGCGACTGTGTGTATGTTGCAACTGTGTATGTGTCGACTGTGTGTTTGTGTGTGTGTGTTGCGACTGTGTGTGTGTATGTTGCGACTGTGTGTGTGTGTGTGTGTGTATGTTGCGACTGTGTGTGTGTACCCTGGATCTCTGCCTGTGGGTCCTTGTAGAACCACTTCATGGCAGCGTCGTGGGAGAGGGGCAGGGCGGAGGCTGTGTTTCTGCTCTCCTGCAGCGTCTGGGTAAAACACTCCTCCTCAAGAGATGTGTCCTGCAGGGACGCCACCATCTTCTCTGCCTCCTGCACACAGAGGAAGACAGACAGGTGGGGTTCATAAAACACTACATCACTTATCTGGGCTGTACTCTTACCAATGTTTCCTCTGTAATATTACTACATACTGAGAGTGTTTTTTCGGACAATCCGTCTTACAGGTCCTTACAGTCCAGGAAACCCGTCCCCAGACTAGTAGTGTTCCTACCTGTTGCAGGTGCTTCATGCCCTCGTCATCCTCGGTGTCACCCCCTGGTGGCAGGGGGAGGTGAGTAGCAGCAGAGGAGGAGGAGGAGACAGAGGGAGGGGGGGAAGGCAGACTGGAGGAGGTGCTGGGGTTCTGCTGGGTGGTGGAGTCCTCTGCTGGTGATCCTTCAGGAACTACTACAACAACAACAACAGAGCAAGTCAATGGTGAGGAGAGGAAGTTAAAACACAGAGAGAACATGGCTAATGTTCACACAATTTCTATCTATAAATGGTGTCTCTTTTTCACAGGTCTTTGAAATTCAAATAATTTAAACTTCATTAGAGAGAGAAAGAAAGAGTAACACAGAACACTCGTACCTTCACTTGGCATCTTGCTGGCCTTGGCAGGGACAGGAACAGCGAGAGGAGCAGGAGCAGGAGCAGGGAGCAGAGCAGGAAGAGGGTGGCTGTCGGCCATCTGAGAGGCCTCCAGCTCAGCCACTGTGAGGGAGAGCTGGGGCATGGGGGGGTTGAGGCCCAGGGCTGGAGGGGCAGAGGAGGAGGGGGGACTGGTTCTGTTCTTCACCTCCCCGTCACTGGCTGATTCCTTGACGTCAACTAGAGAGGAGAGGGTGAGGGGGAAAAAAGGCCAGAAAATAAAACGTTTGTTAAAATTATTTTTAATTAGGAGAGATAGAGTTAAAAAACACCCATAAACCTGTGAGATAAAAATATCAATTAAAAAGTAACTAAAGGTAAGAAAGAGTGCAGCTCCCTCACCTCTCTGTCCTCCATTCATGATCCTCTCCATGCCAGACAGGCTCTCTTCCTCCTCCTCTATCCCTTGGAAGTCAAACTCCTCATCCTTTGACAGAGACAGACACAATTAGCTGAAAATATATTACTGTCACCCACCAACTGAATTCACAGAATAACTAGACACAGAAAGACAGGCATATTTGTAGACTACCTCCTTGCACACATGCACACTAACACACCAACCTTGGATAGGGGAAGGAAAGCGCCGGATGCGTCGAAGGTGCCCATTTCTCCGTCCTCTTCATCAGTGCACCACTCAGGCAGTCCGTCTCTGTCGTCATCTAACCCTTCACTCCCGGCCCGCCTGCGACCTCCGCCGAAGTCAAACTCAAACTTCCTGCGACGCCCCTCAACCGGACCGTCGTGCTCCCGCCAGCCTGCAGACCTTGGGCCTCCATCTGAAAGAGTTAGAGATGAAGGGAAAGATAAGGTGACATCACTCTGTGCTGTGTGTACGTCTCCAGAATAGTGTGCGTGTGCGCTACCATCTAATCTACGTGCTGCGGCCAGTCTCCAGCTGCCTCCTGGGTCGGCCCCTTCCACTTCCTCCTGCTCCTCTCTGAGGGTACGCCAGTTCTCACTGTCAGACCGTGTGTAGTCCTTCCTCGGCACCCCCGGCACAGGTACACCCGTCACCTCCTCTAATCCAACACGTACCCCCTCCCTGGCACGCGCAGGCTTCTCAAAACGCCTCTCGCCCCTGGAGGAAGAGGGGAAAACTTGTGAAATAGAAGTTACTCTTACATTTTAAGCCTTACCTTTATCTGAACCGGGTTGGTCATTTCTGAAAGATGAGTCACTTGGATTAAGGACACCTTCAACAATTTCAATTAAATAAAAAAAATAAAAATAGTCGCTCCTCCAATTACTTAGTAACCAATAAGCTTCTCATTCAAATCCTAAAATGACTAACCATTTCAGATTTCAAGGCAAATGGGGAAGGAGTGAAACAGTAGAGAGCGACAGGGTAGTGACAGAGGAAGTGAGTGTTTACCTGTCATCCCAGCTCTGGCTGCGATAGATCTCTCTGGCTCCGCGGCCGAAGCCCACCTCTCCCTCCTCAATACTTCTTTGGTAGAATCCTCCACTCTCTCCCCGGCCTCGCCCTAGAACCACACGGAGACACGCTCAAAAATCGCACTCAAAACAAACGGCCATTTCCTTCACTGTACCAGACCGGACACACTTGAGATTCATATGCAAACAACGCTGTGCAAGCAAAGGGAGTACATAAGCCAGGCGGTAAGGCGGGGACTATTTAGACAGGGCCAAGAGGAATCACAGACGTCAGATGAGATCACAAAAGCTAAACACATAAAAGCAAGTCTGGCTTAAATAAAACTTAACCTTTTGTGTTGTTATGGCTTGAGCTCAGTGCGCCTTTCATTGGGTTAGAATTCACCCAGAGGCACAGATCTGGGATCAGCTGACCCTCCCTAAATCCTAAAGTTACTATTTGTTTCCCCCCCACAAATAGTTATCTTTGATCAGTGTCTTGAGGGCAACAAACACGTGCGTTTCTTCTCACCTCGGCCTCCTCCTCGTGTGGTGCCTCTGCCTCGGGCCATGCCCGCAGGGGCGACTCCACCTCCTTTACTCATGAGCCTCATCACAGCCACGCTGTTCACAGACATGGAGAAGTTCCTCTGGTAGAAGAGAACGGAGGAATGTACAGAATACCAGTTGGGTGGGAACAAGTGTGTGTGTGTGTGTGTGTGTGTGAGACTGACCTGCTCCTCCTCAGTGAGAGGCTCCAGTGCCAGCGGCTGCATGGGCTCATCTTGCAGAATAGCAGCAAACTCTTTATCCTGCATGTCCTCTGGGGCCTGAACACAACAACGAACAAAACACAACGTAAACAAACATGACTTCCTATGGGATTGGAATGATCCAACACTCAACTATACAATTGTAGCATAGACTCTCACACTGGCAAGTCACAACAGGCCACTTTTCACAATTAGGGCAGGTTGCACTGACCCAGATTTAGCCTATTCCTGGACTAGGTAGTAGTAATAGCGGTGTAATAGTAGTAGCGGTGTAATAGCGGTGTAATAGTAGTAGTAGTAATAGTGGTGAAATAGTAGTAGTAGTAGCGGTGTAATGATGGTAGTAGTAGCGGTAGTAGTAGCGGTGTAATGATGGTAGTAGTAGCGGTAGTAGTAGCGGTGTGATGGTAGTAGTAGCGGTAGTAGTAGCGGTGTGATAGCGGTGTAATAGCGGTGTAATAGCGGTGTAATAGCGGTGTAATGGTTGTAATAGTGGTGTAATAGCGGTGTAATGGTTGTAATAGCGGTGTAATAGCGGTGTAATAGCGGTGTAATGGTAGTAGCAGCGGTGTAATAGCGGTGTAATGGTAGTAGTAGCGGTGTAATAGCGGTGTAATGGTAGTAGTAGTAGCGGTGTAAGCGGTGTAATAGCGGTGTAATGGTGTAATGTGTAAGTAGTAATAGCGGTGTAATAGCGGTGTAATGGTAGTAGTAGCGGTGTAATAGCGGTGTAATAGCGGTGTAATGGGTGTAATAGCGGTGTAATAGCGGTGTAATGGTAGTAGTAGCGGTGTAATAGCGGTGTAATGGTAGTAGTAGCGGTGTAATAGCGGTGTAATGGTAGTAGTAGCGGTGTAATAGCGGTGTAATGGTAGTAGTAGCGGTGTAATAGCGTGTAATGTAATAGCGGTGTAATGGTAGTAGTAGCGGTGTAATAGCGGTGTAATGGTAGCGGTGTAGTAATGGTAGCGGTGTAATAGCGGTGTAATGGTAGTAGTAGCGGTGGTGTAATGGTATAGCGGTGTAATGGTAAGTAGTAGCGGTGTAATAGCGGTGTAATGGTAGTAGTAGCGGTGTAATAGCGGTGTAATGGTAGTAGTAGCGGTGTAATAGCGGTGTAATGGTAGTAGTAGCGGTGTAATAGCGGTGTAATGGTAGTAGTAGCGGTGTAATAGCGGTGTAATAGCGGTGTAATAGCGGTGTAATAGCGGTGTAATGGTAGTAATAGCGGTGTAATAGCGGTGTAATGGTAGTAGTAGCGGTGTAATAGCGGTGTAGTAGCGGTGTAATAGAGGTGTAATGGTAGTAATAGCGGTGTAATAGCGGTGTAATGGTGTAGTAATAGCGGTGTAATAGCGGTGTAATGGTAGTAGTAGCGGTGTAATAGCGGTGTAATGGTAGTAGTAGCGGTGTAATAGCGGTGTAATAGCGGTGTAATAGCGGTGTAATAGCGGTGTAGCAGTGTAATGGTAGTAGTAGCGGTGTAATAGCGGTGTAATAGTAGTAGCGGTGTAATAGCGGTGTAATAGCGGTGTAATGGTAGTAATAGCGGTGTAATAGCGGTGTAATAGTAGTAGCGGTGTAATAGCGGTGTAATAGTAGTAGCGGTGTAATAGCGTGTAATGTAAGCGGTGTAGCGTGTAATGGTAGTAGTAGCGTGTGTAATAGCGGTGTAATAGCGGTGTAATGGTAATAGCAGTAGCGGTGTAATAGCGGTGTAATAGCGGTGTAATAGCGGTGTAATAGCGGTGTAATAGCGGTGTAATGGTAATAGCGGTGTAATAGCGGTGTATGGTAGTAGCGGTGTAATGGTAGTAGTAGCGGTGTAATAGCGGTGTAATGGTAGTATAGCGGTGTAATAGCGGTGTAATGGTAGTAGTAGTAATGGTAGTAGTAGCGGTGTAATAGCGGTGTAATAGTAGTAGCGGTGTAATAGCGGTGTAATGGTAGTAGTAGCGGTGTAATAGCGGTGTAGTAGCGGTGTAATAGCGGTGTAATAGCGGTGTAAGCGGTGTAATAGCGGTGTAATAGCAGTAGCGGTGTAATAGCGGTGTAATAGCAGTAGCGGTGTAATAGCGGTGTAATAGCAGTAGCGGTGTAATAGCGGTGTAATAGTAGTAGCGGTGTAATAGTAGTAGCGGTGTAATAGCGGTGTAATGGTAGTAGTAGCGGTGTAATAGCGGTGTAATGGTAGTAGTAGCGGTGTAATAGCGGTGTAATGGTAGTAGTAGCGGTGTAATAGCGGTGTAATGGTAGTAGTAGCGGTGTAAAGCGTGTAAGTAGTAGTAGCGGTGTAATAGCGGTGTGTAATAGCGGTGTAGTAGCGGTGTAGTAGCGGTGTAATAGCGGTGTAATAGCGGTGTAATAGTAGTAGCGGTGTAATAGCGGTGTAATAGCGGTGTAGCGGTGTAATAGCGGTGTAATAGTAGTAGCGGTGTAATAGCGGTGTAATAGCGGTGTAATAGCGGTGTAATAGTAGTAGCGGTGTAATAGCGGTGTAATAGTAGTAGCGGTGTAATAGTAGTAGTAGCGGTGTAATAGCGGTGTAATAGTAGTAGCGGTGTAATAGTAGTAGTAGTAGCGGTGTAATAGTAGTAGTAGTAGCGGTGTAATAGTAGTAGTAGCGGTGTAATAGCGGTGTAATAGCGGTGTAATAGCGGTGTAATAGCGGTGTAGTAGCGGTGTAATAGCGGTGTAATAGCGGTGTAATAGCGGTGTAGTAGCGGTGTAATAGCGGTGTAATAGCGGTGTAATAGGTGTAATAGTAGTAGCGGTGTAATAGTAGTAGTGGTGTAGCGGTGTAATAGCGTGTAATGGTAGTAGTGGTGTAATAGTAATAGTAGTAGTAGCGGTGTAATAGCGGTGTAATGGCAGTAGTGTAATAGCGGTGTAAGTAGTGGTGTAATAGTAGTAGTAGTGGTAGTAATAGCGGTGTGTAGTAATAGTAGTAGTAGCAGCGTGTAATGGTAGTAGCGGTGTAATAGCGGTAGTAATAGTAGGTGTAGTAGTAGTAATAGCGGTGTAATGTAGTAGTAAGTGTAGCGGTGTAATAGTAAGTAGTAGTAGCGGTGTAATAGCGGTGTAATGGTAGTAGTAGCGGTGTAATAGCGGTGTAGTAGTAGTAGTAATAGCGGTGTAATAGTAGTAGCGGTGTAATAGCGGTGTAATAGTAGCGGTGTAATAGGTGTAATGGTAGTAGTAGTAGTGGTGTAATGGTGTAAGTAGTAGTAGTAAGTAGTAGTAGCGGTGTAGTAGCGGTGTAAGTAGTAGTAGCGGTGTAATAGTGGTAGTAGTGGTGTAGTAAGCGGTGTAAGTAGTAGTAGCGGTGTAATAGTAATGGTAGTAATAGCGGTGTAAGCGGTGTAATAGTAGTAGTAGCGGTGTAATAGTAATGGTGTTAGCGGTGTAATAGCGGTGTAAGTAGTAGTAGCGGTGTAATAGCGGTGTAAGTAGTAGTAGCGGTGTAATAGTAAGTAGTAGTAGCGGTGTAATAGTGTAGTAAGCGGTGTAATAGTAGTAATAGCGGTGTAATAGTAGTAGTAGCGGTGTAATAGTAGTAGTAGCGGTGTAATAGTAGTAGCGGTGTAATAGTAGTAGTAGCGGTGTAATAGCGGTGTAATAGTAGTAGTAGCGTGTAATAGCTGTGTAATAGTAGTAGTAGCGGTGTAATATAGTAGTAGCAGCGGTGTAATAGCGGTGTAATGGTGTAATAGCAGTGTAATAGCGTGTGTAATAGTAGTAGCGGTGTAATAGCGGTGTAATAGTAATAGCGGTGTAATAGTAGTAGTAGTAATAGCGGTGTAATAGCTGTGTAATAGGTGTAATAAGCGGTGTAATAGCAGTAGCGGTGTAATAGCGTAGTAATAGCGGTGTAATAGCGGTGTAATAGCGGTGTAGTAATAGCGTAATAGCGGTGTAAGCGTGTAATAGCGGTGTAATAGCGTGTGTAGTAGCGGTGTAATAGTAGTAGTAGTGGTGTAGTAGTAGTGTAATAGTAGTAGTAGCGGTGTAATAGTGGTAATGTAGTAGTAGCAGTAGTAGCGGTGTAGTAGTAGTAGTAGTAATAGCGGTGTAATAGCGATTGTAATGGTGTAATATAATAGTAGTAGCGGTGTAATAGCGTGTGTAATAGCGGTGTAATAGTAGTAGTAGTGTGTAATAGTAGTAGTAGTAATAGCGGTGTAATAGTAGTAGCGGTGTAATAGTGTAGTAGCGGTGTAATAGTAGTAAGCGGTGTAATAGCGGTGTAATAGCAGTAGCGGTGTAATAGTGTAGCAGTAGTGTAAAGTAGCAGTAATAGCGGTGTAATAGTAGTAGCATGTGTGTAGTAGCGGTGTAAGTAGTAGGTGTAGCGGTGTAATAGCAGTAGCGGTGTAATAGTAGTAGTAGTAGTAGTAGTGTGTGTAGTAGTAGTAGTGTAATAGCGGTGTAGTAGCGGTGTAATAGCGGTGTGTAATAATAGTAGTAGTATTGGTGTAGTAGTAGTAGTAGTAGTAGTAGTAGTGTAGTAGTGGTGTAGTAATAGTAGTAGTAGCAGCGGTGTAATGGCAGTAGTGTAATAGCAGTAGTGGTGTAATAGTAGTAGTAGCGGTGTAGTAATAGTAGTAGTAGTAGCGGTGTAGTAGTAGTAGTAAGTAGTAGTAGCAGCAACAGTAGTAGTAGCAGCAGCAGCGGTGTAATAGTAGTAGTAGTGTAGTAGTAGTAGTAGTAGTAGTAGTAGCGGTGTAGTAGTAGTAGTAGTAGCAGTGGTGTAGTAATAGTAGTAGTAGCAGCGGTGTAGTAGTAGTAGTAGCGGTGTAGTAGTAGTAGTGGTGTAGTAGTAGTAGTAGTAGTAGTAGTGGTGTAGTAGTAGTAGTGGTGTAGTAGTGGTGTAGTAGTAGTAGTGTAGTAGTGGTGTAGTAGTAGTAGTAGCGGTGTAGTAGTAGTGGCATTAGTGCAGTAGTGGTGTAATAGTAGTGGTAGTGGTGTAATAGTAGTAATAGTAGTAGTAATAGTAGCAGTAGTGGTAGTAGTAAGTGTAGTAGTAGTAGCAGTAGTAGTAGTAGTAGTAGTAGTAGCAGCAGTAGTAGCAGCAGCAGCAGCAGCAGTAATAGTAGTAGCAGTAGTAGCAGTGTAGTAGTAGTAGTGGTGTAGTAATAGTAGCAGTGGTGCAGTAGTAGCAGCAGTAGCAGTAGTGGTGTAATAGCAGTAGTAGTAGTAGTAGTAGTAGCAGCAGTGTAGTAGTGGTAGTAGTAGTAGTAGTAGTGGTGTAGTAGTAGTAGTAGTGGGTAGCAGCAGTAATGGTAGTAGTAGTGGTGTAGTAGTAGTAGTAGTAGTAGTAGTAGTGGTAAGTAGTAATAGTGTAGTAGTAGTAGTAGTAGTAGTGGTGTAGTAATAGTAGTAGTAGCAGCGGTGTAGTAGTAGTAGCGGTGTAGTAGTAGTAGTAGTAGTAGTGGTGTAGTAGTAGTAGTGGTGGTGGTGGTGTAGTAGTAGTAGTAGTAGTAGTAGTGGTGTAGTAGTAGTAGTGGTGTAGTAGTGGTGTAGTAGTGGTGTAGTAGTAGTAGTAGTAGTAGTAGTAGTAGTAGTGTAGTAGTGGTAGTAGCGGTGTAGTAGTAGTAGTAGTGGTGTAATAGTAGTAGTAGTAGTAGTAGTAGTAGTGGTGTAGTAATAGTAGTAGTAGCAGCGGTGTAGTAGTAGTGTAGTAGTAGTAGTAGTGGTGTAATAGTAGTAGTAGTAGTGGTGTAATAGTAGTAGTAGTGGTGTAGTAGTAGTAGTAGTGATAGTAGTAGTAGTAGTAGTGGTGTAGTAGTAGTAGTAGTAGTAGTGTAGTAGTAGTAGTGGTGGTGTAGTAGTAGTAGTAGTGTAGTGTAGTAGTAGTAGTGGTGTAGTAGTGGTGTAGTAGTAGTAGTGTAGTAGTAGTGGTGTAGTAGTAGTGGTGTAGTAGTAGTAGTAGTAGTAGTAGTAGTAGTGTTGTAGTAGTAGTAGTAGTAGTAGTGGTGTAGTAGTAGTAGTAGTAGTGGTGTAGTAGTAGTAGTAGTAGTGGTGTAGTAGTATAGTAGTAGTGGTGTAGTAGTAGTGGCAGCGGTGTAATGGCAGTAGTGTAATAGCAGTAGCGGTGTAATAGTAGTAGTGGTATAATAATAGTAGTAGTGGTGTAATAATAGTAGTAGTAGTGGTGTAGTAGTAGTAATAGTGGTATAATATTAGCATCAGTAGTAGTAGTGGTGTAGTAGTAGAATTGGTGTAGTAGTAGCGGTGTAGTATTAGTTGTCGTAGTGGTGTAGTAGTAGAACCAGTAGTAGTAGTGATGAGACTTCATCTTGGTCATTGCAACCACCCATTTCATAAGACTGAGCACCGTGTGGCTTCCCCCTCCTCACCTTGTTCTCTTTGATATAAAGTGCTAACATCTCCTCTCGGCCGTAGCGATACTCGGCCAGCTTGTACTTTGGCATGGCGGGGGAAGGAGGGGGGGACGTCACACTCCCCCCACTGGATAGTGCACGGAGCCTGGGGGAGGAAGGAGGAGGATGAGGGGCACAGGAGGGAGGAGAACGAAGTCAACACACACAAACACATGATGAAATGGGCTAAATACCAAGACATGTCGTGACGCAAGCAATAGCACTATTGCACAGACATTTGACAAAAGCCCTATTCGGACGGGTTAAGTTTTACTGGGGGAGCTCAGGTAATGTAATCATGTGCACGAGCATAAATCACCACATCCATCATTTTTGTCTTGTCCGAATCTTCCATAGCAGTCATTTTTACTTGGCAGGAAGGTTGATATCCCAGCCCAAAAAAACCTAGTGTTTTCAGCAAACTCCAATGTCCTCTTATAATACTTATCCCGTGCGAATCTTCATCCCTGTGTTTTGAGGGATATTACAGAGTTTAACAGGTGCTGCACCCAGTTGGGGTAAGAACATGGGACCAAATTGACACTTAAAACAAAGCGCTATGCACATAGCCTACAGATGAAAGATCTGTTTTGTTACATATCAACAGTCCTAGTGCCGTACTTCTCTCTTAAAAAGATGAAGTGGACGATATTGTGCCGATGAACTGATAAATTGCCAAATGTCAGCTAATTAAATGTCTGCATAGGTTACAGGTCATGGTTCACACATTAATATTTAGACTTTCTCTGAACTGAAGGCCATTAGGTCAACATTAGGCTATCCCTAGACACTTCAAATACCTTCACGCCTAGAAGAGCCTCCAGGCTTCCGTCATACCGGTCCCATTTTTAAATTACGAAAATAAATCATTACGGGGCAGTTTGGTCAAACTAATCCAGTCCAAATCGTCCACTGGAAAAATGGACACGCTGGAGTAATAATTACATAAGCAACGTTCTATAGTAACAGTAGTCCCGTGCAGATAGGGCCAAAGCCACTACGACAGAAGGTACTTTTGAAGAAAAAGGGAAGGAAGAGGGCATGGACGTGTGTGTTGCCACACGGAAAGCGAGGTCTGAGGAGTGATCTGGGCCCGTATCCACAAAGTGTCTCAGAGTAGGAATGCTAGGATCTATCCACTCCATATAGTCCAATGTTATTCGTTACGATCAAAAAGACAAAACTGATCCAAGATCAGCACGTCTACTTTGAGACTCTTTGTGGATACGGTCCATGTTGGTTGGTGGAGCACTAAAATGCACACGGCACCAGCAGCCAGCCAGTAGTCACAGTCTATTAAAAAGGTGTCCAACCACTGGCCTGCTACCAAACCAAGGCCTACGACTCCCTCCTCAAATGAATCTCCACACAAACATTTACTGAGGGCTCAAGCAGCCAGGAGAGGAGGAGGAAATGGACAGAATAGAAGGAGAAGAGGAGCAAGAGGGTAAGGGAAGGAATAGATTTTTTAAAGCCTGTTCAATACGGAGTAGAAAGTGGTAAGAACAGAGCAGCAAGAGAGGAAGAGAGGTAGATGGACAGAAGTGTTCAAGAAGACAAAGACGAGTTACCATTCTGGGCCGAAGTTAAGTGTCTCAGCAGTCATATTCCTCACGTCTTTACAGAGCTGAGTATCTGGAAACAGGAGCAAGAAAAGGATTCATCTGTGAGTGACACACACACCGTGGTTTCCGTTAGCCGGTAATTGCAGGCTTTCGGCCGATAAAAAGAAATGTCAAAAGCCGATAAATGAAATTGCCGTTGGCCAATTGTCCGGAAGAGAAACTAAATTTCAAAAATCACATTGCGAAATAAAGCCTTTTAACCTATTCATTGATGGAAATACATTTGACTGGTCATGCTTATCAATCCATAAGGTCATTTGCATAATTTAGTGGAATTAAATTGCCTCGTGTACAGTATATGCATTTTATTTATTTAAACGCATACAGAGCGTTTGAAATGGAAATCTGTCAGGCAGCGCGAGAGGTGCTGCTACAGCATCTCAAACAGCAAATGCATAGGCAACGGAAAGCCGGCTTCGTCAGCACGTCACACATCTCTTTGCAATGAGCTGGAGGCAGTATGCATTTTGAAAACGTATACTTAAAATTGTTTGAAACCGGAACGTTTTACTACATATTATGAGGCATGTCTTACCTTGCTTCAAAGTAGCCTAGCCAACATCAGACCATATCTGTGGAGAAAACTATTTTAAATATAAACTTTCTTTCATTGTCCAGTAGCCAAATGCACAATCCTAGTCATATAGATAGATGGGTTAGCTGACAAGATCACTAAAACGATGGGCGCGCTTCCATGAGGCAGAAGTCAGCATGCTGTTGTGATTCTGGATGGCCAGATTGCTAGCAAGAATGTCAAGAAACCGCCATGTGGGAAATCGTAAATGGCTTGTTTTTTAGCTCGTTTCATCTTGTTCTCGATACCATGCCTTGTTTTGAGGTGTTTTGACTGGTTTCATGTCAATGCTAATATGGCTAAAATTCACTAGCTAACCAAAGACTAACAATGTATTTGAGAGACAAGTACTCATTGTGCAAACGTATTTACCCCATCTGTTTTGCCCCCTGGTTGTGCACGCGTTGGTTTTGTTGCTAAACAAACAAGCAACCCATGCGAGTTGTTGCATACTAGATCTCCCCTCTGTCTAAATTTCAAATGGATATTTTCAGATGACAATGATCGAGATACAAAGATGTTACTATGAAATGAAACTGTTCCGCGAAAATGAAAACCATAACTGGCACGCAGAACCGTATATATGGGAAGATAAATTGGCATTCCACGTGAGAAAGTTTACCGACTCCTCGTTTGGCCTGTTACCGGGAACTTCAGGAGAGTAACGGCAGAATCTGGGAAAGCCAGTAGGAGAGGTAAGAGGATGGTCGGGACAGGTTACGTTTTTCTTCTTCTGGTTATCTTGATCTCCCTCTTAAGTCATTTGTGTGTCATTTCATCAAACAGGGAGCTTCAAGTGTCAGACAAGCTCAACACATATATAGCGGATTTGATTTTTTAAAAACACATAGGGTGTGTCTATATGGACAAATACACATTCGAACAGAGGACTTTCAGTTGACCAAGATTACTTGTAGTCGGGGACAGCCCTACGTCATTGCATCCTCGACTTGCATGTTCTGTAGAATTAGCCTAATCTGTCATTGTGAGCACAGTGGGTGGACGGCTTAATCAGGTTACGCACCCAATGCATATGGGCCCTGTAAAGTTCTCAAATGTCTGGTAAATCCAGTGCCACATTTTCCTGACGGAAACCCTGACACACACCAACTAACAAATGCCATGCTCACACACACACACACACACACACACAGCTCTTACCCTGTCCAGAAGAGTGGACCAGGCTGGACTTCGCTGGACCAGGCTAGGACTGGCTTAGAAGGCTGAGTGAGAAGGCTGAGTGAGAAGGCTGAGTGGTGCTTACACAGCTGTGGTAACAGAGCTCCCCAACACACACAGAGATAGAGAATAGCTGCCTGTTTCAGGTGTGTATAGGGGATAGAGTACTGGTATGGATATGAGGACAGTTTGGAAGAAGCCTCTGCTCACAACTGGGGAAAAAAAGTTGTAGAAAAAAAAACAACAACAAGAAACTGGAATAATCCGAAAACGAGTTGACGAAAACAAACAAAATAAAATACTCGATAGTAACAATAATGATTACGACAACAGCAGTAATATCACATTTGACATGGGAAAAAAAGAAGATTAATCTCGATTTAAATCAAAACGCAGGGGAAAACAGAACAGGCTGCTGAAACAGCTGCCAGGAGCAGACGCGACTCTCTCCCTCCTCCTCTCCTGCTTTTCTCTCCTGTCGTTTCCTCTCCGACTGAAATGTGGCTTGACTGACCCTCTAGGTGACGACACCTTTGATTCTTGTCCACCTCCCTTCAAACTGCTGTAAACAACAAGAAAAGAGAGAGTGAGCGATAGCAAGTAGAGTGAGACAGACAGAGAGAAACAAACACACCCAGTCACAGCTTGGCAGACAGGCAATCTATGTAGTTGAATTTGTGTGTTGGAACGACACATTTAATGCAGTTTGGACTGCTTAGACAGAGTGTTGAGAGTCAACTTGTTTAAGCATTTAAAACATTTTCACATTTCTTTTTCCGTAGAATAAGATGGCTACTGTAGCCTTCCACTGAGAACGTTTGGGTTTATCCATGTTGATTATTAATTTGCATCAAATGGACATCGCAAGAGCTTTGCCATCAATAATAACCATCAATAATAATTAACTTAGTCAACGACTTCCCATGTTTACAGAATGTGCGCCCCCAGTGACTAACACAATAGTGATGACACCCCTTTGCAAAAACAATGCACCTGGATGGAGATGGCACCTGCAAACGTCATGGCAACAACAATATCCAAGCAACAGAATGCCACCCCCAGGCTTTGCAGTAAAAACAGACACCCAACAGACAGACACCTATGAGCCTGCATTGCTGCTCCCATAGAGTTTGAAAAGCCCCTCTCACTATAGAAATCTTGTCACGTGATTGTAATTCTATGGCTTCTCGTCTTCTTGAGATGCACAGCTAAGAATAGGTGGACTAGCAGCTAATTAAATCAGTCCATGGATGTGCATGTCTCCTTTCATGAACGATTTGATATGCATTGAGAAACAGTGGCGCCGATAAGATACAGGAACGATATGTTTTAGTTTGAAACGATTCAGTATGAGTCGGTTTGATTAGGAGGCACAAATGAATGCAATTCGGCTCGATGCACTAACATTTTCCATTTTAAAATAGTGTCTGCTGCTGACGAGAGCTCAGGGGCTGGGCCTCGGAGCTGGATCTGTCTGCGATAACTTCTCTAAACTGAGTGGCTATTTGTTAGTGTCCATGTATGTAGGTACTTTTGCCATAGTGCAGACAGAGCAACTACTACCCCACTATCAGATTAGGGTTGGGGGCAATTCCCACTTTTTATCTGAAATCACCATCAACCACTGATTAACTGGTCATTTTCACAGATAAAATTGTTGAGAGCTAGTACTATGACAATATTTATCTTTAGAAATTATCATGGCATTTAGCCAATTAATATCATGCAGCTTTGGATTTTACCACCGTCTGAAAAGCAAATGGTTAAAATGGCTCAAAAAAAAAAAAAATTGCCGTTCTTAATGAAATTACCCGCTTCATGTAAAAATGACCAAATACACTGACTGTTTAAAGCAAAACTACCGAAACTTTCTTATGGTGAACCTGAACAATCGAAAACCCCAATCAGCAGATGGATATGAGTTGCGTCCACTCCGGTAGGCTAAAAATACGCTGGTAAAAAAAAAAGATTTAAAAAAAGACACTTCTACACCGCATTTGGTGACAATTAGTTGAGTGACAAGCAAATTAATAAAACCTATGATTTGACACTGTGAAAGCCATTCAGCATCTGAATGCTGAAGGTACCGTGCAGATGTCCAAATAGCCTATTAGAACAGAGATAGATTTGCTCGTGCCAATGATAGGTAAGGCCTGTCTCCCTCACTGTGCACAGATGTTATTCTGAGAGTCACATACATAAAAGTTCTATAGGATAGGCTACTGAACTGAAGGAGAGGAAGCATCAGTCACAACAGATGAGGGTTTGTTTTTCAGAATAAAACACAACACTTGAGCGGGAACTGATTCATATCAGTGAATCTTACATCCATACATAATTCATCTATAAAAAGGGTGTTGACACAGAAAAAGGCCCCTAACCTACACAAAACAACATTAACAATAAACAGAATGAAGCAGGAAAAAAAAATCCTAGATAAAAGTTGAATATTTTTTATATTTTCAGTGTGCTCTAAAATAGAGTGTCTAGATTCTGAAATTAAAAATGTTCACATTAATTTATTCAACATTAAAAATATGAAAATCTCAAAAGTAACCTTTTAATTTTTTGTTTGGAACAATATACATCTTCAAACAAGTCAGCTTTCCAGAGTAAGATCTCTAGTACTTGGGAAGATGACCCATTTTATACATAGATATTTCCATTATATGTCATTAACCAATCAGGATAGCACATGAAGCAAATCATCAGCAGAGTTCCCGTTGAATCCATGTTCCCACGCACTGTGTTGGTGTTGCTCATAACTTCAAAATTAGCAGAGAGCCCACTCTGGAAATGCAATGAACTTGAAGAGTATATTGTGCCAAACCACGTTAGAATTAACTAAATCAACAAGGGTACTTTTGAGATATTCATTTTAATATTTTGTATCGTTTGTATTTATCAAGGATTCCCATCAGTTTCTTCCAATGCAACAGACAATGTTGCTGGATCCTAGGAAGAGTAAGGCAGTTATTTCCAATTTAAAATATTACATTACATTTTTTAACATCTTTCACAACACATTGTGTGTGTTCTCTACTACCACATACAGTTCATTCGGAAAGTATTCAGACTCCTTAACATTCAGAATTGTTACATTACAGCCTTATTCTAAAATGGATTAAAAATGCCCCCCCTCTCCCTCATCTACACACAATACCCCATAATGACAAAGCAAAAACTGTTTTTTTATAACATTTTTAAATAAATCACATTTACATAAATATTCAGACCCTTTACTCAGTACTTTGTTGAAGCACTTTTGGCAGCGATTACAGCCTCGAGCCTTCTTGGGTATGATGCTACAAGCTTGGCACACCAGTATTTGGGGAGTTTCTCCTATTCTTCTCTGCAGATTCTCTAAAGCTCTATCAGGTGGTGTCGCAGCCATCCGCGACCAGAAGACCCATGAGGCGGTGAACAATTGGCCCAGCATCGTCCGGGTTGGGGGAGAATGTCCTTGTCCCATCTCGCTCTAGTGACACCTGTGGCGGGCCAGGCGCATGCAGTTCTACATTGTTTCCTCTGACTCATTCATGCGGCTGGCCTCCGGTATAGCAAGCAGTGTGTCAAGACGCAGTGCAGCTTGGCAGGGTTGTGTTTCAGAGGATGCATGGCTCTCAACCTTCGCCTCTCCTGAGTCCGTAGGGGATTTGCGTCGATGGGACAAGACTAACTACCAATTGGATATCATGAAATTGGGGGGGGGGAAAGTACACACGGGATGAAGTCCAGGATCTGGCTGGGCCACTCAAGGACATTGAGATCTGTCCCGAAGCCACTCCTGCGTTCTCTTACTGTGTGCTTAGGGTCGTTGTCGTGTTGTAAGGTGAACCTTCGTCCCAGTCTGAGGTCCTGAGCAGATCTCTGTACTTTTCGCTGTTCATCTTTCTCTCAATCCTGACTGGCCTCCCAGTCCCTGATGCTGAAAAACACCCCACATCATAGGAATGGTGCCAGGTTGCCTCCATATGTGATGCTTGGTATTCAGGCCAGAGTTCAATCTTCATTTCATCAGACCTGAGAAGCTTGTTTCTCATTGTCTAAGAGTCTTTAGGTGCCTTTTGGCAAACTCCAAGTGGGCTGTCATATGCCTTTTACTCAGGACTGGCTTCCTTCCGGCCATTCTACCATAAAGGCCTGATTGGAGGAGTGCTGCAGAGATGGTTGTCCTTCTGGAAGATTCTCCTATCTCCACAGAGGAACTCTGGAGCTCTGTCAGAGTGACCATCGGGTTCTTGGTCACCTCCCTGACCAAGGCCATACTCCCTGGATTTCTCAGTTTGGCCGGGCGACCAGCTCTAGGAAGAGTCTTGGTGGCTCCAAACTTCTTCCATTTAAGAATGATGGAGGCTACGGTGTCCTTGGGGACCTTCAATGTTGCAAACATTATTTGGTACACTTCCCCAGATCTGTGCCCCGACACAATCCTGTCTCGGAACTCTACGGACAATTCTTTCAACCCCAATCACTTGAATTGACCATAGGTGGACTCCCAAGGATGATCAATGGAAACAGGATGCACGTTAGCGCAATTTCAAGTCTCATAGCAAAGGGTCTGAATACTTATGTAAATAAGGTATGTTTTAATATAAATTTCTAAAAACCTGTTTTTGCATTGTCATTATGGGGTATTGTGTGTCGATTGATTAAACAATTTCTCATCAATTTTAGATTAAGGCTGTAACGAAACAAAATGTGAAAAGGGAAGGGGTCTGAATACTTTCCAAACACTGTATATTCTGGCCCCACCCTTGCTACTATAACAGCCTCCACTCTTCTGGGAAGGCTTTCCACTAGATGTTGGAACATTGCTGCAGGGACTTGCTTCCATTCAGCCACGAGCATTAGTGAGCTGGGGCACAGATGTTGGGCAATTAGGCCTGGCTCGTAGTAAGCATTCCAATTCATCCCAAAGGTGTTTGATGGGTTTCAGGTCAGGGCTCTGTGCAGGCCAGTCAAGTTTTTCCACACCAATCTTGACAAACCATTTCTGTATGGACCTCGCTTTGTGCATGGGGGCAATTGTCATGCTGAAACAGGAAAGGGCTTTCACCAAACTGTTGCCACAAAGTTGGATGCACAGAATCGTCTAGAATGCCATTGTACGCTGTAGGGTTAAGATTTCCCTTCACTGGAACGTATGGGGCCAAACCATGAAAAACAGCCCCAGACCATACTCCTCCTCTACCAAACTTCACAGTTGGCACGATGCACTCTGCAAGGTAACGTTCTCCTGGTCAGATTCGTTCTTTGGACTGCCAGATGGCGAAGCGTGATTCATCACTCCAGAGAACATGTTTCCACTGCTCCAAGGTCCATTGGCTACAGGCTTTGTTTTTTGTTGTTAAATGTATCCTTTATTTAACTAGGCAAGTCAGGTAAGAACAAATTCTTATTTACAATGACGGCCTACCAGGGAACCGTGGGTCACCTTCCTTATTCAGGGACAGAACGCCAGATGTTTACCTTGTCAGCTCAGGATTTGATCCAGCAACCTTTTGGTTATTGGCCCAACACTCTAACCACTCAGCGACACCCCTCGAGCTGACACTTGGCATTGCGCATGGTGATCTTAGGCTTGTGTGTGACTGCTCGGCCATGGAAACCTATTTCATGAAGCTCACGACGAACAGTTCTTGTGCTGACGTTGCTTTCAGAGGCAGTTTGGAACTTGATAGTGAGTGTTGCAACAGAGGACAGATGATTTTATGCACTACGTGCTTCAGCATTCGGTGGTCCACTCAACTTTTAAAAAAAATACCTAGACCAATCAAGGGCAGGCAAAGACTGGAAGTAGTTACGCAACATATCTAATACTAACAAATTAGATCAAGATTAACTTCTCACTCGCCAACCAGCTAACCGGCAAAAAGTTAGGGGTAAACAAACAGTGATGTAAGTATGATGGGACAGATTTACAGTCAGTGTCAGCAGGCCCAGTAACAAATTAGTTTGGCAAAATAAATATCATGCAAATAATTTGTTGTTGTGACAGCCAAGTATGTTAATAACGACTTGTGAGCCTGCTGAAAACCTTTATTGAAACGACAACAAAAAAAATGTCAGTAGTTTGCTTAGGATGCCACCAAAAGTTAGGCTAATTACATGAGAGTAAGGAAGTACCCTACGGCTGTTCCCTACTCGGGGCGTGGTCACGTTAAATCACGCCTCGTCTTGTGTTTCTGTAATATTAGCAAGCAACAATGACAGTAAACACCATGGCCAACCGGTGTACCATGGGTCGGTTTAGGAAATACAGCTAGCTAGTAATGTATAGTAGGATTCAGGTGTTATTTTCAGCAAAATAAAGTCATACATACTATGTACTTGTTGCGGTCTTTAATGCCAGATAACTGATAAATATAGTTTTCCTTAAACCATTGTGGCAATTCATTGATTTACTAGAGAATCTTGCTCGTTTGGAATTTAGTAGCAGCCACCATTGGGCCATGTAACGTTAGTAAGCAACGCGGACAAGACTCGAGCATCAAACACCTCTATCAGAAAAGGCACGGGACAATCGCTTGAGATAAAATGTTAAACAGATTGTTGCTTATCAATGTATTTCAATTACATAACATTAACAATGAGTATCTGGCCGTGTAAGACATTCGGTTTCCATGCAAGGTTCAAATGACACAAGATATGGCGAAGGGGGCGGAGTGTCCGTGTGTGTGAATCAACACACTCCCTTCCCTTGTCAATCGGCCGCCCCTACAACTCTACCCCGCTGCTTACTATGGCCTTCCACAACCCGAGCAAAACAAACCAATAAAACAGAAATGGTAACCAATAATGCCGTCGTTCTACGGCTCGCTCAGAGCCCCATCTTCTGAAACACCAATCATTTCATTAAGAGAGAATTTAGGCACCGGACTCGCGTTTGTATGGGCCCTCTCAGATTAAAGTGATTTGCTAACTATGTAACGTTATAGATGACCGTGTCAACCATTCCCCAAAATGCTCAAAGAACCATAGCTTACCTTTGAATTAATGGAGTTTATTTATTTATTTTTAAATACGTTTTGTTCTGTACAATCTTCGGTTTTAATTCATATGCATTGGTTTCCTTTCTCTTTCTGTAAACATCCTCCTCCAACAGAATGGTACTGATACTCTCATGAAGTCGTGTTCAATGTTTGATTTGTTTACCCCCTCTCCTACGGTCGCTGCGTGTTGATGTCCAGTCGAGAAGTCTGCTCCTTACTCTTGTTGTTTGTGTTTTCAGAGAAAGATGGCCGCCCTACTCACACCACGTGACGTAACATTGACTTGTGTTACGCGTTGTTTGCTAATGTTATGCTATTTTCAGACCAACCATCCCACGCTTGCACAGCATGTATAACTTATAATAATATAATGATGTGCAATTAGGCTGAATCTAATGCATTTTAGCGTGCTCGCAAGCGCTTGTCGTGGTATATCCGTAATCGAGCCACACACGTCAACACTGCACTTCACTTGGGTTGTTTACAGGGGGTGGGCGTTGTAACAACAGGGGTGTAATCGTTATGCAGATTATGTTGCAACCCGTTTACTCCAAACGGAAAACGTAAACGACAGTTTATATTGGTCAAATTCAGTTCGTTCCGTTTGTGCTGTTTCCGTTTTGTTTCTAAACAGTAAACTGTTTCCGTAATGAATACGCCCCATATACTATTATCGCGGATATTCAATTTAACCATTATATTTAAAAAGTAGCTTGGTAAGACTTCAAATATACGATTTTATTTAACCAGTAATCAGAGGGTGGCGCAGCACTGTATTTGATATGTATTTTCATAATATTAACTGATGGAGGAGAACGTTTTCGTATTGATTACTTCCGGGGCACCTCTGTGTTTCCAGAAGTTCACAAACCTCTCAGGTTCTGAGTTCCCCAGCACGATAGAGTCAAAATTTGAATAATTTGGTTGCAAACCGTGATTGAAGGTACAGTCTGATTGCTTTCACGTTCTTATTTTGTCTTAACGTTAACTACCTTTGTTTGGAGTGACACATTTTAGCAGAGTGTAACGGTTAAATTACATTACGTTCCAATCTAGACAACGTTAGCTAGCTACCAGTCGACCTCCCTGGTATTTGAGTATTTCAGAACCTTCAGTAAATTGGCTAAGCAGTATATTTTCTGCCTGAAAGATGATTGTGTTGATCGTCTGTTCTTGTCATTGACATTTCCTTTCCTGTTGTTTTTGCCACCTATTACTGCAGTGCTCCATTCCATTACTTCCCTGTTTCTGACTGACTCAATCGTGATGACAGAACCACACAGCCCTATCTCTGCCTCCGTCCCCCAGACAACCCCAGGCATCATCATGCCCCCGGCCGACGGCAGTGGCACAGCGGTGGAGATGGACCCTGTGGAGTACACCCTCCGCAAGCGTCTCCCCAGGAAGCTGCCCAAGCGCCGCAATGACGTGTACGTCAACATGAAGACAGACTTCCGTGCCCAGCTGGCCCGCTGCCAGAAGCTGCTGGAGGGAGGAGGCCACAGGGAGATCTGCGTCCATGGTCTGGGCCTGGCCATCAATAGGGCCATCAACATCGCCCTGCAGCTCCAGGCCAGCAGCCAGGGGGCACTACAGCTGGCGGCCAACACGTCTACAGTGGAGCTAGTAGACGATCTGGAGCCTGAGGACCCGGACGAGGCGGGGGAACCCATGACACGCACTCGGAATAATTCGGCTATTCATATCAAAGTGTTCTACCCAGACCCACAGTGACCCAAAACGCATCACCATCAGTCCTAGCTTGGATATGGTTAGCTACCTCCATTGTCATGGTGTCTGTAATATAGTAATGGGGGCTAGTCATACAGGGGGTATCTCACCTGGTTAATCCTGCCGGATATCCTAACCCTCTGCGGTGGCTGTTATCCAGATGTGGGGAATAATGAGAAGTGTCTATGAACTGAGCTGATTTCAGAGCTTTTGGAAGCTCTTTCTCAGCTTTGTCATTTTGTTATGCATGTCAGTCAGAGAAGTATATTTGTTAGTTTCAAGATGTGATGTTTCATGCCATCATTTCCAACCCCTCACTGCCTGAAAAAAAAAACTCCCATAAGAAATGGGACAGACCACACTAAGGCTGCATTTACACAGGCAGCCCAATTCTGATATTTTTTCCACTAATGGGTCTTTTGACAATCACATCAGATCTTTTCACATGAGCTCTTTTCAGAACTGATCTGATTGGTCTAAAGACCAATTAGTGGGAAAAGAATATCAGGGTTGGGCTACCTTTTGTAAACGCAGCCTAACTCATGCAAGCAACAATACTCCTGTTCCACATGGGAATACATGCTCTGAAAAGGATGTGGATTTAAAGCATACATAAAACCTTGTAGATTTTTTAAAAGTGTAATCACTGAATATTAGTTGACTATGGGAATTAAGTAATATTTTTTGTAATTTGCTGGTCAGATTTAAGTTTACCAACTATATATGCAGTTATGCATTTTACCTACCAATGCCAAACATTGACATCCAAACTCTGTCAAGTCAGTAAATGTTAGTTTTTTTTACGTCATACAAATTTATGTTTTTAGCTTCAGTATTTGAATGTATATACAGTATTTATTGTACATGTGTAATAAAATAAGAAAAGTACCGAAGTTTTTTTCCATGAAACATTAAGTGTAAAACTGACAATCATCCAGTCATTATTTTCAGTTAGTAACAGTGAATCTCCACTAGGTGGCATTCAAATGCTTCTTTTGTACACTGCTTACACTACTCAATATATCTTTATTTAATTCGGCAAGTCAGTTAAGAACAAATTCTTATTTTCAATGACTGCCTAGGAACAGTGTCAACTGCCCTGTTCAGGAGCAGAATGACTGATATTTACCTTGTCAGCTCAGGATTTGATCTTGCAACCTTTTGGTTAGTAGTCCAACGCTCTAACCACTAGGCTACCTGCATATTAAGAAGTTATTCTTTACTTATTTTTTTTACACTCAGTTTATATGTTGATAAGCAACTGCTTGCTTAGGTTAGGTTTAGAATACGGGTAATGGTTAAGTTTAGGGTTAGAGCTAGGGTTAGTAGATGAAATGTTACTTGTAGTCTGTAGAGCATCTATCCAAATAAAGAACTATCCAAATGAAGTGTTACCCATGGCTTCCTTTCCAAACCACAGATATATCTCCAGGGGACAGGACAACAAAAGTGATGCAATTATCACACAGACAAACAAACTTCCTCTTGCCTTTTTTTCATCCATCCTTTTTTAAATTAAAGAATGATATTTTGTATTTAAAAACCAAATGACACTATGATAGAGGGGGCAAAACAACTGATACAAACAGGACAAAAAACATGTACAAACATCTGCACTGTGACTGTAAAATGTTCAAACGAGAAGCAAAACTACCCAGAAGAACAAATCTAATCCCAAAAGTGAAAGCATCCTCAACGTCAGCGACTCCAAAGGTTCCCAGGATTCGGGTTGATTGGCTGCTGGTTGAAGGAAGGTATAAGAGAGACAAAACAGGCATGCAGGATGTTCATCATAAGAACCAATCAATATTTGTCCTGGCAGTCTTGCTATCTGCGTCAAAGCTCTAGTTGAGCACTGGTCTGCATAAGCCAGACACTGATAATCAGAGCATAGCTTCAGAGTTCTCACGTTTCCCTTCCTCTCAATCGTTTCCTCCTTCAACCCGACTGAACCTCCGCTTCTGTCTCTCGCACCTCTAGTCCGTTCAAATAGGGTTATAAGAGTTGCATAAAACAGATATTTTATCGCACATACATACATACAGTACATACAAACACACAGATCATTTATTCTATGAAGGGTAACAGACAGGAGTGAACAGTTGGATATTGACGTATACAAATATCTTTACATGGTTCAGTGGCGTTATATAGTGATTGTGATTAACCGTTGGAGCCCAACGGTGGCCTCTAGTTCATAGTTACAGTATATCTCTCAGAATACTTTCACCATGGCAGTGAGTCGAGCTTAAATTTAGAACTATAAATAAGTAATTACAAAGAGCAATATAAAATTCATTTAAGGACACTAATAAACAGCAGTTGGAAAAGTGTTGTGTGTTAAGAATGAGGTGGGCGGTGAAGTTTGAAGAGTTTGTGGTATAGGCTAGGCCTCCTCCTCCTGGACTTTGACAGGCTGTCAATGCTGTCAGTCAGGTACAGTGCAGAACAACTCCAACAAGGTGTCATCAGGTGAAATCCACGTGGGTTGTCCAGTGCTTGGCGGTGAGAACTCACAGTCCATGCTAAAACACACAGGCAAGCACACACACACACACACACACACACACACACACACACACACACACACACACACACACACACACACACACACACACACACACACACACAGTACTGAAGAGCCGTAGAGCGGTGCATTATATGGGCCCCATTCGTTGTTGACTTCTTCACCACATTCCTCCCTCATGTCAATATTCACAAGGTGCTCCCTGCTCTTGTTCTTTTAAAGGTCCAATAGGAACTATTCTGTCCACATAGCTTCATTCTGTCCTGAGAGGATCTGGTCCACACACTCTCCTCTTTTAGACTTCTACCTGGCAACAAGCAGGGTCAATAGTGTAAGAGCCCGCCCCCCCCTGCCAGAGGGAGCTCCAATCAGTTCAGCCCTGCCTTGGAGAGCCCCAATCAGCTGCTACCCTGGTGGCAGATGGGTGCGTTGGACAGCAAGAGGTGCACCTTGCCTCGCAGGAAGTTAACGTGGACCTGGAGGAGCTCTGAAGCAGACGACACCCGCCATGTCCCCTCACCTCCAGCCACTCCCCCTGCTGGAGGGGTGTACTCCTGACCGGAAGAAGAAACACACAGCGATGTGAAGGATCCAAGAGAAATCTTCATGTTATCCTAGTGCCCTCAAACTCAACTCTGGACCTTGAGGCCAGTTCCACTGCTTTTTAAAAATGGTTCCCCTTTAATCGGGCACTGATTTAGACTTGGGATACCAGGTGGGTGTAAGTCATTATCAGGGACAACAGAAAAAAAGCAGGCCCTGGACCTCGTAGGGTAAGAGTTGAATACCCATGTCCTAGTACTTGGGAAGTGAACAGGCTGGAGATGAGTTGACTAATCCAAAATTTAATTTGACACAAAGATCCAGACGATCCAGGGGTCTGATTACCATCATTTTTATAGTTACTTCTTAATCCCTGTTACGTGTAAGCCATTACTACCTCACCCTGATAGTGCATATCAGCAGTAGGTCTATTTCACCAGGGTACAAGCCTTCGGCAATGTGTGTTTGATGTCTCTACTAAGAAACCTCTCAGTGGCCCTTGAGCCTGAATGTACAGATGGAGTGACTGGAGCTCCGTTTGTCTTTCCATGGCCTTGGCGTGTACCCAGTGAACTCTGCCTGCCTGTCAGTGACCTCACTGGTGGAAGCGATTGTGGTTGTTGGAATTTCTGCTACTATCTAAGAACCAGCCCCACTGGCAAGGGATTTCTTCGAATTTCTCAGACATGACAGTTCTTTACAGTCCGTATGACACAACCATACAGACCCCCTTCCACTCTTCCCCCCTTCCCTCCACTAGCAAGCTCTACAGTGTGGGAATAGTAGTAACTGAGTCATTCAGATTAAACCTTGTGTGTCTGTAGGAATGCATCTGCCTGGACAGGGCCCTAAGTGAACTAAAGATAGTGAACATTCCAATTCTTGTCTCCAATGGCAACATCGATAAGTCATTCAATAATAACTACAATGAAATGGTGGGAATTACAGCACTGATTGATTACCTGTTCACCTGTTTGCCTGACAGTTATTTTACCTCAATATTCACCACTCCGTCCTCATGCCACAACCTCACTCTGCCATTGACCTTTGCCCTTTGAACCCTGACCTCTGTGACCTAGCTCACCTGGATGTTGAGGCTGCGCAGCACCTGTCCGATGCTGAAGATGATTCTGAGGCTGTTGTCTATGTGGCTGTGCAGCGCTGTGTTGGTGACGGACGTTCGTAGCGAGCCGATGGCCTGGTTTAACAGCCACAGGCCAGACTGAACCTCCTGAGCTTGCACCAGTGCCTACAGAATCACACACAGACATAGTTCACCAGTTGACCAGAGCCTTGTGATTTAGGTTGAAACCTCAATGGCCAAACTCTCTCTTTCTATGACTCTACAATGGGATAACAGGATTGATTCTTAGAGAGAGAGAGAGAGAGAGAAAGAGAGAGGGTGAGACTGTTGTTACTCACAGTTTTCCTCTCCCAGACGTTGAAGTCTACATTGGTTTGGGGAACAGTGATGGGCTCTGCAAGACCACATCCTTCTTTACATGCCAGCTGAGAGAGGGATCAGAGGGGGGTGGATGGAGAAGAGAAACGGGGCAAGGAAACATGGATAGATTAGAAGACGGATGGAGAAATGTGAGATGAAATGTGACTATTACTCTGACTATCTCTGTAAATAGCACCAGCTCATGGCCATCAAGAGGCCAGACCAGACGTGGATGTGGTGTGTAATGTCTCACCATGGCTGCCTCAGCATCTCTGGCCTCTTCAATGAAGTGTTTGAGGACCCGCACGTCACAGATCGGACGCAGGGGGTTAGATAGCCCTGGTTTGGTCCACTCCAACAGCATCAGCAGAAAGGCAAAGAGTCCTACACACACACACACACACACACACACACACACACACACACACACACACACACACACACACACACACACACACACACACACACACACACACACAGGGGCTTCAGCAAACACACTCTCAACACTCCCTACCATTACCACCCATAACCAGTTATAAACAATATGTAGCGTAACACCCATACACAATTGGTCAAACGTTATCGAAGGGGTAGGGGCTAAGGGTGGATTTGAGCTTGGGTGACTAACTAGGTATAGACTGCATGGGTCTGTATAAACTTGGTGGGTCAAATGCAATTCTGAACTGGCACAAGTGTTGGCCACAAGCGGGACTCGGGATGTCGTATCCTTAACACAAGGAGCTCCAACTACTTGTGCTGGTGCAAAGAATGACACCCTTTCTTTCTTTATGTATATAATTAATATCTGTAGCTAGGCATTTTCTATTTATTTGTATTTTTTTAAACTTTTACCCATTTTTCTCCCCATTTTCGTTATATCCAATTGGTGTTTACAGTCTTGTCCCGTCGCTGCAACTCCCCTACGGACTCTGGAGGCGAAGGTCGAGAGCCATGCATTCTCTGAAACACAACCCTGCCAAGCCGCACTGCTTCTGCAAACACTGCTCGCTTTTCCCAGAAGCCAGCCGCACCAATGTGTCGGAGGAAACACGGTCTAGCTGGCGACCGAATTCAGCTTGCAGGCACCCGGCCTGCCACAAGGAGTCACTAGACCGTGATGGGACAAGGAAATCCCGTCTGGTCAAACCCTCCCCCAACCCAGACGATGCTGGGCCAATTGTGCACCGCCTCATCGGTCTCCCGGTCACGGCTGGCTGTGACACAGCCTGGGAGGCCGTGACTTGGCATTTCAACTCAGTGGCGTGTATTCAGGGATGCCAAGGGAAACCAGGCTTCCCCCAAAAAATGGACCAAGAAAAAAATACAAAAACATGTCAAATAATTTCTCTTTTGTCTCTGTGTTTTCATGATTTACCTTCAATTCGCAAGAGGCTGAATGTATCTCACCGGAGAAATCATCCAAGCGTCGCAAACGGTGGCTAGCTAGCTAGCTAAAATTGGCCATTTCCTAAATTAGCCATGGAAGGAGATAGGGATTTGGACTTGTGGTTTTACTCAATTCTCCGTACTGGCCAAGGATTATAACAGTGATTCTGACCCAACCATAAATATGAATTCATGAATAGGAATGTATGAACATTGTGCCCCTGGACTGAGAGGATGGATGTTCAATATGTAGCTAGATGTACAGTGCATTCGGAAAGTATTCAGACCCCTTGACTTTTTCCACATTTTGTTACGTTACAGCCTTATTCTAAAATGTATGAAATATTTTTCCCCCCCCATCAATCTATACACAACACCCCATACTGACCAAGCAAAAACAAGTTTTCCAAATGTCTTAAACATAAAAAACAGAAATACCCTATTTCCATAAGTATTCAGACCCTTTGCTATGAGAATCGAAATTCAGCTCAGGTGCATCCTGTTTCCATTGATCATTATTGAGATATTTATACAACTTGATTGAAATCCACCTATGGTAAATTCAATTGATTGGACATTATTTGGAAAGGCACAACCCTGTCTATATAAGATCCCACAGTTGACAGTGTATGTCAGAACAAAAACCAAGCCATGAGGTTCAAGGAATTGTCCGTACAGGTTCGAGATAGGATTGTGTCGAGGCACAGATCTGGGGAAGGGTACCAAAAAATGTCTGCAGCATTGAAGGTCCCCAAGAACACAGTGGCCTCCTTCATTCTTCAATGGAAGAAGTTTGGAACCACCAAGACTCTTCCTAGAGCTGGCCGTCTGGCCAAACTGAACATTCGGGGGAGAAGGGCCTTGGTCAGGGAGGTGACCAAGAACCCAACCCAATCTCTAATGAGACCTGAAAATAGCTGTGCAGCGACGCTCTCCATCCAACCTGACAGAGCTTGAGAAGATCTGCAGAGAAGAATGGGAGAAGCTAATGTTGCCCATGAAAGGAAGTTAGGCTAGCGAGCAAGCATTTTAGCCAGGTAGCCTAGGACAACTAAAAATCATTGATGATGTCATTGGCATTTCTCTGCCAGTAGGGTGAGTCAACATGTTTTTTTTATACTTGCACAAACGCACACACACACAAACACAAATCAGAACCATGGACAGCCAGATTATATTTAGCTTATGTTGATTGGACTAAATCTTTTTTATATATATTTTAGTTGTCACTGTATTAGACTAAGCATTGGTGATTTGATGATGTTGAAATGGTGCCGGAATAGTGGAGGCAGTTCCTGTTTTCGTTGCGACTTGCGGTAACTCTGTGTGGTTCTAAATCAGTAGCTGTTTAGTGGTCCGGAAATGTCGGGAAACATTAACTTGCTTGACCATGCTGTAGATCATGTTACATGCAATATGCTTTTGTGGACTTCGCCAGACAGAGGTTGCTCTCCGGTTTTGTGATGAAACAAAGGTTGATTCTGCCACTGTGTATTCGTATTGTCTAGGCCTTAGGCCTATATATATCACGGTCGCAAGGCATATGAACTAGCAGGTTATAGAACAAACAACGTAATTATCACAACTTGTATCTTGCAATATGGCTTTTTTTCCTGGCTTGGCTTCCCCAGTGATTTTACCCACACACCTCTACTGTTTAAACTACATTATCATGACATAAATACCATTTACTTGGAGCTATGCTGGCCTATGCATGTGAGTGTCATCCTCTCTCTACCCAGCCCACTCTGGCTCGATTCGTCTCTCATAATTCTGTCCACATCCCTTTATCCCAAGTCAAGTCATTTTCCCTGTCTCCCATCGTCTGTAGCATCCCCTCCTCCATCTCCGTGCCCCACATTCTGATCCCATCTACTAGTCTTTTGCGAACCCCTCTGAATCTCTGAACCTATGAAGAACACACGAACCAGTCACACAGGTTAGTCCTCAGTCAGCCGAATCCTTTGACATCTAAACTGTTCTTTCCTGCTCTGGCGTCATGCTGTGCCACAGACTGGACACTGTTCTATGCTCGCCACAGCTTGCTTCTCCAGACAAACTACTACTGTTCCATTCAGTCAATTTAATTCACACTGTAGAAGAATAACGCTTTGAATTGGGAGTTACTTGGTACACCTGACATGCAAGCAAGGCAATGAGTCTCCCCTGTTGGGCCTCCGTCATCCAGAACATGAGATCAGATGTGGCCCTGGACACACACGGAGTGGTTCGCATTCCATGAGGGTCCATGTCAATCGGGCAGCACCATGCTACTGTACACAGCACATAGCAGTGCTTTTGTGGAAATCTACGGTCTATGTATTACTGAACATCACGCATAATGGGGGCATGCGTGTTCTTAGTGTGGGAGACGTGTGGTATTTCTAGTTACAGCCTGGTAAAAATGGGCTCAGCAGGCCTTTCCATACATTCAGTCTGCAGGGCACTTCTCCTAGTGCAAACTGTTCCATATTAATAGTGGTAACCCCTATGGGTTACACTGACAGCTCTATGGAGTTGTTCCACACTGCTGCAGGTCATTTGGGCATCCCGTTGAATGAGCTCTTTCACTGCAGCCTGACTGTGTGACGCAGTGAGATGCTACGGATTACAGACAGCCCTCCAAGGCTGCCTCATGCCAGGTCAGACACTGGAAGCCTCCGCTGCTGTTTCCCAGGAACCATTTTGTTGTGGTTTTTAGCCCAATTTTAGCCAATTATTTGAGTTTAGGCAGTTTATACATAAAGAGTTGGCTTATCAAGCAAGATATCTGTTTTGAACAATGAGTGAGTATAAGTGACCTGCGTTCCACCAGATGATGTTTTTTTATTGATTCATATTTACTCCATTTTGGCTGTGGGACGGCTGGAGCCCCTTTGAATTAAGAGACCGGGATTCACAGAGGTAACAATTTGACCCCCTCTTGCAACCTGACACGTAGGATGCTTCACCCTGACACGTAGGATGCTTCACCCTGACACGTAGGATGCTTCACCCTGACACGTAGGATGCTTCACCCTGACACGTAGGATGCTTCACCCTGACACGTAGGATGCTTCACCCTGACACGTAGGATGCTTCACCCTGACACGTAGGATGCTTCACCCTGACACGTAGGATGCTTCACCCTGACACGTAGGATGCTTCACCCTGACACGTAGGATGCTTCACCCTGACACGTAGGTTGTGTTTGGGTGTACAGCACCAGACAACGTCCGCCTCGTAGGCTACCAACCCTGGCGACTTCTCAAAGAACCTCTTTATATTGTCTGTCTGTGTTGTCCCACTGTGCTAGAATTGAGCCAGTTATAAGCACTGGCTTATTTGCGTCGGCTCTCCATTTGACTCCATCCACCCCCTCACCACCTACTGGAACTTCACACTGGCCCTGTGGAGATGAGAAACTAAACCTTTATTCAGTCCAATGTCCAAAGCCACAGAGACGATAGTCCTGTGATCCATTGTGACATAGCTACGCAGCTCTGAGTCCACTTCCCCTTCCAATTAAAATGTGGGTAGGTCAAAATAATGCAAGCTTTGCTGACATATGATTGGGTTCCCTGGGTGGGGGTCCCTGGGCAAGAAATGGTTGAAGACCCCTGTTCTAGAACATTGATGTGCGGACGTGAACTTGTTTTTGGACTGATAAGCATTTAAGCCAGCAGCAGGTGTGTGTGTGTGTGTGTGTGTGTGTGTGTGTGTGTGTGTGTGTGTGTGTGTGTGTGTGTGTGTGTGTGTGTGTGTGTGTGTGTGTGTGCGTGTGCGTGTGTGCGTGTGCGTGTGTGTGTGCGTGCGTGTGCATGTGTGTGTGTGCACACGCATGCGGGGGTGTCTGTGTGTGTGAAGTATACAGCTAAACTTATGCAGTATACACATATGTTTAACCCCTTCCAGGTACTTAGGGAGTAGTGACACAATGTAATGACAGGACAAAGTAAAGTTTTAATGGCACTATAACCTTACACCTCATTCCATTCTGAGAGGTTGTGGGTGAAAGCAGCATAACTGACCTCATTTAGGGCAGTATGTCTAAATACCACACCCTTCTATCACTCTGTACAACAAGTTGACAGAGTGACCTTTGCCAGGGCATTACGTGTGAAGGTGAATGAGAGTGTGTGCACTCACTTACTCACTCTCAGACTCCCTCATTGGGTGACTCTGCAATACTCACCAATAGTCTACGCTGCATGTCTGCCAGCCACGAGCTGAGCACCGGTACTCTGAGTCCTGGAAGTTGGACAAACGTAAAGGTAACAGGACCAGTGGCAAAAGCACCAAATGCCAAATCACCAAAGATTTGACTTCTATTTTTGCCTTTCTATGGTCTAGTTCTGTGCTGTGCACTGATTATGCACCTTGGCAAGCACCAGACTTAGAGTGTGGCAGATTATTCTCCCAAAGGTCACCTAGCTGTCACTGATGCTCTCTTATGAGAGGACTTTTATTACGAATTCAATCAACGCTTGACGTTTAATCATTCAAATAACTGCTACATGACCTTGGTTTATTCTCAAGGCGAACTCAGCACTTCAATCCAATTGGGAAGAGTGACAGAGAAATTATGTATAATGACAAACTACACCTGCAGCCTTTTCTCTTAGACTCTTAGTCTAAGATGAATGCACTAACTGTAAGTCACTCTGGATAAGAGCATCTGCAAAATTACTGATTTTTTTTTTAAGTAATCAGCAAGCAGGTCACACTGATATGACATAATTTCCTGTGAGGAATCCCAATGTAATGCAATGTCAAAGGGTGGAATCCTGAACTTCCTCTGTGGAAATCAATTTTCTGCTAAATGATCCTTTGAGAAATGTAAACTCATCGCATTCTAACATGAATCAGCATTAACTAGAAGCCTGACTTCCTGGCTGCCTCAACATTGCAGAGTCATGTTAACTAGTTAACTAACAGGAAACACATCCATTTCCTTATCCATGGTAAGTAAATAGCCTTGTCAGAGCCAGAACGGCACATAGGACAGGAGCCTCACTCTCCTGTTAGCGTGTCGCATATTGATGTACAAGCACACCCCCTGGACAGGACGTCAGTATACCGCAGGGCAGGGCCTTACCCCCAATCCATCGGCTCAACCTTCCAATCTCAGAGAGGAAACGGTAACCATAAGGCTACCGAGTTGGTTGGTACTCATGGTATGGTGAAGGGTAAAAAAGTACTCACATATGAATTTGTTAACCATGAGGCGTTTGATCATCTTGAGTGGGTCTTTTCTATTCAAAACTTTGGAAGCATTCAACTTTCCATCTGAAATAATATAATTCATAAAAATATTATATAAATATCCTAAAGCAAAAAATACACAAATAATACATTATCTAATAACATTGCTTTAGAAAGGGCCATGAGACAGGGATGTCCTCCCTCTCCCCTCCTGTTTGCACTGGCAATTGAACCGCATGCAGAAATAATTAGATAGGACCCAAATGTAACAGGTATCGGTATTGATACAAATTAATATAAACTAAACTTATTTTAGTTTATATTCATGACGATCTCCTGATACACCTGACTAATATTGAAAACTTAATGCCCCCTTGTTAAAAATATTGGCGTAATACTCAAAAATCTCAGGAAAAAGGAAAAATAAAAATAACAATGCATGAGCTACAGCAATCCCTTAAGTGGACCACAAAATAACATGAAATAGGATGCTTGATAAGTGACAACAAACAACAAATCTATAAACATAGCCTAATCCTGTTACTCAACAACATGAAAGCAGATCTAAGTGGAAGAATCTCAGCATACTCCTTACAGGTAGAATAAACCATCTTTGGAATGACGTGGCTCCCAAAGTTTTTTACCTCTTAAAATCTATTTCTAAACTATTGGAACAAAATTACAGTTAGCAACATTTTTAATCCAGTATAAACTCAGTTATAGAACGCATCATACAATTGGCAAATTTCACAAATTCTACAGCACACTAGCAGAGTCGTGTCTTAAGTGTAAAACTAACAATGACTGAATAATGAATGCCTTCTTCGAGTGCTATAAAGTCCAAAAGTCATGTGCTGAGATAGAATGCTGGCTGTCAGAAGTTTTACAATGTTATTGTACTTTTTATCTGCCTATCTGCATATTTCAAGACATGGCATAGCCTATGAGGTTCGGGGAGATACCCAATGAGTTGGACAATATTATTTTTGTCACTTATATTACCAGTCAAAAGTTTGGGCACACCTACTCATTCAATAGTTTTTCTTTATTTTTTTACTATTTTCTACACTGTGTAAGGGCTATTTGACCAAGAAGGAGAGTGGTGGAGTGCTGCATCACATGACCTGGCCTCCACAATCACCCGACCTCAACCCAATTGAGATGGTTTGGGATGAGTTGGACTGCAGAGTGAAGGAAAAGCAGCCAACAAGTGCTCAGAATATGTGTGAACTCCTTCAAGACAGATGGAAAAGCATTCCAGGTGAAGCTGGTTGAGAGAATGCCAAGAGTGTGCAAAACTGTCATCAAGGCAATGGGTGGCTACTTTGAAGAATCTCAAATATAAAATATAATTTGATTTGTTTGACACTTTTTTGGTTACTACATGATTCCGTGTTATTTCATAGTTTTGATGTCGTCACTATTATTCTACAATATAGAACATAGGAAAAATAAAGGAAAACCCTGGAATGAGTAGGTGTGTCCAAAGTTTTGACAGGTACTGTACAGTATATTGAAGAAGCTATTACTTAAATGTTGGAAGTCAAATGATACTCTAAGGTTAAGACAATGGAATAATCAAATGCTTCATTATTTAAATATGTATTGGAATTCGTTTTCTTAGTGATCCCCAATCAAGTGCAACATGGTAATTGTACCAGCATGCAGCTTCAAATCCAATACTGAACGTGTGTGGCTCAGGGAGACCCGTGCGTAATTATTTCCACTGAGCTGGAACCGCGGGGATAAAGCTCCCCCATGCTTCGCCTCATTAGGCTAATAATTCGGAGACTTTACGCATGTAGGCTAGCTCAGTTGAGCTCTTCGCTGTGTCAAAACCTCTGTGTGAAAATAAACTACTTTTACTGTAATTAACTTCCACTAGCTCACTGCTCACATCATGTGGACATCGAAATGCTCACAAAACACTTACACATTACTTGGGCTACATAGCTAATTATTTTTCCGAAAATGTGGATATAATATCTTCTTTAGGTTATAATATACCAAGTAATTATAAAACGGTCTTACCTCTACTTGAATTGTGGAACATTTGCAAAGCAGTGCGGCATCGTTTAAACACATCGCGCGAAATGATCAAATATGTTCACACACTCCTCAACAGGTATTGCAAAGGACATCCGTCCATTTAATCCCAACCATGCTCAGAGCACTTGTCCGCATTCTCCAGACGCTGCACGTGGAGAGTTTAGTGCTGCGTGCATCTCCCAGTCAGAGCCAAATGCAGTAGCCTCCGGCTCCTCATCGGAGCAAGGATATATCAGGCTTTGTTTGCATCACTGATTTTGGCAACCTGCTAAAACGTGTATTTACCTCCCATCCGCAATGCGAAAAGACGATAAAGCCGATAGGGATGCGCAAACACTCTTTACGCACCAACACAGACAAGAGCATTCAACCATCAACTCAGGTCGTCCTTTGTCAAACCATGAAAATATTCAACCCCAGGAGAATAAAACTAAAGCATTACTAGTTACTCACTGGGTGGTAACTCCATATCGGAATCCGCATAGTCCCTCACACTCACAGGATCCTCGCTGTTTCGTCTATATACACCATTAATTGCAACCGAAGCTCTTTTATGGATTTGTCGCTGGATTTGATTGCACTTATCCGGTAGTTGTTTCTACAACTGATCCGTTAGATTTTTGTTATTGATGACAATGAAAATAAAGTTGCATTGTCCTGTGATGACTATCTGAACGACTTCCGCTGTTATGGGTCCATTTTTTTATTTGATTGTTATCCAAATAATATCCATGTTTTCAAACAATAGTCCCCAAATGTAGCCTAAATCATGTCTCAAAAAAAGCAAGGAGGGACTTCCCATTCACCCATTATCTATGAATAATCCCCTGTACACGCTTTCCACTTGGCTGACTACAATTTCTACTTAAATTACATTTGAAACAACGGATCAAATATTCATTTTTTTTTTAATTCATTGGACACAGTGACATCCTTTGTAATCCTGGTATGCAAGTGTACTAGAAGTGCCGGTGTGCTATGCATGGTGCGCTCACAGACCAGAGCGTCACAAAAGTAATAGCCTTGTCCTATAGTTTTATGTCAGTAATTCCGTTATTTGCCTGTTGATGGAATTTCTCAGACTCTTTTTGTGTCAACATCTTTAAACTTTGTTTAGACGCCGACAACCCCCACCCAGTTTTGTTGACGCAGCGGTCGTCTCCCCGGGTTGCAGCCTGATGTCTGGGAGACACAGCCACGCGTGGCGGGGGTGGGGAGGCTTTCCTGGAGCCCTCCGAGGTTCCTGTCCAAAGATGTTGGTCACTCTCCTTCCTGCACGTTCACAGCAGTAGCAGCATCGGGTGACACATCAGCACAATGGGGAACCAATGTCTTTGCTCTTAGATGTAGATTACCCCCTCTTCAGTCAATCAACATGGACATGGTCAACATCAACCACATACAATTTTTTTTAAATCCACGTTATTTTCAGGTCATTTCAATAACAAAAAAAACGACGTTGAATCAACGTGGAATACTGATTGGATTTGCAAAAATTCATCAATTTAAAGGAATTCTGCTATTTTTTTACCAAGCCTTTCACCTAAATTTCTGATTTTTTTGTGTTGATTTCATGTTAAATTCGTTAGTTTACTATCAGCCAAATGTAAATCAAAACTATAGGTTGAACTGATGTCGGTGCCCAGTGGATTGTGTGCACTGTAAAATAATTGTGTGCACCATTTAATAATTTCACCAACATTCACATGATGAATAAACATGTGGACTTGTGTTGGCTCCCCTAAGTTAAAGGCTTCAACTCAGTGGGCTAACATTGTTTTCAGTTGCATATAGGCTATGACCCTGATTTGATACCCAGACAATCACATGAGGAGGTCCAAATAGTTTATTCCTGGTTTGAACTTCAGTTATTCAATACACCCTTGTTCCTAAACCCTGATTAATAAAGCTATTATCATTTAAGGAGTTTTATTAAGACTCTGTAATGACATTTAGGTTGTTGCTCAGCAGGAAACCGATAACTGTTGACATACTTTGACATATAGTACTTGGCTAACATCCAAATGAACAAGGTTCAGGTACTCAGCATCTGTATGAATCATTTGGGAACAAAGTTAATTTTGGTAAAACATGTGAGACGTGATAAAATGATAATAACGTTACATAGCAACAGTAGCCCAGTAACTACTTGTAGTTACAAGCAGTGTCCATGCCAACACCGAAATATAATCCATGTCTCAGGAAGATAATGAGACACTTTCAAGGAATCTGATCAAGTTCAATGGGAGGCCGAGAGTCCACTCCGCAAGTTTGCAGACAGCATTCTTAGAAATGTTTCCTGCTGATATAGTTCCCTTGGGTTACAATCAAACACGTAATACAGTGGGGCAAAAAAGTATTTAGTCAGCCACCAATTGTGCAAGTTCTCCCACTTAAAAAGATGGGAGAGGCCTGTAATTTTCATCATAGGTACACTTCAACTATAACAGACAAAATGAGGGAAAAAAATCCAGAAAATCACATTGTAGGATTTTTAATGAATTTATTTGCAAATTATGGTGGAAAATAAGTATTTTTGGTCAATAACAAAAGTTTATCTCAATACTTTGTTATATACCCTTTGTTGGCAATGACAGAGGTCAAACGTTTTCTGTAAGTCTTCACAAGGTTTTCACACACTGTTGCTGGTATTTTGGCCCCATTCCTCCATGCAGATCTCCTCTAGAGCAGTGATGTTTTGGGCTGTTGCTGGCCAACACAGACTTTCTACTCCCCCAAAAATGTTCTATGGGGTTGAGATCTGGAGACTGGCTAGGCCACTCCAGGACCTTGAAATGCATCTTACGAAGCCACTCCTTCGTTGCCCGGGTGGTGTGTTTGGGATCATTGTCATGCTGAAAGACCCAGCCACTGGGTCAATGCCCTTGCTGATGGAAGGTTTTCACTTAAAATCTCACGATACATGGCCCCATTCATTCTTTCCGTTACACGGATCAGTCGTCCTGGTCCCTTTGCAGAAAAACGGCCATGGTGTTCTTTGGATGCAACTAAGCATTCTTTGTCCTCCAAACACGACGAGTTGAGTTTTTACCAAAAAGTTATATTTTGGTTTCATCTGACCATATGACATTCTCCCAATCTTCTTCTGGATCATCCAAATGCTCTCTAGCAAACTTCAGACGGGCATGAACATGTACTGGCTTAAGCAGGGGGACACGTCTGGCACTGCAGGATTTGAGTCCCTGGCGGCGTAGTGTGTTACTGATGGTAGGCTTTGTTACTTTGGTCCCAGCTCTCTGCAGGTCATTCACTAGGTCCCCCCGTGTGGTTCTGGGATTTTTGCTCATCGTTCTTGTGATCATTTTGACCCCATGGGGTGAGATCTTGCGTGGAGCCCCAGATCGAGGGAGATTATCAGTGGTCTTGTATGTCTTCCATTTCCTAATAATTGCTCCCACAGTTGATTTCTTCAAACCAAGCTGCTTACCTATTGCAGATTCAGTCTTCCCAGCCTGGTGCAGGTCTACAATTTTGTTTCTGGTGTCCTTTGACAGCTCTTTGGTCTTGGCCATAGTGGAGTTTGGAGTGTGACTGTTTGAGGTTGTGGACAGGTGTCTTTTATACTGATAACAAGTTCAAACAAGTGCCATTAATACAGGTAATGAGTGGAGGACAGAGGAGCCTCTTAAAGAAGAAGTTACAGGTCTGTGAGAGCCAGAAATCTTGCTTGTTTGTAGGTGACCAAATACCTACAAATACCTATGAATTTGCAAATAAATTCATTAAAAATCCTACAATGTGATTTTCTGGATTTCTTTTCTAATTTTGTCTGTCATAGTTGAAGTGTACCTATGATGAAAAATACAGGCCTCTCTCATATTTTTAAATGGGAGAATTTGCACAATTGGTGGCTGACTAAATACTTTTTGCCCCACCGTATGCGCTAGTAGCTCTGTTTAGTAGGATTACTAATTTAAATGACTATGCTAGTTTGTGGAATTTGCCCAGAGGATGTTTCTCAGTAGACTGAGCTGATTCTGGAGATCCCCCTCGCTATCAGCTGGCCTGTGGGGCCCGAGCATAATTGTCGCTGTGGTTGTACGTGCATGTTTGGGGGTGTGTGCACTTACAGTGTGTTTGCACGTGAACATGTACGTGTCTAGTCTATCTTGTTTCCCTGTATTTGTTTTAGTAAAGCAGTAGGATCCCCTAAGCAATCAGAGAGTGACACCTGATAGAGCACATTCAAACATGCCACTACTTCCCCTGTGACATAAAAGGCTCTCATAGTCCCTTAATGGCGTGTAAACTCATGACTTACAGGAGGACTTTGCTGGAAAGTTCCTGTACTTAGGTCCCAGTGGGTTTTAATAAAAGGGTGGATTGAGGACAGGCCCCATATGGGGCCCCAGTTAAACACCAACAGAACACCGTGTTAATTAGCTCCGGTAAAGATGCCTTTGGAGCACTTTCAATGTACCACCCATGTGTAATGGGCACCATCTATCACACCAATAGAGCATTATAACACTTGCTATAAGCATTCATAACAGCTCATGGTTTCTTATAAAAAGCCTTTAAAAATGCTTTAAAATATACTTGGACTACATTACACCCACATGGTCATTAAAAGTGATACTGATGTTAGGTCCAAATCCTATTGATTAAAGACTGGCACCATGACCGGCAGTGTTGGAAATCACAGGAGGCTGCCGAGGGGAGGACAACTCACAATAATGGCTGGAATGGAGCAAATGAAATGAAATGGCATCAAACACATGAAAACCATGTGCTTGATGTATTTGATACAGTTCCACTGATTCCGCTCCAGCCATTACCACAAGCCCGTCCTCCGCAATTAAAGTGCCAATCTTTAATAGACCTTGTATTATTCTAGGTATGAAGAGGATTCATTAAGAAGTATTTATTTATTTAAACTTTATTTAACTAGGGGCTAGGTCTATGTGCCCAGGGATGGGGACTGGGTCTATGTGCCCAGGGCTGGGGACTGGGTCTATGTGCCCAGGGCTGGGGACTGGGTCTATGTGCCCAGGGATGGGGACTGGGTCTATGTGCCCAGGGCTGGGGACTGGGTCTATGTGCCCAGGGCTGGGGACTGGGTCTATGTGCCCAGGGATGGGGACTGGGTCTATGTGCCCAGGGCTGGGGACTGGGTCTATGTGCCCAGGGATGGGGACTGGGTCTATGTGCCCAGGGCTGGGGACTGGGTCTATGTGCCCAGGACTGGGGGCTGGGTCTATGTGCCCAGGGCTGGGGGCTGGGTCTATGCGCCCAGGGCTGGGGGCTGGGTCTATGTGCCCAGGGCTGGGGGCTGGGTCTATGTGCCCATGGCTGGGGGCGGAGTCTATGTGCCCAGGGCTGGGGGGGTCTATGTGCCCAGGGCTGGGGGCGGGGTCTATGTGCCCAGGGCTGGGGGCGGGGTCTATGTGCCCAGGGCTGGGGGCGGGGTCTATGTGCTGGGGCTTTGTGCCAAGAGATTGGGTCTTTTATTTATTTGTATTTTACTTAACCTTTATTTAACTAGGCAAGTCAGTTAAGAACAAATTTTTATTTACAATGACGGACTACCAAAAGGCAAAAAGGCCTCTGGCGGGGACAGGGGCTGGAATAAATAAATAAAAATATATAAGACAAAATACACATCATGACAAGAGAGACACCACAAACCTACATAAAGAGAGACCTAAGACAACAACATAGCATGGCAGCAACACATGACAACACAGCATGGAAGCAACACCACATGACAACAGCATGGTATCGACACATGGTAGCAGCACAAGTTAGGAACACATTATTTTAAATGATCAAATTCGAAGGAAACTTGCTAAGAAACAGGGTTCAATAGTGAAGTAGACTGTATAGACCATCTTATCACAAATTCAAACTACTGTATGTAATTCCTGCACAATTCATTAACGCCATTGGGCCATTTGATTTTGGCATAATTTCAGACTTTCTATAAATATTGCTTCAAAACAATGGAAGGCCCAAGGTGTGAATTTCTCACCCACTATTAGTGTAAAATGTGGCATAGCAAACAGCTTGTGGGCACCTTGGATATTACAGGCTACAAAAGACAGGTGGTTTTACAAAGCACACCTTCACATGGGCATGCAGTGAGGCATCAAAGATGACCCAGGTGACTGGCTGTGCAGTCTCAATGTCTCTTAACATTGTCATGGTTCTCAGTCTGGACTGGGTCCATGGCTCGCTGAACTGTTTGCTCAAATCAAACTCTGGGCTGTTTGCTTATGCCTGAGCCAAAATGAGAGAGGGGGGAGAGAGAGAGACAAGGTACGTGCTGCGAGCCATGTGTCAGGGCCGGGGGCTGGGGGGGGGGGGTCCCCGTCTTAGTGACTCCATGGCTGGGACCTACGTTGCTGTGGCATGAGGACTGATTTAAAAGGGAAAGAGGGACGAGCCCAAGGACACCCACCTCCCCTTGTTGTCAATAAACAAAGACAGCCAGGAGTCAGGGAAAGAGAGCGAGAGAGACAGAGGGAGAGAGAATCCACAACGTAGTAAACAGCAGCCGTGAAAGTGCATGGCGGCAGTCTTTCTCCCTGCCGACGGGAAGACAGCCAGAACGGTCTGCCTTCTGCAAGTCAGTCCACTGGCGCGACACAAGACAGGAAACTCACAGGAAAGAATGGGGGGACCATAGAGGCAGGAGCCAGGTCAGGGACAGTAAGCCTGTCGGAAGTTATTGTTTTCAGACCAACACCGGCGTCTGTCCGCAGTCGGAGAGTAATCTTCCAGTCGGGTCTGGCCTGGGACAGGTTCCACTTATGTCATGACCCCTCCAATAGGGATTTTCTGGGACAGGAAGCCCCAAAGTTCGTCACCACAAGAGCCGTACTGTGTCCTGCTTGTAATAACAGTAGCAAGTAGTTATTTAATACATTTTATGAACTTCCTTTTTCAATGACCTTAATTCGATACCTATGGGCCACGAGGAACGGGAGGACACTGACCTTTTGGATGTAAACAATGCTTATAATAACTATCACAGCTACCTCCCCACTCTATAAGTCATTTTGTGGATGCCAGACACACTTCAACTGCATTGTATGTGACAATCTCACAGTTCCCTCCACACATTTCTTTAGATGTATAAGCTGGTCTTTCAACAGGCTACAGCGATCCTCTTCTAGCGTGATGATAAGTTGTATATTTGTCATCTCTCCTCTATTCTGTTCAGTCTCCATTACCGCCCACAAACAAAAAATGAAAAGGATGACACAAAATAGCCCGGATAACTCCACCAGCACTCCCTCCTTCCATTCTTAAAAACAGTTTTACCAAGTTTTGTTTCCAGTTCCAGGGAAAATGGAAAACAAACAAGAACCAACAAGGCTAGTTTGTGCTGGTTCCGGCCCGGCACGCTTTGATTCCTCTCCATGATATAACTCTCTCTCACCTCTTTACTGTGTGGTATTCTATGGCCCGGCTGCCTTGGTCTCACCCTGACCTGCAGCCCAGGGCATCATGGCGATGGTCGAGGAGGTGAGGCTTGTGCTTAACGCTACAATAAGGGACCATCGGCCAAAAGAGGAAATCTGACCTGCTGTTTGGCAGTCTCTACACACCGCCTTTCCCTGTGGCCGAGCCGACCACCCTGACCTCGAGCCACCCCTGTTGATTGTTTATGGAAGAACCCCCACACACACACACACACACAGCTATAAATACCTGGCGGCTCTTCAGCAAGAGGATTTTAATAGACTGAGAAGAGCCTCATACTCATAAACAGCAACTTGGTCAGAGACAGGTTCCACATTGCTAGTATAGCCTTTTTACTCTGGCAGGAAACACAGCAGAGATACAGTATGTTTGGCATTTAACTCTGTCACTCCTCCATAGACCTTTTCCGTAATAATAATGTGAATAAATAATAGACCGTTATATTACTGTCTGCTCCTGTACGGGGGAGCCTACTTTTAGTATCATCCTAAGGTTTGAAAATGAGCCAAGTCTACTTGGGTCCCGAACTGTGCCAAAAGAGAAATGAAATGCCTATGACTGTAAGCAGTACAGGGCTGAGGGCTCGCACAGCAGTTCAAACTTCCCAGAAGCCCTGATCTCATAGTCTAACATGGCATAATAGAAAACACACTCCAGTCTAAATGATCCAATACAACACAGCTGTTTCATCTGCTAGTCCAGTGCCAATTCCCTTAATTCCTTTAACAGGGTGTAGTTGGTCAAACACGCGTGGCACTTGAGGCATGCAGGCAACACTATTCAATTGATCAACGGAACAAATCTAACAAGTGTCACAAACTAACAAAAATGAATGGATCATTTCTTCAGGAGCTGTGGTTCAGTGGTTGGACACGCTTGATGCTCTCCGTAGCTATGGGGCCACAGAGTTCCCTATCTGAATAATCTTTTATCTATAGCGACATTGAGGCCCCGGTTCATTGACTGAACCCTGAGCTTTCTAACTACTTTAAGGATTTCATGGTTGGATTTGGCTCTATCATCCAAACTACGATAAGATCACCAAGTCTGATCATATCGGGTTGGGAAGGCTTCATGCTGTAATGAAAAGTCACAGATAAGGCCATGTGATTATCTAATGTGGTGTAGTCGCTTATTCTTTGTAAAAACAAAATCCCATTGCATAGGGCTCAGACAATTACTGTATTATCGTGTAACCGACGGTTATGGATGAGATCATTATGACAATAAAATGAGTAAGTTCAGGAGTAAAGATTTGCTTAACAAGTCACATAATAAGTTCCATGGACTCACTGTGTGAAATAGGAGTTTAACATGATTTTTTTTAATGACTTTCTCATCTCTGTACACATGAATTTCAAACACAGATTCAACCACAAAGACCAGGGAGGTTTTCCAATGCCTTGTAAAGGAGGGCACCTATTGGTAAGATGGGAAAAAAAAGAAGCTGACATTGAATATCCCTTTGATCATGGTGAAATGATTAATTACACTTTGGATGGTGTGTCAATACACCCAGTCACTACAAAGATACAGGAGTATGTATGTGTAATAAGTCAAGGTGTCAGGCATATGTGTATAAGTGGCAGGGAAGTCAGGCGCAGGAGAGTCAAACGGAGTGTAAAATGGAGTCTTTTAATAAAGTCCACGTAACATGCTCCATAACACTAAACAGGAAAAAGAACATAAACAAATATGGGTACGAAGACCCGTCGCGCACCTATACAACCAAAACACTACACTGACAATAAACAATCTCTGACAAAGACATGAGGGGAAACAGAGGGTTAAATACACAACAGGTAATGAATGGGATTGAAAACAGGTGTGTGGGAAGACGGCAGAAGTCGTGACACAAGGGGTTATGAATCCATTCTGAAACACTGTAAATCACATTTGAAGCTATAAACATACAGTGAGTTTCTCCAGCAGACAGGATTTAAAGCAAATACAAAGCTACGGAGAGGAAGACATGTTTAGCCTCTCAGTTGTTTGTTAAAATGATTGTTTCCTTTATTTTCACAATGGGGGATATTTTGGTGAAATTGTTGAAATTCCTGGCTTTTTCCGGAAAGCACAGACCGCGATTTTATGGATATGTTCAGTTAAGCAGAGTTAGATACATAACATGCACTATTTTAAAACGTAACTCTGGCAGTACTTAATACATATTATTTAACAGTCTTTATTTAGGAATAAAATACAAGTGTGACCGAAGAGAGCATTTCCCCACCACACCACAACCATGGAAATAGTCAAACTGCCTGATCCATCTAACCACAGTATAGTTCACCACCTGTGGGTTTTACCCAGTTTCATTTCAAACACCACATGCTTTCAGGAATGATTATGATTATATTCTTATCACATAGGTTATTTTATCACTGCATTTTGATTGTATTATCTTAGCTTGACACCTGAAGTAACTCAAGCTCTAATCTTTGGAAGGCTGTCCAGCGATAGAAAGGTGACCCCTTCAATGGGGTTGGGTAGAATCTGTAGTGGCCACATTGTGGTGTAAGGAAACAGTAATTGTGAATTACTATGCAGTGGACACCAGCCATGCCAGCATGTCATTCACTAATCACCCCAAGGAGAATAACCATTAATAGCCTATCCAACTAGTGAATATAATTTGTCGATAGTATGTCAACTTGATCGAGCCTCTCAGTCTTGTTAACATACAGTGGGGCAAAAAAGTATTTAGTCAGCCACCAATTGTGCAAGTTCTCCAACATAAAAAGATGAGAGAGGGCTGTAATTTTCATCATAGGTACACTTCAACTATGACAGACAAAATTAGAAAAAAATCCAGAAAATCACATTGTAGGATTTTTAATGAATTTATTTGCAAATTATGGTGGAAAATAAGTATTTGGTCAATAACAAAAGTTTATCTCAATACTTTGTTATATACCCTTTGTTGGCAATGACAGAGGTCAAACGTTTTCTGTAAGTTTTCACAAGGTTTTCACACACTGTTGCTGGTATTTTGGCCAATTCCTCCATGCAGATCTCCTCTAGAGCAGTGATGTTTTGGGGCTGTTGCTGGGCAACACGGACTTTCAACTCCCTCCAAAGATTTTCTATGGGGTTGAGATCTGGAGACTGGCTAGGCCACTCCAGGACCTTGAAATGCTTCTTACAAAGCCACTCCTTCGTTGCCCGGGCAGTGTGTTTGGGATCATTGTCATGCTGAAAGACCCAGCCACGTTTCATCTTCAATGCCCTTGCTGATGGAAGGAGGATTTCACTCAAAATCTCACGATACATGGCCCCATTCATTCTTTCCTTTACACGGATCAGTCGTCCTGGTCCCTTTGCAGAAAAACAGCCCCAAAGCATGATGTTTCCACCCCCATGGTTCACAGTAGGTATGGTGTTCTTTGGATGCAACTCAGCAATCATTGTCCTCCAAACACGACGAGTTGAGTTTTTACCAAAAAGTTCTATTTTGGTTTCAGCTGACCATATGACATTCTCCCAATCTTCTTCTGGATCATCCAAATGCTCTCTAGCAAACTTCAGATGGGCCTGGACATGTACTGGCTTAAGCAGGGGGACACGTCTGGCACTGCAGGATTTGAGTCCCTGGCGGCGTAGTGTGTTATTGATGGTAGGCTTTGTTACTTTGGTCCCAGCTCTTTGCAGGTCATTCACTAGGTCCCCCGTGTGGTTCTGGGATTTTTGCTCACCGTTCTTGTGATCATTTTGACCCCACGGTGTGAGATCTTGCGTGGAGCCCCAGATCGAGGGAGATTATCAGTGGTCTTGTATGTCTTCCATTTCCTAATGATTGCTCCCACAGTTGATTTCTTCAAACCAAGCTGCTTACCTATTGCAGATTCAGTCTTCCCAGCCTGGTGCAGGTCTACAATTTTGTTTCTGGTGTCCTTTGACAGCTATTTGTTCTTGGCCATAGTGGAGTTTGGAGTGTTTGAGGTTGTGGACAGGTGTCTTTTATACTGATAGCAAGTTCAAACAGGTGCCATTAATACAGGTAACGAGTGGAGGACAGAGGAGCCTCTTAAAGAAGAAGTTACAGGTCTGTGAGAGCCAGAAATCTTGCTTGTTTGTAGGTGACCAAATACTTATTTTCCACCATAATTTGCAAATAAATTCAATAAAAATCCTACAATGTGATTTTCTGGATTTTTTTCCTCATTTTGTCTGTCATAGTTGAAGTGTACCCGTGATGAAAATTACAGGCCTCTCTCAACTTTTTAAATGGGAGAACTTGCACAATTGGTGGCTGACTAAATACTTTTTTGCCCCACTGTATGTGAAGCTGTGAGCTTAAAAGAGGAAAGTAAACTATTTGCAGCAGGGATGTGCCGGGCCCATCACTATCAGTTTTCTAAGGTCCCACAGTTGGCAGTGCATGTCAGAGCAAAAACCACCAAGCCATGAGGTTGAAGGAATTGTCTGTAGAGCTCCGAGACATTATTGTGACAAGGCACAGATCTGGGGAAAGGTACCAAAACATTTCAGCAGCATCGAAGGTCCCCAAGAACACAGTGGCCTCCATCATTCTTAAATTAAAGAAGTTTGGAACAACCAAGACTCTTCCTGTAGTTGGCCCGCCCTGCCAAACTGAGCAATCGGGGGAGAAGGGCCTTAGTGACCAAGAACCCGATGGTCACTCTGACAGAGCTCCAGAGTTCCTCTGTGGAGATGGGAGAACTTTCCAGAAGAACAATCATCTCTGCAGCACTCCACCAATCAGGCCTTTATGGTAGAGTGGCCAGACTCACCACTCATCAATAAAAGGCACATGACAGCCAACTTGGAATTTGACTAAAGTCTCCTAAAGGAATCTGACCATGAGAAACAAGCTTCTCTGGTCTGATGAAACCAAGATTGAACAATTTGGTGTGAACGCCAAGAATCACATCTGGAGGCAACCTGGCACCATTCCTACGGTGAAGCATGGTGGTGGCAGCATCATGTTGTGGGGATGTTTTTCAGCTGCAAGGACTAGGATACTAGTCAGGATTGAGGGAAAGATGAACGGAGCAAAGAACAGAGATCCTTGATGAAAACCTGCTCCAGAGCGCTCAGGACCTCAGACTGGGACGAAGGTTCAACTTCCAACAGGGCAACGGACCTAAGCACACAGCCAAGACAACGCAGGAGTGGCTTCGGGACAAGTCTCTGAATGTCCTTTAGTGGCCCAGCCAGAGCCTGGACTTGAACCTGATCTAACATCTCTGGAGAGACCTGAAAAGAGCTGTGCAGCGACCCTCCCCATCCAACCTGACAGATCTTGAGAGGATTTGCAGAGAAAAATGGGAGAATTTCCACAAATCAGGTGTGCCAAGATTGTAACATCATACCCAGGAAGAATCGAGGCCGTAATCACTGCCAAAGGTGCTTCATCAAAGTATTGAGTAAAGGGTGTGAATACTTATGTTCATAAGGTATTTCTGTTTATTATATTTAGCATTAGAAAACATTTCTAAAAACCTGTTTTTGTGTTGTCATTATGGGGTATTGTGTGTAGATTGATGAAGAAAACATGTATTTAATCCATTTTAGAATAAGGCTGTAATGTAACAAAAAGAGAAGGGGTCTGAAAGTGTACTTTCCAAATGCACTGTACATAGTAGTACATTCACACATACAGGAAGTTATGCCCACTGTTATCTATTCAAACACAGGCCTGTTCCTCTCTGTGAGACACTGGCCCATGCTTTCCAATGCATTTGTAGCTGGGCACAGAGAGAGGGTCAGAGTTCGTAGTCCACTTAGATCGTCAGAGGGATGCAGCGGGCCTTACACCCTGGCCTCCGAACATCACTGGCTCCCCCTGCTGGTACATAGTGGAGGTGCGGGCGAGCTCCATTCACCTGTTGTCGAGAGGAGTCAATGGCCTTGTCTGAATTGCCTTCTAAATGGTAGACATTTTGGGGTATGTCAAAAATGGAATGGCTTATTTGCTCCGTAAGGCTTATTTGCTAGAATATACGTTTCGTAATGCTTTGGTTGTTACGAGTGTACTGATACAAGTAGGACAAGTGACATCCCGTCAACTTTGAGAAAAAACACTTTATATCGGATGTGTGCGCATGTTGTTCACACGCGTATCTGCACTCTAATTTGGCTAAAATGGTCCCACCTGATCTTGCCTCTTCCCGACTGCCTCCGTTGACGTATTTTCATTTTTAGAGCGACCAATCGACAATCTTCTACGACTCGATTCAGGAAGAAAATCGTCATTCGAGACCCACGTGTGTTTGACAACAGCAGATAATTAGATATGGTGACGCGTTGTACCAAAATTAACGAATGTCGGGAATCAACAAAATTGCGCATTAGATTGATGAATTCTCGGTATGGATGAGTCTAGTATGTTGATTTTTGTTGCTTACGTCATTCTATTTTCTTAAACAGTACGTTATCAGTAGTATGTAGTGCGATTCGTACACAGTATGCAGTTTTAGTAAGTAGTTGGCGAGACATATTTCAGACTCAGCCATTGTCTCTCAGTTGTTTGGTCCTTAATCTAAATGACATGGTTACCTTATGAAGTGGTAATACGTGGTGTAGTATGACAGATTCATAATTCCATCTTCAATTGTAAAATAGCGAAAATAAATTAGATTTGTGCTATTGTGTCATTGGTTGTGAGCTCATATCCTAGCACTTAGTAAGTTTCACCATTCATGATGCGTAGAGAGAAGTGTAGCAGCCCCATGGCACTGATGGTGGAGGTCATAGGCAGCCATGTTGAATCAGTGGCTCCACACTCACTTTGTTTCTTAAGAAACAAAAGCTATGAAATATGATAAATCTTTGTCTCCTTAATGACCATCTGACAGTGGGCTACAAAGTGGACTGTAAAAGTCATGTTTGTTTTCTGTGGTTTGCTATGTGTGCCATTTTCTCAAATAGAATGTACCCCAAAATATATAATTCACTACCATCATGCCACTCAGGACTCACTTCTTATAGTGGCACTCGATGGGTATAACGGTTTTAACTCTTCTGACTATCAGGCTGCCACTGAGGGTGGGGAGAGAACACATGCCAATAGAGAACACCAGTTTGTTGGAGTACATCAGCCATACCCCATTTACCTGTAGGGGGTTAAGAATCATTGGCTATGGGCCTACAACATCCCATAACTTCATATGTTTTGACAATTTAAAGAATGCATTGTCACTTAAATTGCCTACATACAGACAGAAACGTATTTGTCATTGACCATTAAAGACAGCCAAAAGAATAGTGAGACAGACCAAACTTTCTCATATAAAAGCTGACACTATTTAATGTGTTATTTTTGTTTTTTCATTGCTACACTAGGCTACTTACTCTGGACTCACTGCCACAGTCCTGGGCTGGGTTTTCCAAAAGCATCATAGCACTAAAATCCTCTTTCGTCCATTTAGTTTCAATAGAATTAAGATTCTTTTAGTGCTAGGATACTTTTCGCGAAACCCAGGCCAGACCAATTCAGATGTCGACGCCATCTAATGACACAGGTGCACAGGTCAAATGTGAGGGTCAAGTGTTCCAATTGTGGTGGGGATCGTGATCCTTAGTTCCTGGAGTGCCCTGAAGGGTGAATGAAATTGAGGTTAGCGTGGTCAATCGAATCTCCTATGCGGAGGCCATTAAAATAATTGAGATAACAGGTGATGCCAGTGAAGATATGGTAGTGGATATACCACAGCCAGTAGTAAATGTTTGCTGCAAGACAAATATACCATGTGCATTAAAAAGGTGGATTTTGTTGCGTTCTTTGCCACAGTTATAAACTGTACAGCAAGTCTCGGAGAAATCGAAGAAACTGGACATTATTGTGGCTGCGGCAGAAACGTTTTTGGGACTCAGGGATTTTACATCTGAAGACTTGCAAGGGGTAATGGTAAGGGAAGACCCACCCCCCAGGTTCCCCTTAAGCCTGTGTAGGGATCAGATGTTTTATTTATTTTTAACTGAAGAGTTGTTTGATTTATTTTTGGTATTTCCGTTATTTTCTGTTTCCATCACGCATCGTAGATGGCAGGATGCACATTGTGCGATCGCAAATATACCACAGAAGAATGTGAGGTTGCGAAAACAATGCCTTTTCGAAGAATTATCTATTCACTGTATCCTAATTTTGCCTTTGGCACCTTCATGTCAAATAATTTTACTTTTAGCCCGTATATATCCCAATGTATTTCTGATTTTAGAGGACTTGGGAGACAAAATTGAGACATTCTGTTTCAAAGAAAAGCTGACCCAACAACAAAATGTATTGGCAGAGAGAGGAATCTCGAGACGACCGTTGGAATATATAAATATATATATATATATATTTATTTTTTTGAGGTCATCGTCAGTCATTATCTTCTCCACACGCGCACAAGGTAGGGAGATCACCACCAAAGAACAATGTCATTTTTAGTAACAAAAACATCTGGTCGACTGTGAAAGACTGAGAAGTGTTAATTACTGCAATGCGTAATATCATACGGAATTTGACAGTTTATGTGGTAGGCTATATTACAAAATCACAGACTAGACTGATCATCCAGGCAGGATCACTGACAGCCAACTGGCAATCAATCATTTACAGGTGCCCGACTGTGCGCATGATGCAAAAGAAGGGGGACAATCTATGTTTAAAATATTGAGAATGTGTAATCCATAAAATAGTGACCAATAACATGCGCCAACGCGGCTTCAGAAAATGTTTCCCACCAAGCCCAGATAGGAACTCATTCGTCAACTTTTGCGGATAGAGGGAACTATTTCAGCGAAGAACTGGGTCGCAGTTCTGACCAGACTGTAAACAACTCCACGTATGTTTTTCCCTGTACATCGAATAATATTCAAGGTAAATGAAACAAAATTGCACTTCTACCTGGATTTTTAAGTTTTACATGTAAGAAGAAAATGACGTGCATCATGGAATGACAGCAGAATTGCCACATTGACAAGGGAGTCTCAAGGTTTGAAGACACATGGCTAATCTCGAGGAAAACATTTCTGAGCGGATTGACTGGGGTGAAAAGGCAGTGGTGGGAGAAAAACACAAAGGCACAGAGCGTAATGCAGATTGGACAGGGACTCTGCTGAATAATGCACACATTGGACTTCCTAGCCCAGCACCAGATGTTGTCAAATGCTCCCTAATATCTGGGGAGTGTCTCTACTTCCACTATGGGTGTGATGGTCAGGACGACAGGGGCTGGGGCTGTGGCTACCGCACCTTACAGACCATGGCCTCTTGGCTGTGCCAGAGCTGGGCCCCACCACCACCTAAGGGCAAATGCAGACCCCCACCCAGCCTCCCTGAAATCCAGCACGCCCTGGTCGCAATGGGGGACAAGCTTGCCATGTTCGCTGGCTCTCGCGAGTGGATAGGGACGTTTGAGGCGGCCCTGGTCCTCGACTACTACTACGACGTCCCCTGTAAGGTTGTCCACGTGCGGGGTGGAGGGGTAGAACTAGAGAGAGCTGTCGAGGAGCTCCACCAGCACTTCCAGAGCCAGGGGTCTCCTGTCATGATGGGAGGCGACCGGGACAACTCCTCCAAGGGGATCCTGGGTGTGTGCACTCGGCATGGAGGCCAGGGGAGCTACCTGCTGGTGATGGACCCTCACTACTATGGGCCCAGACTGGAGATGACATCGGTGCAGGGGCTGGGGTGGGTGTCGTGGAAAAAAGTAGGGTCACTGGATCATAGCTCTTTCTATAACTTGTGTCTGCCTCAGACTTCCCGGAAATTAAACGGATAAGGACAGATCAGTGGGAAAAGAAGAGGTTTCTTAAACTCAGGCAGCCCAATTCTGATATTTTTTTTCCACTAATTGCAGCCAGGTAGAATTATTGTAAGGACTTAATTGGGTAATCGCTTTATTAAATGTCTGTTGTAATTATCTGAGAAAATATTTTTAAAATAATACATATTTGAAAGAGAACATCTGTTATGATCCACAAATAAAGATATGTTAAATATATTTCTACTGTCCTGTACTGCAGTAGGGACTGGTAGTGTATGAGTATAACACTATTGCCCTCTTGTGGAGAAATGCAGACTTCATATGTTGTGAGGACATTACCATAGAAACAAAATCACTCTAGTTCTGTGTAGGGTTGCAAAATTCCTGGGGCCTCATTTATTAATCATGCGTACGTGCAAATCTGTGCGTAAACCCAAGTGTGATTAATCAATATGAATGTTTCCTTCAGAGTGTGCTCAACTCTACCGATACTTCTGTCACAAACTGTTGTGTTACGTTAAGTAGCAAATGTGCCTACTCTGGTCTTGGCATGTACTCACAGCTCACAGATACAGTTCAGGTAGACTGTGAGGGTTGTCTAGTCTACATGAGATTATTATGGATAAGAGAATATTGAATTTGTCAAACGTCAGTCAAGCATCTATCATCATGTCACCAGAATAAGATTCTCAATAGTTTTTGGAAAGGAGCATCAACTAGGGATGCATGATATACAGTTGTAGTCGGAAGTTTACATACACCTAAGCCAAATTCATTTAAACTCAGTTTTTCACAATTCCTGACACGTCATCCTAGTAAAAATTCCCTATCTTAGGTTGTTTAGGATCACCACTTTATTTTAAGAATGTGAAATGTCAGAATAATAGTGAAGAGTGATTTATTTCAGCTTTTATTTCTTTCAACACATTCCCAGTGGGTGAGAAGTTTACATACACTCAATTCGTATTTGGTAGCATTGCCTTTAAATTGTTTAACTTGGGTGAAATGTTTTGGGTAGCCTTCCACAAGCTTCCCATAATAAGTTGGGTGAATTTTGGCCCATTCCTCTGGACAGAGCTGGTGTAACTGAGTCAGATTTGTAGGCCTCCTTGCTCGCACACGCTTTTTCAGTTCTGCCCACAAATTTTCTACAGGATTGAGGTCAGGGCTTTGTGATGGCCACTTCAATACCTTGACTTTGTTGTCCTTAAGCCATTTTGCCACAACTTTGGAAGTATGCTTGGGGTCATTGTCCATTTGGAAGACCCATTTGCGACCAAGCTTTGACTTCCTGACTGATGTCTTGAAATGTTGCTTCAATATATCCACATCATTTTCCTACGTCATGATGCCATCTATTTTGTGAAGTGCACCAGTCCCTCCCTGCACCAGACCCATCCCCACAACATGATGCTGCCACCCCCGTGTTTCACGGTTGGGATCGTGTTCTTCGGCTTGTAAGCCTCCCCTTTTCCTCCAAACATAACGATGGTCATTATGGCTAAACAGTTCTATTTTTGTTTCATCAGACCAGAGGACATTTCTCCAAAAAGTACATCTTTGTCCCCATGTGCAGTTGCAAACTGTAGTCTTTTTTTATGGCAGTTTGGGAGCAGTGGCTTCTTCCTTGCTGAGCAGCCTTTCAGGTTATGTCGATATAGGACTTGTTTTACTGTGGATATAGATACTTTTGTACCTGTTTCCTCCAACATCTTCACAAGGTCTTTTGCTATTGTTCTGTGATTGATTTGCACTTTTCGCACCAAAGTATGTTCATTAGGCCTTGAAATACATTTACAGGTACACCTCCAATTGACTCAAATGATGTCAATTAGCCTTTCAGAAGCTTTTAAAGCCATGACATAATTTTCTGGAATTTTCCAAGCTGTTTAAAGGCACAGTCAACAGAGTGTATGTAAACTTCTGACCCACTGGAATTGTGATACAGTGAGTTATAAGTGAAATAATCTGTCTGTAAACAATTGTTGGAAAACTTACCTGTGTCATGCACAAAATAGATGTCCTAACCAACTTGCCAAAAAATTTGTGGAGTGGTTTAGAAATGAGATTTAATGACTCCTACCTAAGTGTATGTAAACTTCCAACTTCAACTGTATATAACGTACACTTACCGTTCAATGATCTGGTGTTGCCACTAAAAAACTCAAACCGTTGGTACAAGCGAGACAAGTGATAAAACAAATGAAATAGCCGTTGTGATAACTGGAAGATTAGTAAACATGAATAAATCCAGTGCCCAACCTGAGACAAATGTAATGCAGTGCATAATCTCCTCATGGACTACACCAGATTTGCCAGTTCTTGCTGTGAGATGTTACCCCACTCAAGGGTTCGACCGATTAATCAGCATGGCTGATTTAATAAGGGCCGATTTTCAAGTTTTCATAATAATCGGTAATCTGCATTTTTGGATGCCGATTATGGCCGATTACATTGCATTCCACGAGGAAACTGTATGGCTACCTGTTACGCGAGTGCAGTAAGGAGCCAAGGTAATGCTAACTAGCATTAAACTTATCTTATAAAAACAATCAATCTTTACATAATCACTACTTAACTACACATGGTTGATGATATTACTAGGTTAACTAGCTTGTCCTGCGTTGCATATAATCGATGCTGTGCCTGTTAATTTATCATCGAATCACAGCCTACTTCGCCAAACGGGTGATGATTTAACAAAAGCGCATTAGCGAAAAAAGAACAGTCGTTGCCCGAATGTAGCTAACCATAAACACCAATGCCTTACTTAAAATCTGTTTTTTATAACCTGCATATTTAGTTAAAAGAAATTCATGTTAGCAGGCAATATTAACTATGGAAATTGTCACTTCTCTTGCGTTCAGTGCAAGCAGAGTCGGGGTATATGCAATGGTTTGGACCGCCCGTTCAATAAAATATGGAAGTTTCGTATTTCACTAAAAGAATAAACGTTTTGTTTTCGAAATGAGTTTCCGGATTTGACCATATTAATGACCAAAGGCTCATATTTCTGTGTTTATTATATTATTATATTTAAGTCTATGATTTGATATTTGATATTGCAGTCTGACTGAGCGGTGGTAGGCAGCAGCAGGCTCGTAAGCATTCATTCAAACAGCACTTTACTGCGTTTTCCAGCAGCTCTTAGCAATGTTTGAAGCACAGCGCTGTTTATGACTTCAAGCCTATCAACTCCCAAGATTAGTCTGGCAATACTAAAGTTCCTATAAGAACATCCAGTAGTCAAAGGTATATGAAATACAAATGCATAGAGAGAAATAGTCGACACGTCATAATTCCTATAATAACTACAACCTAAAACTTCTTAACTGGGAATATTGAACCACCAGCTTTCATATGTTCTGAGCAAGGAAGTTAAACGTAAGCTTTTTTACATGGAACATATTGCACTTTTACTTTCTTCTCAAACACTGTGTTTTTGCATTATTTAAACCAAATTGTGCATGTTTCATTATTTATTTGAGACTAAATAGATGTATTATATTAAGTTAAAATAAGTGTGTAATTGTTATTATTACAAATATATATAAATCGGCTGATTAATCGGTATCTGCTTTTTTAGTCCTCCAATAATCGGTATCGAAAAATCATAAATCAGTCGAACCTCTACCCCACTCTTCCAACAAGGCACCTTCCCAGACATTTCTGGGGGAATGGCCCTAGCCCTCACCCACCAATCCAACAGGTCCCAGACTTGCTCAATGTGATTGAGATCTGCGCTCTTCGCTGGCCATGGCAGAACACTGACATTCCTGTCTTGCAGGAAATCAAGCACAGAACGAGCAGTATGGCTGGTGGCATTGTCATCTTGGAGGGTCATGTCAGGATGAGCCTGCAGGAAGGGTACCATATGAGGGAGGAGGCTGTCTTCCCTATAACGCACAGCATTGAGATTGACTGCAATGACAACAAGCTCAGTCCGATGATGCTGTGACACACCGCCCCAGACCATGATGGACCCTCCACTTCCAAATCAATCCTGCTCCAGAGTACAGGCCTCGGTGTAACGCTCATTCCTTCGACGATAAACGCAAATCCGACCATCACCCCTGGTGAGATAAAACCGCGACTGACTCGTCAGTGAAGAGCACTTTTTGCCAGTCCTGCCTAAGGCATGTTCACGCAGATGAGCAGGGACCCTGGGCATCTTTCTTTTGGTGTTTTTCAAAGTCAGTAGAAAGGCACCGGTACACACTACCAAGTGGGCTATCTTTCAGATTTTGCCCTACTGGAGTTACACAGTAATGGCGTCACTGCTATTAGCTACATGAAATGCATACTATGGAACGTCGTTTGGGTCTTTGCGTGTCAAAAAAAGATACAGTAGCACAGTCAAAGCTGTACAAAAAAGTCTGCAAACAAGCAAACACCGGCCACAAACAATGTATTTACAATACCGCGTTGGTAATAAAGCATCATTTGTTCGACCGCAAAATCTGGGGTAGCTAGTTTTAGCTTGGTACCAAGCTAGCACCAATAAAACCATCCTGAAAATAATGACCGGTAGAAACTGCAGTCATTTTCATTATTCTTAGCAATTATCTTGTGAGTAAGTATTGTTGTTCGCCTATTGAAATTGAACTTCAGTTCATGAAAATAAATAGCTAGCCAGCTACTTAACCTTGTTGCCCAAAGCTAACGTTATTAGCAACCAGCTAGCTTCATATGTCACACCCTGACCATAGTTTACTTTGTATGTTTCTATGTTTTGGTTGGTCAGGGTGTGATCTGAGTGGGCATTCTATGTTGAATGTCTTGTTTGTCTATTTCTATGTCTGGCCTGATATGGTTCTCAATCAGAGGCAGGTGTTAGTCATTGTCTCTGATTGGGAACCATATTTTGGTAGCCTGGGTTTCACTGTGTGTTTGTGGGTGATTGTTCCTGTCTCTGTGTTTATTGACACCAGATAGGCTGTATAGATTTTCATGTTATGTTTTGTTGTTTTTGTATTGTTTGTTTTTTTCTTTATTAAACATGTCTCAAGAATACCACGCTGCATTTTGGTCTGCCTCTCCTTCACAACACAATAATCGTTACATCATATGGTTGGTATGGCTCGACCACACCGGGTTTGTGAAGCTAGCCACAAAAAGGATTGGAATTTGCGGTTTGCCTTCAAAATAAAAGTATGTCATTGACAGTGATGCAAATGAGTACAAATAGTAGAATTATGGCATACTTTTATTTTCAAGGCTAACCGCAAAGTCCACTATTGTGGCTAATCCTTATTGTGGCTAGCTTCACAATTATCAAATAAGAGCTGTTTTATAAATTAGGGTTATTTTAGATGATGACACCTAGCTATATAGTTAGCTAGCTAACCATAGCTACTGAAACAGATTGTCATTTAGCTATGCTTTTGCGGAAGAACATTGTTTGCATCCATGAGCTAGCTAGCTATCTTTTTTTCATGACCAGCATTGTAGGTGCGCGAGACAACTTTACCAGCATCATAGCAAATATATTGATGAATTGTTGTGACAAATGAAATGCGCGTGATAGTGTAATCAATGTGTAATAACGACGTAAAAATTAAATTGTGGTGTGCAGTCATATTCAGGTCCTGATTGGTCAACAAGGTTATTTGACACGTCAAATAGTATCTATTTTGACACGCAAAGACCCAAAAGGTGTTCCATAGAAATCCTGTTTGAGAATGAAACGACAGAATAAATTAACGAAACAGCACAGCAAGTAAGTGAAAGAAATATGTTTTGATTATGTTTTACATGTGTAAATGTGTACATGTGTAAATGCCAACTAAATAACTTTTTGTGTGTGTGTGTAACCTTTATTTAACTAAGAAAGTCAGTTAAGAATAAATTCTTATTTACAATGACGGCCTACACCAGCCAAACCTGGACGACGCTGGGCCAATTGTGTGCCGCCCTATGGGACTCCCAATCACGGTCGGATGTGATACAGCCTGGATTCAAACTAGGGACTGTAGTGACGCCTCTTGCACTGAAATGCAGTGCCTTAACACACACACATGGACGCAGTGGTCTAACTATTTAACTGCTTAAAAGGCCGCTACAATTATAAATATCTGATATCGGTATCGGCCAAAAATGTAATATCGGTGTATAGTCTAATAAACGGCATGGTTTCCCGAGTCGTGGTGGGAGGACTACACCAGAGGGGGCTGGTGGGAGAAGCTATAATAGGACAGGCTTATTGTAATGCTTGGAATCGAATAGAGGGAATGGTATCAAGCTAATGGAAACCTTATTCCATTCCAGACATTACAATGAACCTGTCCTCTTATAGCTCCTCCCACCAGCTTCCCCTGGACTCCAAGTTTACTTGGATATGATCGTTGTTAGCACCCCTATTTCAGTCTGAATTTTTTTATTTTCGTAGCTTTTATGGGGTGCACTGTTGTATTTCATAGTATGACGTTGTATAGTCCCCACAGGCTTTAAAAGGATGTTTTTGACCATATGGTTAATTAGGGCATTTCAAAATGCAAATAGCCAACGTCGTGCACGATCACTGAGTCTGAGAACAATTGGTATTTATCAATGGTTATCTCCTACCGGTGTGCATATGAGGCTCGTAGGATTGTTTGATAAATCACACTTTTTCTTTGCCAACGAAAATGGTCAATTTTATTCGTAAGTAGTATTTGAGAATAGTTTCTACGTAATATTGATAAATGAGGCCCCTGGAACTTTCAATAATTTCCCTGGTTTTCCCAAAATCCTAGTCCCCGGAATCAGGATGGAATAAGCAGGAAATCAGGAATCCCTCAACCGGGATTTCTGGAAAACCAATATTTTCCTTTTAAGTTCCAGGTAATTTTGCAACCTTAGTTCTGTGGCAGCAAATAAACCTTTAAAAGATGACTACAAGCCTGGTGAATATAATTCCGAAATGTGACCACAGTAATTATCCAACATGAATTCTTCTGGAGTCACTTAATCTCGTACCAGATAATCAACATCCTTCTATGACGTTCAGTGCAGTCTGTCTCTGCAGTAGAGAATATAAGCCTGGCAAGTTCTCCTTGATTCAAATCACTCTGACTTGTTCTTGTTACCCAGAGGCCAACATGCAAATGAAGCTTCTGATCAAAGAACAGACATTGGGTTTTAAATAGGACATGATTATTTTACGTGGAGAAGGGTTTTACCACCCAAATGCTGCTATGTCTGTAATCTCAAAAGGCTCTGAGTCTGACTGCACATTTTAGGAGCAGTGTCTGCATGAAAGTGAGATTTAGTTTTCTTACAAAAAGCTGTTTCTTGAACTAGGGGTTAGGCCTACACTTCACATTAGTTGTTATACATTGAATGGACAATGGAGGCGGAACAAGGTTTGAAAGATCATCTTTATTGCTTGTAAGCAACAACTCACCCACAGGCTACATTCATATTTTCAGAATCTACTCGATACAGAAAGTAGACGACAATGTAGAGGTGACATTGAGGCTGGCATGATTGCAATCACTATCACAAGGTTGCTCACTATGAGTCAGGCACACAGTCGTTGTAGAAGATCTGGAAGTTCTTGTCCACGTCCATCCTTCCCCTGAGGAACTTCTCCAGGTTCTTCATCGGAACCTCCACCAGGTGGTTGTTGACGCGGTCATTCAGCCCATAGGCCCCGAATGACGGGAACTTGTACCGCATGAAGTAGGGCGCGTTCTGGTCGTAGTCGGTGCAGCAGTAGGCCGACCACATGTACTCAGGAATGGCCACGCGGTCCAGGTTGTCACGGCGGATCATGTTCCCAGAGGTTGTGACCCCGGTGATCACGTAGGCTTTGCCGCGGCAGTAGTTGTTGAGGCGCTTGCGGATGAGGTCCTCGTACTCGGCCCAGGGCCCGATATTGAACTCACGGATCTGGGGCAAAAAGAAAGATCCTTCCTGTTATTTCCCATTCTTCTTCTTCCACCCTCCCCTACGCTGAAACAGTGTAAGGTAGACACACCAAACTAACTTTTATATGTGCAGACTGAACCAACTTACCTGGGGCACCACGTTGGTCAGTGTGTAGGTGGAGGCCTTGTCCAGGGGATCAGCCTGGTGCTCATCTGGGTTGAGATGCCCTCTCTCGTACTGGACCACGTCAGCATAGTCCTCCAGCACCGCCTGGCTGTCCTCAAAGTTCATGTGCATGTGGGAGGAGGACTGGGGGAACGGCTCCATGTTGCTACTGCCCTTCTCTGATGCCAACTACGGATGGATGGAGGGTGGAGGGGGGATTTTGATGAAGAAATTAAGATTAATTTAATTTGCATATGCACAATACTGCTGCCTACATGAACAGATTACAACAATGTCCTATTGTAACACCTATTCACACAGCCCGTGATGCAGCTAATATTAAGCTTCTAATTTTGCCTAGAGCAGCAATATTATCCTCACAGTTCGGCAAGCTTTACCTACTAGTGTATGGATGTCAGTCATCTGCATCCATGAGAGAACCTTTATCAAAACATGTTTTGAAATTACATAATGGGGATGCTGACTCGCTATATTGGAGCATATAAACATTTTTAGCTTATGTTCAAAGGTGACATCCAACACACACACACTACATACACACACAATATTCTACCTGTGGCTCGAACATCCAGGGGAAGTCTACCCTCTTCTCGCCATCAGACTTCTTGAAGGTATAGGCCGAGTAGACAGGGATGTGTTTGTGGGGGTCGTAGAGGGTGACGAAGCGGGGCTTGTCCTCGTAGCGCTGGCAGAGCTTCTTCAGGGAGTTACCAAGCAGGTAGCCCCGAGGTGGGGTTCCCATGTACAGGGAGTCCTTACAGCGCTCCACATGGTTAAAGTCCTCCACCACCCCGGCCTGGGACTCTCGCACACAGCCCAGTATCAGCAGGACCGCCAGGGACAGAGAAGAGTAGATGGATAAGTGTTTCACGGCGACCATGTTAGCTACTCAGTCTCTCTCTCGAACTGATCTTGTTTAGTTGTCTTGTTTGCCTCCCTCTGTGTCGGCATGTGTTCCCCTCGCTCCCTCTGCCCTTCACACAATACTGTTGCTACTTCGTGCGTGAGATTCCTGTCTCTCCCTTCACTCTTTCCCGTGGTAGTCTATAACTCTCTGTACAGTCTCATCTCTCTCATGAAGAGATACTCAGTGGGTCGGCCCATCTCGACTTCCCATTGTCAAGTCTATTTCCATATATTCAAAGTGGTGAGCCGGCCGTAGCAAAGTGAAGAGCATCAGTTAATGTTATCAGTGTTCAGCTTTCTTAGATTACCCAGGACTAGTCCCAGCTAAAGCATGACGCATTGGATAGATGTCTTATACTTGGTAATATGAAAACACAGGCTCTGTTAGGTCCTGAAAGGCTGTGTTTTTTGTTATGTATCTCATGCTCTTTGCTCTGTAAAGAGGGACCCAAGGTCACCTGTGTCCATCGGTGCAGAACGTAGTCGGAGCTGATTGTGATCTCTCCACTGTAGACTGCCTCTCATCCTCTGAAGTGGAGAGATGCAAAGTGTGTGTGTGTAGTTCTGTGGCTAGTCTTATCTGCTTATCCTCTCATGTAAAGACTGAGGTGTGAGCAGAATAAGGCTTTGTGCAGAGGTAGATTGGAAATGAAACTTCAGGAAGGCTCTGAAACAAAATGGAGGCCTAGCTGTGCCGTGGCAATTTCCCTTCAGACTTCTTGTGGATTCATTGATTTTCACTGGAATTAGTATGATGGGTTTCCAGTGAAGAAGTATGTGGAGGTACAGAAAAACCACATTACATCCAGGAATTTCAGTGAAATCATTAGCAACGACTTTGTTTTTATTTCTACTCATTATTATTGGTGAAACCTGTCTGAATAGTTGCTGTTTCACTCAGTTTCTGTTGAATGTGGGAGTTGTTTAACACCCAGAGGTCGCATGACACCCCTTCCGCACAGCAGCTGAATATTGCTCTGAATAAAAAGCGTTGCTAATGTATTAGTCATATCATAGCACGCATTTATATATAGTACATCTGTTGTATGTCGGAGGAAGTGAGTCATCCAACTGTTCGGTGAACTTTATTCAATCAGACGTACAGTGCCTTCAGAAAATATTCAGACCCCTTGACTTTTACCACATTTGTTTGTGTTACAGGCTGAATTTAAAATGGTTTAAATTGAGATTTTGTGTCACTGGCCTACATGCAATACCCCATACTGTCAGTGGTTTTGTTTTTTGACATTTCAAAATTTTTAAATAGAAAAATGAAAAGCTAAAATGTCTTGAGTCAATAAGTTATGGCAAGCCTAAATAAGTTCAGGAGTAAACATTTGCTTAACTGTCACATAATAAGTTACATGGACCCACTCTGTGCAGTAATAGTGTTTAACAATTTTTGAATGACTACCTCATCTCTGTTTATTTAAAAAAAAATTTTTTTTACCCTTTATTTAACTTGGCAAGTCAGTTAAAAAAATATCTTATTTTCAATGACAGCCTAGGAACAGTGGGTTAACTACCTTGTTCAGGGGCAGAACGACAGATTTTTACCTTGTCAGCTCAGGGATTCGATCTTGCAACCTTCCTGTTACTCGTCCATGTCTCTAACCACTAGGCTACCTGCCGCCCCACACATACCATTATCTGTAAGGTGCCTCAGTCAAGCAGTGAATTTCGAACACAGATTCAACCACAAAGACCAGGGAGGTTTTCCAATGCCTCGTAAAGAAGGGCACCTATTGGTAGACGGGTAAAAAAATAAGCAGACATTAAATATCCCTTTGAGCATTGTGAAGTTAATAATTTCACTTTGGATGGTGTATCAATACACCGAGTCACTACAAAGATACAAGTGTCCTTCCTAACTCAGTTGATGGAGAGGAAAAAAAACACTCGGATTTCACATTGCCAATGGTGACTTTAAAACAGTTACAGAGTTTAATGGCTGTGATGGGAGAAAACTGAGGATAGATAAACAACATTGTAGTTACTCCACAATAATAACCTAATTGTCAGAGTGGAAATAAGGAAGCCTCTACGGAATAAAACAATATTCCAAAACATGCATTCTGTTTGCAACAAGGCACTAAAGTAATACTCCGAAAAAATGTGGCAAAGTAATTGACTTTTTATCCTGAATATAACACATTACTGTGTACCACTCTCCATATTTTCAAGCGTAGTGATGGCTGCATCATGTTATGGGTATGCTTGTAATTGACAAGGGAGTTTTTCAGGTTAAAAAATAAACTGAATGGAGTTAAGCACAGGCAAACTCCTAGAGGAAAACCTGCTTCTGTCTGCTTTCCACCAGACACTGGGAGATAAATACACCATTCAGCAGGACAATAACCTAAAACACAAGGCCAAATCTACATTACCCTGGAGTTGCTTACCAAGAAGAGAGTAAATGTTCCTGAGTGGCAGAGTAATAGTTTTGACTTGAAAATCTATGGAAAGACCTGAAAAGGGTGTTCTAGCAATGATAAACAACTAATTTGAGTTTGAAAAGTTTTGAAAAGAATCATGGGCAAATGCTTCAAATTCCAGGCATGGAAAGCTCTGAGACTTACCCAGAAAGACTCACAGCCATAATCACTGCCAATAGGTGCTTCTACAAAGTATTGACTCAGGGGTGTGAAAACGTATGTAAATGAGATACAGTGGGGCAAAAAAGTATTTAGTCAGCCACCAATTGTGCAAGTTCTCCCATTTTAAAAAGATGAGGCCTGTAATTTCATCATAGGTACACTTCAACTATGACAGACAAAATTAGAAAAAAAAATCCAGAAAGTCACATTAGGATTTTTAATGAATTTATTTGCAAATTATGGTGGAAAATAAGTATTTGGTCAATAACAAAACTTTCTCAATACTTTGTTATATACCCTTTGTTGGCAATGACAGAGGTCAAACGTTTTCTGTAAGTCTTCACAAGGTTTTCACACATTGTTGCTGGTATTTTGGCCCATTCCTCTATGCAGATCTCCTCTAGAACAGTGATGTTTTGGGGCTGTTGCTGGGCAACACGGACTTTCAACTCCCTCCAAAGATTTTCTATGGGGTTGAGATCTGGAGACTGGCTAGGCCACTCCAGGACCTTGAAATGCTTCTTAAGAAGCCACTCCTTCGTTGCCTGGGCAGTGTGTTTGGGATCATTGTTATGCTGAAAGACCCAGCCACGTTTCATCTTCAATGCCCTTGCTGATGGAAGGAGGTTTTCACTCAAAATCTCACGATACATAGCCCCCATTCATTCTTTCCTTTACACGGATCAGTTATCCTGGTCCCGTTGCAGAAAAACAGCCCCAAAGCATGATGTTTCCACCCCCATGCTTCACAGTAGGCATGGTGTTCTTTGGATGCAACTCAGCATTCTTTGTCCTCCAAACACGACAAGTTGAGTTTTTACCAAAAAGTTATATTTTGGTTTCATCTGACCATATGACATTCTCCCAATCTTCTTCTGGATCATCCAAATGCTCTCTAGCAAACTTCAGACGGGCCTGGACATGTACTGGTTTAAGCAGGGGGACACATCTGGCACTGCAGGATTTGTGTCCCTGGCGGCGTAGTGTGTTAGTGATGTCTTCCCAGCCTGGTGCAGGTCTACAATTTTGTTTCTGGTGTCCTTTGACAGCTCTTTGGTCTTGGCCATAGTGGAGTTTGGAGTGTGACTGTTTGAGGTTGTGGACAGGTGTCTTTTATACTGATAACAAGTTCAAACAGGTGCCATTAATACAGGTAACGAGTGGAGGACAGAGGAGCCTCTTAAAGAAGAAGTTACAGGTCTGTAACAAGCCAGAAATCTTGCTTGTTTGTCGGTGACCAAATACCTATTTTCCACCATAATTTTCAAATAAATTCATTAAAAATCCTACAATGTGATTTTCTGGAATTTATTTTGTCTGTAATAGTTGAAGTGTACCTATGATGAAAATTACAGGCCTCTCTCTTCTTTTTAAGTGGGAGATCTTGCACAATTGGTGGCTGACTAAATACTTTTTTGCCCCACTGTATCTATTTCATTTTGAATACATTTGCTAACATTTCTAAAAACATGTTTTCACTTTGTCATTATGGGGTATTGCGTGTAGATGGGTGAGAAAAAAAAGCGATGTAATCCATTTGGAATTCAGGCTGTAACACAACAATATGTGTAAAACGTCAAGGGGTTATGAATCCATTCTGAAAGCACTGTAAATCACATTTGAAGCTATAGACAAACAGTGAGTTTCTCCAGCAGACAGGATTTAAAGCAAATACGAAGCTACGGAGGGGAAGACATGTTTAGCCTCTCAGTTGTTTGATAACATGACTGTTTTCCTTTCTTTTCACAATGGGGGTATTTTGGTGCCCGTTGAAATTCCTGGCTTTTTCTGAAAAGCACAGACTGGGATTTTATGGGTATGTTCAGTTCAGTTATATTTTAACATACTGCATGTTATGTATCTAACTCTGGCAGTATTTAATACATATTATTTAGCAGTCTTTGTTTAGGAAATAAGTCAAAGTCTATGAATCCTTTCTGAAGACACTGTAGGAACATTATCCAGCATAATTTACATAATCTTTGAGGAGGAAAAAAACATACATCCAACCATGAGTTTTGTCAATTAAGAGCAGCAATTTAAGAAGACTACTAGAGTTAACTTGTTTCCATTGCAGGAAGTGTAAATGAAATGTAAGGAGTTTTGGGGAGGCAAAGGCCCACAGTGAGACCAGAGGTGTGTTTGGCAGGGCATAAAGTTCTGGAACCTTCAGATAGAATGTCTCTGGAAGAACTCCAGCTTCTTAATGGTCAACTCCAGGACCTGGTGGATGAGTGAACAAACAGAGGAAGAGATGGATGAATGAACGAGTGAGTGAGTGAACTATATTTTTTATTTGTGCGTCAATTCGTTGTTAGCAACCCATCCCTTACAGGATTATTTGACACATTTTCACAAAAGTAATATTTTGTATGTAATATAATAGTAAAATAACTAGATTTACCTCGTTGAAGGCGTAGTAGGTGAAGTCTGGAAACCTAGCTGTGCCGTGAGGATTTTACTTCACAGGCTGGATTGTCACTGGAGTTACTATGATAGGCTTCCAGTAAATAAGATTGTGGATCACAGGAGGTTGGTGGCATCTTAATTGGGGAGGGTGGGCTCGTGGTAATGGCTGGAGCGGAATTAGTGGAATGGTATCAAATAAATCAAACGCATGGTTTCCATGTGTTGGATGCCATTCCATTTGCTCTGTCCCAGACATTATTATGAGCCGTCCTCCCTGTGGACGTATAGAAAAACAACATTCCATCCAGGAACTTCAGTGACACAAGTAGCAACAACTTTTGCTAGTTGTAAGACCTGTTTGAACAGTTGTTTTAAACATTTCCTGTTGAAAACCACAGGAGGGGAGTGGAAGGTGTTAAAACATCTGCCTGAGGGGATGTCAACCACATTCTCATATCTCATATTCTAGAGTAGAGCACAACCAACCATAGGACTAAACCACAACCTCTATTGTCATGTTGTACTTTATTTGAGCTGGTATGTTATTTTCTTCACAGGTCACATGACACCCCTCGCACAAACTGAATGTTGCTCTGAATAAGAATCTTGCTAATGCCACGTTATAGAACCCATTTTATGACAATATATATCAACTCTATGTCATAAGATGGGTGAACTTTATGTGAGCAGACACAGACGGAAACATCATTTTGGCCTACATGATCTTTGCAGAAAGTATTTGGAGAGGGAAAAAAAACATGAATCAATCTATCAATAACAGCAATTGAAGAAGACTGCTATATTGTTGACTACTTGTTTCCATTGCAGGAAGTGTAAATTAAATGTAAGGTCTTGTGGTTTGGGGTGGCAAGTCCACTGAGAGAGCAGGGGACCTAATGCAGAGCAAAGGCAGGCGGGACACAGTCGTCCACAAAGATCTGGAAGTTCTTGTCCACGAAGGTGGACCTCTGGAGGAACTCCTCCAGTTTCTTGATGGACAGTTCCAGGACCTGTTGGATGAATGAACGGAACAAAAGTGATGAATGAATAAATTAACAAACAAATTCATATTTCTATTTACGTGTCAAGTCCCCCTTCGGGACCCATCTCTTGCGGGGTTATTGTATGTGATATAACAGTATATGAGAGTAGACGACTCTAAGCCATCGCCCAAGACCTGCCAGATTGCTACATTAGTTTTGTTTGTTTTTACAGCGTATTTGAGATTCTCTTTGTAATGAAATGCACTATATAAAATACATCTATTGTTATTCTAGATTTACCTGGTTGTTCTCCTTCTCATTGAGGGCGTAGTGGGCGAATGCCGGAAACTTGTAGCGCTCATCGTACGGCGCGTTGTGGTCGTAGTCGGTACAGCAGTAGGCCGACCATAGGTACATCGGGACCGCCACGCGGTCAATGTTATGGCGCCGGATCATGTTCCCTGAGGTGGTGATTCCGGTGACAACGTAGGCGGTGCCGTGGCAGTAGTTGTTGAGGCGCTTGCGGATCACGTGCTCCTGCTCTTTCCAGGTGCCAGCGCTGAACTCTCTGACCTTAAAGGCAGTGTTACTTCATACATAGGTGCCTCTGTTTATTGGTTGCTAAAGCTGGTGTTGGTATTTTACTTAGGTATGAAATGATTTCTGACTGGGATTTTAATTTTAGTTATTAAAAAAAAATATATCTCAGTATTTAGTAAAGTATCTCAGTCCATTACCCCACTGTTATTTTTTTGTTCAATACATAATGTGACAGTACAATTTTAAGTGAAGAACTTGAAAACAAAATGGCGGACCTGGGGCACCACGTTGGTCAGAGTGTAGGTGGAGGCCTTGTCGTCTGGGTCGGCTTGGTGCTCGTCAGGGTTGAGGTGGCCACGCTCGTAGAGGACGGCATTGGTGTAGTCGTCCAGGATGGCCTGGGCATCCTCAAAGTTCCTGTGCATGTAGCCGCGCGGGAACGCCTGCATCTCCCTGGTGTCAGAAACTGTGGACAGCTGGGTGGGAGACAAGCAAACAAACAATGAGAGAGCATGAAGGAGCGATAAATAGTGTTGTAGATATGGATGAGATTAATGAATATGCTACGTTTTGAAACGCTTGCTCGCTGTAAAAAGGACTTTATGATCATTCAAACATTAGCCTATGAAAGGATGTGCAGCATTCTGTAATTTTCATGATGACCATAGAGTATTGGTTTTGTGTTTTTGAATTACATTTAAATGATATAAAGAGTGAAGCTCGCGCTACATTCTTTCAAAAGCGATGGCAAAACATACCTTATGATATACTAGTGAGAGCCAATCAATATGGATTAATCCACTGGACTGGCATTACAGTGCCTGCATCGCAAATGGCATCCTATTCCCTATGTAGTGGACTAAATAGGGGATAGGTAGCCTTTTGGGATGCAACTATTGACTTGAAATGTCTCCAGGTTACCTGTGGCTCGTACATCCAGGGCACGTCCACCCTTTTCTCCCCGTCGGAGCGTTTGAAGGTGTAGGCGGAGTAGATGGGGACGTGGTTGGCCGTGTCGTACAGCGTGACGTAGCGCGGCTTGTTGTTGTAGCACTGGCAGATCTTCTGGAGCGAGTGGTCCTCCAGGCCCACGGGGGGCGTCCCCATGTACAGGAACTCCCTGCACTCTGGAGAGAGCTCCTTCTCCACCGTTCCCTGGACACCCATCATCGCCATGGTGACCAGGAGGAAGGCCTGTGCCCAGAGTGGGGCCATGGTGACTTAGCTAGTCTGTCTTTCTGTCTCTCTTGGTTCCCCCTCGGTCTTTCTGTCCCTCTTAGTACTTGTATGCGTTTCTGTACCTGCCCTGTGTTCTTGGTGCCGGCTGCTCTGAATGAGAGGTACATCTGTGTGTCAGCATTAGCGCTCCCTAATCTGGGCTCATTATGCAAAGCCATGCACACCTTCTCTATCAGCTGACTTTAGCCACCTATCATTGACAACCTGAGTTCTATTGAAATAAAGATATCATTGCTCGCCTGGTTCCAGGTGTCTTTGTGGCGTATTGCCAATCCTTATCATCTTTGGCATGACAACAACTATAGAAGTTGGCAATACAGCACAAAGAGACCTGGGACCAGGCTAGGCTATTGGTGGCCCTGGTGGTATGGCTGGACTCCGCTGGATTGAAACTTCTAGTGACTGATGACAGAACTGTCACTCCAGAACGAGTGGTTCCTATCAAGTGTTTTTTTCTGAAGAGTACTAGAGAATTAGAACAGAAACCACACTCAGCTGAGCTCGCTCTGAGGTGACAAGTTCCTCTGTGTTTGTGGTTATACAGCATGTGGTAGGTTCAATCTCATCCTAGCAGACTCTGGTTACTGGACTCATAGATGATGGTCTTGTTATGCTGCGTGACCATGTAACGTTGTGTTGGCGACATGTGGGACTCGGGCAGTGACTTGTTGGGAAATCAAAGAGACCTTGCAGCAAATTCGTATTTCCCTTTAAAGCGGAAACAAAGGTCATGTACCTCAAGGACATGAGTGAATTACTTTGAATGCGTCTGTCAACGACCCATTTGCTAGTAAAGGTCATTGAAGTGTATTTGTCTGCACATGTGTGTATTGGGCATAGGATCAAATGATTGGCGAATGGAAACTCTCTTGATGTGTTTTGTGGTATTAATATTGTCATGGATTAAATGAAGACAAACAATTAATTAAACATAAATGTATAATGACATCTTTATTGGTTAGTAATTTCAGAAATATCACCATATCATTTATTTTCAGTGGCAGGAACATCTCTCTCGATTTCTCTCTCTTTTATAGATTGTCTCTTGACATTCACTCTCATAATCGTTCACACTTCAGGGACACAGTTTCCATTGAACAGCTGAAAGTCCTGATCCACAGCCATCTCTCTATTCACCAACGCCTCCACGCTCTTCGTCGACGTCTCCGTGACCTCGTTATCTACCACGTCATTAAGCCCGTAGGCTGCATAAGTAGGGAACTTGTACCGGAGCTCATACGGCACACTGAGATCAAAATCAGGACAGCAGTAGGCTGTCCACAGATGTTTGGGTACCCCCACCCGGTTGACGTTACCTCTCCGGATGGTGTTCCCAGTGGTGGTGACGCCACTGATGATGTAAGCCGTTCCACGACAATAGTTGTTGAGGCGTTTGCGGATGCCCTCCAGGTAGGGTAGCCAGTGGTGGTGGAGGAACTCCTTAGCCTGGGGAACCACGTTGGTCAGGGTGTAGGTCGAGGCCTTGTCCCCAGGACTGGCCTGGTGCTGGTCGGGGTTCAGTTGGCCACGCTCGTAGACGACTGCGTCGGAGTAGTCGGCCAGCACGGCCTGGCTCTCCTCTAGGGCCAGGAGGCTGGAGGGAGAACCGGGGAAGGGCTGCATGTTACCCGTCCCAGAGCCACTGGACAGCTGGAGGAGATGGAAGAGGGTTAGAGCAATGTCAGCGTGTGATTACACACACAGAAAATAGGTACACAGTATATGAGCCAAGAGGAGAGCGAGAGAGGGGTAGAGTGCAACAAATCATTTCAGATAGAAAATGTGAACAGGAATATTGTTTGTTAATACTATGTAACAATGTGTATCTACTACCTAGACTTTGTCACAGGGAAAGCTGTGCGTCATGCTTATCAAGACTAGTAAACCAGCAGGTCAGAGCACTAGAGGGAAGGTTTTAATGTGCTCTACTGTCTACGTATCGCCTTAAAGCCCTATTCTCCCCACTGTAGCAGACGGTCTATTCTTTGAACGACTCACCGACTCCTCTTCTTCAGTTTGATTTGACCACAGACTTCAATAGAACAGACCATTGTGTCTCTATGACTTTGTCTGTGTAGACCATGGAGATGCTTGATCTCCACCAGAGAGACCTATCAGTATAGTTAGTAACAAACAAAAAAAGTCTGGGCCCTTACCTGTGGTTCGTACATCCAGGGCAGACCTTCCCTGCTCTCACCATTGGATCGTTTAAAGGTGTAGGCGGAGAAGAGGGGGATCCTGCCTGCTGGGTCGTACAGGGTGGCGTAGCGCGCCTTGTCCCCGTAATGCTGGCAAACCTTCTGGAGGCCCCGAGTCCACTCGAGGCCCCTTGGGGCCAGGCCCCTGTACAGGAACTGGCTGCATTCCCTGAAGGAGGAGTCCACGCTGGAGTTTACTGGGGGAGGTAGAGGAAGCAGGGCCAGAGCCAGGAGCACACAGGACAGCAACATAGTGTATCCACACCGCACTATCCTGTCTGTCTGTCTGTACCTGCACCGGACGGTTAGTGTGGCTATGGACGAGAGAAGGAGAATGGGAGGAGGGAATAGGGAGGGAAGGAAGGATGGAGGGTAGGAGGTGAGATAAAGTTAGGGCTTCCAGAGTAGGTGATGTCATAATTTCTTCAGTAGGTCTGAGAACAGTGTTTTAGAACTGTAGAATAGAACTGGTGAGAACCATAAACCCACTGATAGTATGCAAAGAAGTGACTCTCATTCAGCCAGCGCTATCTGTGTGCAAGCATTGGGTTACCATGGACGTGTGGTTAGCTGCAGTGAGTCCTAGTCGACTCATGCACCATGCCTCTACCATTGTTTTTACACTGCACCGCGTATGTCCCATATTCCATGCAAATATTAGCTGTGAAACGACATTGAACAGAATCTTTTTTATTACGTTACAACATTACAGCTGTAGCTTACTATGGTACTTTCATTGAAGCAGTATACTGTAGTCCTGTCGGTTTAAGTTCCATGCAGCACATTTTGTTCAGAGCGTTTCTATGAGGTGTGAAGAAAAGTGTTGCTTCGTGATGTGGTTTCTCACACGTTTGAGACCGACGAGTTTTTTTGTTGTATTTTCAGTTCAGTTGATTGATTGTGCATGACAATTATTGACAGTTACTTTGTAAGAGTATAAAATGTAAATAAAATAAAACTTCCTTCAATTGGTCAATTTACACCCCCATTACAGTAAAAAAAAACTAAAACAGACACACACACACACACACAGGCCTATCTTTTCCTCTTCTTTTTGAAGGTGTTCTCTGACACACAGTCCTCGTAGAAGATAGCCAGATTACTATCCATGTCCGTTTGTTTCTTCAGAAAGCTCTCCAGTGTCTTTAAAGGCACCTCCATGACTCCATGGTCCTCCTGTTCATTCAGTGCATAGGCACCATAGCTAGGGAACATGAAACGCACCTCGTAGGGAGAGTTACGGTCGAACCGTGGGCAACAGTAAGCCAACCACACGTGTTTGGGGATCCCCATGCGGTCCTCGTTCCCCCGACGTATGGTTGCCCCGGAGACTGTCACCCCGGTTACCACGTAGGACTGCTTTCCGCGGCAGAAGTTATTGAGGCGGCGGCGCACGGTATCCAAATAGGAGCTCCAGGTCTCTTCCAGGAAGTCTGTGATCTGGTACCAGGACATTAGCTAACATTAACATAACATTAAATTCTAAATACGATTATAAACTGGGTGGTTCGAGCCCTGAATGCTGATTGGTTGACAGCCGTGGTATATCAGACCGATTGACAAAACATTTGCTTAGTTATAACATGATTTATAATGTCCCAAAACCATTCAAAAAAACTTTTGATAACAAAATGGCTGACCTGGGGTACCACGTTGGTCAGGGTGTAGGTGGAGGCCTTATCGTCTGGGTCAGCCTGGTGCTGGTCTGGGTTGAGCAGGCCTCGGGAGTACTCCACGGCGTCTGAGTAATCCTCCAGCACCGCCTGGCTCTCCTGGATCAGAGGCTCCGGGTCATCACTAGGGGGCAGCACCTTCATGTTCCCACCCTCATTCCCAGACACCAGCTGTGGAGTGATTGGGTGATTATTTATAGAGGTGACAATCATTCGTTTAGATGGAGAAAAAGCAAGCCCTCATGACAAAGACAGGACCCCCAATGCATTGGCTGGTAAGTCATTTAAGATGGGACTGTTATTGCAGGAGAATACTGCGGTATTGCATGAGAGTATCACAGTACGTTGCTGCTGAAGATCTCTCTCTACCTGCTGTGATGATGTGACACGATAACAGATCTCTACCTGTGGCTCGTACATCCAGGGCGTGTCCATCCTCTTCTTCCCGTCGTTCTTCTTAAAGGTGTAGGCTGAGTAGAGGGGCAGGCGACGGCTGCCGTCGTACAGGGTGGCGTAGCGCGCCTTGTCCCCGTAGCGCTGGCAGATCCTCTTGAGGCTGTCCCTGGTCCCGTCGATGCCTGTTGGTGCTGCCCTCATGTAGAAAAACTGTCTGCAGTCTCTAAAGCTGTCGGATACACTGGCACCAGACAGCCAGATCCCTGCCAACAGGAGGAGGGCCAGCAGGTAGACCCGCAATGGACGCATCTTAGCCTGGGTACAGACCCTACAGCGGAGAGGGTGGTGGCACTACTAGGAGGAATAGGGAAGGCTGTTTATACATCCAGGAGTAGACTACTGTAGGGTTCAGTACCAGATGCAGTCCACACAGCACAGAGGGAGGTTGACTGCCAAAGCAAGGAAATGGCTCTGTATGCAAAGTGGCTATGCATAGGACTGATTTGATTGGATGCGTGGTTGGCTAATCATGGAGAGCAGGAGCACATGGGTGAGAGGATTTCAAAAGTAGTCTAGTGTTAAGTGGAATGAAACTTCTGGGCCTAATCTTGTTTTCTAGTGCCATGAGACATTCATCCATCTGTCTGCGAAGTGTTTCTCGTAAGTAAACATCCACTTTCACACCAACACACATTGCAACAGCTTGTGGTGGTATACTCTGTATAGCCAAAGAAAACTACAGGCCCCGTCTATATAAACAAAGCCTTGACCGCAACAACAACAAAAATACATCCCACATAGTGATTCATTCAGTCAGTTAGTCAGTCATCACACAGACAGACAGACAGGTCAGGACGCTCCATTGTTCTAGGAGTTGATTTTCATCAAACTCATCATTACCAAGAGATTGTGATTGATATGTCAGGTAAGAGGTTACTCTATATCAGGGGTATTCAACCGGGGTTCCGTGGAGATACTGCAGGGGGTCCGCACATTTTTTTCTAAAATGTTTATTTTTTAATGAATATCGCTAGCAACAACAATACACATTTTGAATTACATACATACAGTAGAAACTATGATAATATATTCTTTCTAATCATGTCAACTTTATTTCTCAAACCCTAATATTGAGCAAATTGCACTAATTGGAGCTAATTACAGAGAAATGATAGTCAAAATATCTGACATAGGCTATGAAAAAGCACCCGTTAATACTAGTCGCTGCAAGTGCAAAGGCAATGGTGCCGCGTTAGCGGAGACTGCATTCACGGTAAATGCTACATATATCGGCTCAATGGGAAATTACCTTTACATTTCTATCACACAACCTGTAGCACTTCAGCAATACAGATTGAATCATTTTTACCAAACACATGGCTAACCTTTATTTAACCAGCTGATATTAGTGAAAATGTGTTTGGAGTTACCTTTTTAGCTAGTAGACTATGTATTTTACACTTCCAATTATAATGTGAGTAGGTCAAAATAATACTAAGAAATCAAATCTATTCATTTTTAAATGTTGATTACTTCTCCTTGCTATTCAGCTGATAATACCATGGTGGGGGTCCTTGGGTCAGCGGTTGGCCTTGTGGGGGTCCCTGGGTCAGCGGTTGGCCTGGGTGGGGGTCCCCGCTCTATAGACATTCCAAAAGAAAACAATACTTTCTTTTCTTTTGTTGTTTTTTCCCTTTCCTAACATTTTTAGGGGAACAGCAGTCCAATCACCCTACGCCTTGTATTGTTTAATGGAGAATATTACAGAGATGAAGTGAGTAGGGAGACAGATAAGAGATGTGCAGTTGAAGAAGTCGACTCCGGTAGCGAACGCCGGTCTCTCACGGAGGCATATGGACTCTTGAATTAACTGAGCTTTCGCGATACAAATCTCTGGCACATACAGTAACACTCTTATGTGTTTCAGTCAAAATAGCACCACAATATCTTAACACTAGACTACTTTTGAAGTCTGAAAATGTCTGACAACTTTAGATTTTGGTTCAATATTAAAGAACACTCTATTGAATTGAATATCTACCTCCTCGTCCTCTCCAGGCATACAGACTACTCTGGTGACCCTGCTATGGCTGTGGGGATGGTGGCTGACCCCCGTTCAGCCCTCGTGCACCACGGGCCGGCCAGCAAGGTGCAAGGCTGCCATGTCAGCTCCTGGTACCAACCTGGCGGGCGAGGGTTTCAACATTGTCACCATGGAGCGCAAGCAGGCCTATGTTGTTGATGTGGACAACTGGAAGACTCCAGATGGAGCCTGTACCCTCTGTGTTAACCCTTTCATGGAGGGCCAGACTCAGAGGCTGCCCGCAGCTGTGGTGGACTGGCGTCCCTTGCATCAGTGTCACATGAAGTTGTCCAGCATCGTCTTCGACTCCAGCGAGTCGTTTGTGAGCAGCAGCCAGACAGATGTAATACTACTACTACAACTACTACTAATATGGCTACTACTTCTAATACAACTACAACTAATACTACATCTACTACTATAACAACTACTACTATAATTATAACTACTACTACAGCTACTACTACTGAAAATAATAATTGATATATTAAGCATTTTATAATAAGACTAATAATATATAGAAATATTAATCAAATGTATAATACTACTAATCCACCACCAATGTGTATATATAGGTGGACGGCAGTTGGCAGATTGGTCTGGACGTTAATATTCCCAACGCTAATGGGTCGGCCATGGTGGGGGGTACCCACTCCAGAGCTGCCAAGACGGTGATGAGCCAGTCCAAGGAGGACAAGTACAGCTTCATCAAACAGGATATACACTGCTCCTATTACAGGTTACCTATTACTTCTATGAATATAATAACTTCATTTGTATTAGAAAGTTCACCTTCCTTTATATAGCCAACACTGCCCTCCATAGGCTATAGTAAGGTATACACTAGATTATAATAGTTGTGCACACACTGTCTGGGGGTGTTAAAGACTAGTTATTTTGCGATAGAATATCCTGTTTCAATTGTAACAACATAATGTGTTTTGTTGACAATTTGTAGCCACATTGTTATTGAATAAGACTTCTTGAAAATAGTCAAACTTCTATCCCCATAGATAGGTCTACTTTGTAGGCAGGGACTTTGATGCACCCCTCAAAAAGGCCACAAAATGACAAAGCCATTTACGGAAAGATAACAAAGTAGTCTATTCTCTATCTTGGGTTTCTTCCTCAGTTGCCGCCTGATAGAGGACCCTCCCCTGCACCCCGAGTTCTCTCGCTCCCTGGGCATCCTGCCCCCCCTCTACACCGACCAGACCAAGGCTGACTACAATCGTTTCCTCGCGACCTTCGGTACCCACTATATCCGGAAGGTTAAACTGGGGGGGCGGGTGAAGGGCGTCACCTCACTGCGCGTGTGCAAGGTAAGACTTCTTAAATTCTGCAAATGACATTCTCATTATTGATAGTGGTATGCCTATTTGTGGTGTACAATTTATTGAAGATGCGTTCATGTATTTAGGCAGATTATATATAGTTGTTTTTAATTTTATTGTATGACATCACATTTTATTTAAGAGTCTGCATATGTACCAAGATGTTTTAATAAACCCAAACCTAGGCGGCCGTCAATGGTTACAACGAGAACGAGGTTAAGGACTGCCTGGAGGCCGAGGCCTCTGTCGCCACCAACTGCGGAACAGCCGAAGCCAATGCAGAGACAAAGTTCTGCAAGAGTGACCTCAAAAAACATAACACCAGTGACACCTTCAGCAGTACCTTCGATGAGAGGTTTGATTGATTTCAGAAATGTTATCGATTTTTGGTGGGATTATTGGGCATTATACAAGACTTATAAAAAACACATTTCCAATAATGTCCTCATGTAAGACAAAACATGACTGACGATAAACAACAAACATACAGGTTTACCGAGGTGGTGGGGGGACAGACGGACGGAACGCCCGACCTGCTCTTCTCCAAGATTGGTGAAAACTCCAAGGCCTTCGCTGATTGGGCAAGTAGCCTGAAAACCATACCTGATATCATCAACTACTCTCTCCATCCTCTCCACCTATTGGTGAAAAAAGCCAGCAAGAGGGCGGGGCTGAAGAAGGCCGTGGAGGACTACATCCTGAAACACGCCCTGTTCAAGCACTGCTCTGGGAAGTGCAAGGGAAGCTCCAGGTCCAGTGCCCATGACTCCTGTCAGTGTGTGTGCCAGACCAGTAAGGAGATGACCAGCCAATGCTGCCCGCAGGAGAAGGGCTTGGCTCACCTTACCGTCACCGTGAAGAAAGCCAGGGACCTCTGGGGAGACACCACCTCCCAGACCGACGGCTTTGTCAAGGTATTATTCATCTCTTTTATTTTAGAATTTTAATTGACTATGAAGTTTGTTTTCAAGTGCACTTTAAAGCTACATTCTAGGATTTGACAAGGGTTACATCTCCCTAGCCCCATACCCGAGCTGCATACTAAAACAAGTGACGGGGACCTCGTTTTGTCGTTTTTCTAATCACATACTGTAGCTTTCAATAAAGTTTGATTTGGTTTGCTTCGTCAAGGTGCTCATGGGAAAAGACTTCAAGCAGACCAGGGTGATCCATAACAACGACAACCCCATGTGGAAGGAGGTCTTCAAATTTGGGACAGTCAAACTCTCCCTGGCCAGCGAACTCAAGTTCACTGTATACGATGAAGACAATTGGTCGAACGAACTCCTGGGGGAATGCAAAGTCCAGCCCGTCAAAGCTGGGATTCACGACAATATGTGTCCCATGAGTCACGGCAGCCTGTTCTACTCCTACAAGGTCGACTGCGCCCCAGGGCTTCGGGGCCAGACATGTGGGGAGTACGCCCCTTCCGGGATGAACTCTGACCTCTCTTACCTCTATACCTCCCGCAACGCCCTGAACATGACTCAGGAACTGCTGGCTCACATCCGGATGGGCCAGCCCCTAGGAGACCCTTTGACCTTCTTGGTGAAGCAGAAGGATAATGATCACCCTGCCCTCAGTGAGCCGTGATTAAAATATATGCCCTGTAATGCACTGTAAACCTTAGTCTGCCTATCTAACCTTAATGCATACCATTTCTAATCGCTTGATCTTTAAAAAAATATAAAATGTAACCTGTATTTAACTAGGCAAGTCAGTTAAGAACAAATTCTTATTTAAAATGGCGGCCTACCGGGGAACAGTGGGTTGACTATCTTGTTCAGGGGCAGAACGACAGATTTTTACCTTGTCAGCTCTGGGATTCGATCCAGCAACCTTTCGTTACTGGCCCAACACTAACCAATCGGCTAGATTAAAGATAGTGTTTTCAACATGCATATGACACACTGACATACAGTGCCTTAGGAAAGTATTCAGACCTTTCGACTTTTTCTAAATGTTACGTTACAGCCTTATTCTAAAATGTATTAAATAAAAACATCTCAGCAATCTACACACAATACCCCATAATGACAAAGCAAAAACAGGTTTTTTGAAATGTTTGCAAATGTATTAAATAAAAAACAGAAATACCTTATTTACATAAGTACTGAGACCCTTTACTATGAGACTCAAAATTGCTCAGCTGCATCCTGTTTCCATTGATCATTCTTGAGATGTTTCTACAACTTGGAGTCCACCTGCGGTAAATTCAATTGATTTGACATGATTTGAAAAGGCACACACCTGTCTACAGTTGAAGTCTGAAGTTCACATACACTTAGGTTGGTGTCATTAAAACTCGTTTTCCAACCACTCCACATATTTCTTGTTAAACTAGTTTTGGCAAGTCAGTTACGGCATCTACTTTGTGCATGACACAAGTCATTTTTCCAACAATTATTTACAGACAGATTATTTCACTTAAAATTCAATGTATCACAATTCCAGTCGGTCAGAAGTTTACATACACTAAGTTGACTGTGCCTTTAAACAGCTTGGAAAATTCCCGAAAATGATGTCATGGTTTAGAAGCTTCTGATAGGCTAATTGACATAATTTGAGTCAATTGGAGGTGTACCTGTGGATGTATTTCAAGGCCTACCTTCAAACTCAGTGCCTCTTTGCTTGACATCATGAGAAAATCAAAGTAAATCAGCCAAGACCACAGAAAAACAATTGTAGACCTCCAGAAGTCTGGTTCATCATTGAGAGCAATTTCCAAACGCCTGAAGATACCACGTTCATCTGTACAAACAAAAGTATGCAAGTATAAACACCATGGGACCACGCAGCCGTCACACTGCTCAGGAAGGAGACGCGTTCTGTCTCCTTGAGATGAACGTACTTTGGTGCGAAAAGTGCAAATTAATCCCAGAACAGCAGCAAAAGACCTTGTGAAGATGCTGGAGGAAACAGCACTGCTGCTGTATATGCAAAGTTTTAGACTGATCCAATGAACTATTGCATATCTGTTAAAAATGTATCACGACTGCCCAAATGTGCCTAATTGGTTTATTAATCACTTTAAGTTCATAACTGTGCACTCTCCTCAATCAATAGCATGGTATTATTGCACTGTAATAGCTACAGTGCAGTTAGATGAACAAGAATTTAAACTTTCTGCCAATATCAGATATGTCTATGTCCTGGGAAACTTTCTTGTTACTTACAACCTCATGCTAATCGCATTAGCCTACGTTAGCTCAACCGTCCCGTGGGGGACCCACCGATCCTGAAGAATTTTAACATCTAAACATTGCACTTGGGGAAAAAAATATCTTAAAAATAGAATGAAAGGAACAGGCATTCTATTTTTGCTCTATTATAGTGGCCACTATAGTAGACATCGATCAAGTGCACAAGGCTACATGTGTGCAAAAATAACGTTCACTGAGTAAAACATGTAATATCCCCCCTCACTGACACACATACTGTCAAGTTCAACAACAAAATCAATATCGTTGGGCTACACTGCACATTATTACATTGTACACTTTCTGCCTGTGGACATTGTTATACAATGTGCCAGCATGATACCCTTTGTTGACATAATTGATTTCAGTCAGAGCACACCTGGCATACCCCATTTTATCCACTGTATTGAAAGAGGGAATGTGTGTGGTGTTCCTTTCACCTCTATAGTGGCATCCAGCTTCAACTCACTTTCACCTAATTCTCTCATAACCACATACTGTAGAGGGAAAACATTAGTTTGTTAGCATTTCACACAGATATCCAGGGTCCAGTAAACAACTAACACGTTATATCTTGAAGAACGGCAAGGAGTCGTATACCAGTTAATATTATAGCAAATTGATTAGGGTACAAACGTTAACTCATCTGATGATATAAAAAAAATCCTAGGGGGTGGATCAGCTTTAATATTGAGGATAGATTGTCACTTCTATCAGTGTAATTGTCTGCATCATTTCTAATCCCCCCATACATTTTTGGGGTATATACAGTGGGGCAAAAAAGTATTTAGTCAGCCACCAATTGTGCAAGTTCTCCCACTTAAAAAGATGAGAGGCCTGTAATTTTCATCATAGGTACGTACACTTCAACTATGACAGACAAAATGAGAAAAAAAAATCCAGAAATCTCATTGTAGGATTTTTAAATGAATTTATTTTCAAATTATGGTGGAAAATAAGTATTTGGTAAATAACAAAAGTTTCTCAGTACTTTGTTATATACCCTTTGTTGGCAATGACAGAGGTCAAACGTTTTCTGTAAGTCTTCACAAGGTTTTCACACACTGTTGCTGGTATTTTGGTCCATTCCTCCATGCAGATCTCCTCTAGAGCAGTGATGTTTTGGGGCTGTTGCTGGGCAACACGGACTTTCAACTCCCTCCAAAGATTTTCTATGGGGTTGAGATCTGGAGACTGGCTAGGCCACTCCAGGACCTTGAAATGCTTCTTACGAAGCCACTCCTTCGTTGCTCGGGCGATGTGTTTGGGATCATTGTCATGCTGAAAGACCCAGCCAAAGCATGATGTTTCCACCCCCATGCTTCACAGTAGGTATGGTGTTCTTTGGATGCAACTCAGCAATCATTGTCCTCCAAATACAACAAGTTGAGTTTTTTACCAAAAAGTTACATTTTGGTTTCATCTGACCATATGACATTCTCCCAATCTTCTTCTGGATCATCCAAATGCTCTCTAGCTAACTTCAGATGGGCCTGGACATGTACTGGCTTAAGCAGGGGGACACGTCTGGCACTGCAGGATTTGAGTCCCTGGCTGAGTAGTGTGTTACTGATGGTAGGCTTTGTTACTTTGGTCCCAGCTCTCTACAGGTCATTTACTAGGTCCCCCCGCGTGGTTCTGGGATTTTTGCTCACCGTTCTTGTGATCATTTTGACCCCGCGGTGTGAGATCTTGCGTGGATCCCACCAGATCGAGGGAGATTATCAGTGGTCTTGTATGTCTTCCATTTCCTAATAATTGCTCCCACAGTTGATTTCTTCAAACCAAGCTGCTCACCTATTGCAGATTCAGTCTTCCCAGCCTGTTGCAGGTCTACAATTTTGTTTCTGGTGTCCTTTGACAGCTCTTTGGTCTTGCCCATAGTGGAGTTTTCAACTGTGCTGTGATGCTTCACAAAAGTACTGAACCTTTCTATTCTCATAGTTAACAGATTGTAAATGAAACATTTTTTCTAAAATAATTATTATATTATTGATCGATTGACTATGACTTTTCAAATCACCCAGTAGTGCTATCTGCAGCATTAGCTCTAGGTAAATGTTGCAATTATTCAGCCATTCCTGGACCTGTGACCAAAAACGAGCTTCATATGGACAATAACAAAATAAATGATCTAATGACTCTGCCTCCTCGCAGCAAAATCTGCAGAACTGGGAAGATTGTATCCCCCATATATATAACATTCTATTTGTTGCAAGAATTTTGTATAATAATTTAAATAGAAACATTTTAAGTTTTGAATAAGGCGTCGTTTTGCGTGTCAATTCATAAACCATGTGCCATGGAATCGGTACATCGAAAATCACTTCCCAACTATTTTGCAACAGATATGGCACAGCTGTCATTGTTTTGGTCCTTAAATGAAACTGGTATATATATTTTTTATTTATCACAATTTTCTGTAAGCAATGTTGGTCTTTAATGCTGGGCCGACAGACAAGTTCCTTCATTTTTCCCCCTTCCACTTGCCTTTTCCATTTTTGTGGTAATGCTGCAATTAGTTGGTTGTAATTTTTGGTAGAGCAGACATTTCCATATGTCTGTGTTAGCTGCATGTGTGACATCTCCACCAGTCCTATTTATGATATAATTTACAAAGAGAATACCTTTTTTAAACAATTTATCAAAAAATAACGTTTTTTTAATGTTAGTGTAACGGATGTGAAACGACTAGCTTAGTTAGCGGTGCGCGCTAAATAGCTTTTCAATCGGTGACGTCACTTGCTCTGAGACATTGAAGTAGTAGTTCCCGATGGGTAAAGATGCTTCGTGGGTGTCAGTGGTTGATGTGTGCAGAGGGTCCCTGGTTCTCGCCCGGGTATGGGCGAGGGGACGGTCTAAAGTTATACTGTTACATTGATGCTGTTGACCCGGATCACTGGTTGCTGCGGGAAAAGGAGGAGGTCAAAAGGGGGGTGAGTGTAACGGATGTGAAACGGCTATCTTCGTTAGCGGTGCGCGCTAAATAGCGTTTCAATCGGTGACGTCACTTGCTCTGAGACATTGAAGTAGTAGTTCCCCTTGCTCTGCAAGGGCCGCGGCTTTTGTGGAGCGATGGGTAACGATGCTTCGTGGTTGAGGGGACGGTCTAAAGAGATACTGTTACATTAGTATATTTAAGTTTAACCACAATATTTGTGGTATTATTTGTTCTGTTTTTTCCCCCAGGTGGATTAAACTGAAATTGCAACCAACTTTCTATGGCTTGTTTAAAAAGTAACAATATTTTGGAGGTTATTTGGTTTTCAAATAACTGAAAGTGAGAGGTTGTAATCTGAATAAAGTGAAAAGGCCATTCTTGAACATGGGGTGAGACATTCTTAGTAATTTACTAGATAACCATTTCGGATTTAAGTATAACTTTTGTATGACTGATGCCTTTAGTGAGAGGTCTAATGCTTTAATATTTAATAATTTCTGCCTTCCGAATTCATATTCATTATATAAATAGTCCCTTTTAATTTTGCCTGGCTTGCCATTCCAAATCAAATATTTTTTGCTCATATAATTTAAAAAGCAGGTCGCTAGGTTTAGGCAAAACCATAAGCAAATTGGTAAACTGTGATATGAGTAAAGAGTTAATCGGGGTGATTTCCCCCCACAAATAGACAGGTATTTCCTTTCCATGGTAGCAAGATCTTATCCATTTTTGCTAACTTTCGAGAATTTATTGGACTGAGAATTTCTTTCTTTCGGGATATGTATACTGAGCATGTTTACATCCCGGTCAGAGCATTTTATTGTTAAACTACACGGTAATAAAAAGTAGAATTTATATAGTATACTTATCATAATTTGGTTTAAATCCAGAGGTTAGAAAAATTATCTAGAGCCTCTGAGGTTGTGGAGGGATTATACTTGTGGATTTAAAAGAAAACATGAAAATACAATAACACCTTTCTTTTTCATGTTAACTAGCTAACTTTAGCTGTCTGACTTTATTAGCCAGCTAATTTTCACACCATAAAGTACATTATTTGATCAGTTAAATTGGCTAATGTGGCTCAACATTTTTCTGGCTAACGGATCATTTGATCCAGCTAGCAAGATACTTAATAATGCTAACAATACTTGTTCACACACCTCAAACTTTCCAAATGCCAGTTGTTTTTTGGTTACAACTCATGAAGTACGCTTCATCACCTTTTCACCCTCATCAGGCTTCTCACCTACCTCTTAGTTATAGTCCAGGGGACGCGCTGCTATAACTGGTGACCTGCCTTTCCACTCTCTTTCCAGAGCGTGCGCTGATGCTGTAACTAGCAAGTTGGTTGTCTCTTCTCTCTTCAGTCGCGTGCTGCATTGTTGTTAAGCTAGCAACCAATTGACCGGAGCTAACAAACAGCTAACCAGAGCTAGCCGAAAGCTAACCGGAGCTAGGAAAAAGCTAACCAGAGCTAGCCAAATTAACCGCTTTTCTAACATTTTACAGTACAACAATTACAAAAGTTCTTAAACATCACAGTTACAGCATTCAATTCTCTAAACCCTTGGGATATTGTCAGGAGTCTTTTTCAAAAATAAAAATGTTCAGGAGTTAATGTGTTTTTTCTAGATCAAAGGATTGCTTAAATTACTATGTTGTTCAAAACATTACATTCACTTCAACAGGAATGTTACAAAACTATATAGTGGTATTCAGTGTATTGTTGCACTTTACTGACCTGAAACACTGGCTAAATCATGAAACAGGAGAACATGGCTTCTCTTTCAAAGGTTCAATCAATCAATCAAATATATTTATAAAGCCCTTCTTACATCAGTCGATGTCACAAAGTGCCGTACAGAAACCCAGCCTAAAACCCCAAACAGGAAGCAATGCAGGTGTGGAAGCACGGTTCTCTCAATTATGAGAACACTGGTGCAGGATCGCATATATTCCCAGTGCGAAGCGAACACGTCTCACTGACCCCTACTGGCCAACAGCAGTATAAATGCATCACAATGGCTAAACTTTGGGAACTGGCATTTCAGTAAAGGTATTCTAACCCCAATGCAAAGGAACAATAAATAAACACAAATGTGACCATAGATTTAAATGTGAAGCACAAAACATGTATCAAGTTGTTTCAGATCTACACATGTTCCTAGGGAGGAGGGGTTAGGATTTCTTCTGGACAGGGCCTAACTATACTGGCCCAATAAGCACATTCCCTAGAAATATCCCTTATTGGAAGTGGTTAGGGCGTTCGTCATTGGCCGCTAGGGGAGTCACCCTACTGTCTAATTTTAAGCAATTTACAGTACCAGTCAAAAGTTTGGACACCTACTCATTCAAGGGTTTTTCTTTTTACTATATTGTAGAATAATAGTGAAGACATCAAAACTATGAAATAACACATATGGGATCATGTAGTAACCAAAACAAAAGTGTAAACAAATCAACATATATTTTATATTTGATAATCTTCAAAGTAACCACCCTTTGCCTTTACGACAGCTCCTGCAAGAACCTGTTCTTAATGATGCAACTACGTTTTTTGCCAAAGCAGAGATGCTGAAAAAACTATTTGCCGCTCTACAGACGTCGATATCGAGCCGCTAACACAAGTAAAGGTCCAGTGCACTACTTTTGTGAAAACATATTTTAAAAATATATGTTATTCATATTTTCTTTTAATTATTAAAATGTTCAGGGGGTGCTGCAGCACCCTCATCACCCCTACTTCCCACGGCTATGCTTTCCATGACAGACTGACCAGGTGAAAGCTATGATCCCTTATTCATGTCACTTGTTAAATCCACTTTAATCAGCATAGATGAAGGGGAGGAGACATGTTAAAGAAAGATTTTGTAAGCCTTGAGACAATTGAGACATGGAATGGGCCTTTAAAATAAGGTACGGTAGTAGGTACCAGGCGCACTACTGGATTTTTAATTGCTCAACAACAGTTTCCCGTGTGTATCAAGAGTCAGGCCAGCAGAGACAGGCCAGCATCCCTGTTGAATGCTTTCAACATCTTCAACATCAGTCCATGCCCTGATGACTTCAGGCTGTTTTGAGGGCAAAACAGGTTGCATCTCAATATTAGGAAGGTGTTCCTAATGTTTTGTACACTCAGTGTATAAACTGTCTTCTAGTCATGGTCTATCCTATATAACTACTGCTGTACACACCTTTTCTATTCATATAATGTCTATACACACCATCAAATAAATATATATTTATGGCTGACATTGCTCGTTCTAATATTTATATTTTATTTTTATTTGGGGGATTTTAGTGTATTGTTTTGTATACATTATACATACACAAAAGTATATGGACACTCCTTCAAATTAGTGGAATCGGCTATTTCAGCCACACCTGTTGCTGACAGGTGTATAAAGTCGAGCACACAGCCATGCAACATTGGCAGTAGAATGGCCTTAATGAAGAGCTCAGTGACTTTCAACTTGGCACAGTCATAGCATACCACCTTTCCAACAAGTCAGTTCATCTAGGAGTAACAACGGCTCAGCCGCAAAGTGGTAGGCCACACAAGGTCACAGAATGGGACCGCCGAGTGCTGAAGCGTGTAACGTGTAAGAATTGTCCCGGTTGCAACACTCACTACCGAGTTCCAAACTGCCACTGGAAGCAACGTCAGCACAATAACTGTTTTCATGGCCATGCAACAGCACACAAGCCTAAGATCACCATGCACAATGCCAAGCATCGGCTGGAGTGGTATAAAGCTGCAATGCATAGTGCCAACTGTAAAGTTTGGTGGAGGAGGAATAATGGTATGAGACTGTTTTTCATGGTTCGGGCTAGGCCCCTTAGTTCCAGTGAAGGGAAATCTAACGCTACAGTATATCCTCACTTGAAAATGAATGCTGCTTTTTGGGGGGTGTTCAAAGCAAGCCATTTTCCCTTTCATACAAAAGTTTACATAGAAGCATTTACCTCAGTTGGTGTAGCCTACTTTGTTTAAAGACATTCATATCCAGAGTGTTGACTGCACCTCAAAGGCTTACTGTTAAGATAATTTGCCATTGATAATATACAAGAAAGTGATTAATTATTATGGAATACAATTGGTGTGAAATACTTATACAGTAAGAAGCTTCAGGATGCTTGTGTGTGTGTGTGTGTGTGGTGTGTGTGTGTACTTCTTCTGGTTATAAGTATTATACGCAGTCTAATACAAATATTAAGCTAATACAAATAGCTACTGATATTTCACATGGGAGAAAAACACACAATAGAATATTTCATATCAAAGTGTCTTTGGAGAGTGAAGAGTTCAGAAGTATTAGTCTCAGAATAATGTAATTTTCTAATTCAATGGTTTCAACACTTTCCTGAATAAATGTAAGTAAAGAATGCCAGAACAATGCTTGACTTTACCCAGTGTTACAGCAAAATGAACCCATTCACCACATAAGAACCAACACATGTCGTGAATGCTAGCACAAATAAAAACTAAATGTGACAAGAAAACATCTCTTGAATTATGACCATTAATTCCCATGCAGATTCTCAAAATATACATTTAAAAGAACTATCAACACATCATTAAGTGTCAATGGTTGCTAAACTTTGATTATATGCTAAAATAAATGATTATTTCTGGGACAGCAAAGTAAATGAGGCAAAGTGTATGACAGTTTATCATTCCAGCCAGCAGACTCTTCTGCTTAGTGATGAAGCTGATGTCTTGTATTATTAATTAATGTTCTTTGTTTACTATTAAATCTAACAATTTTGTTTGACTATGGCCTGACACTTCATTACTCTTCAAGATGCCACTCTTCTTCAAGATGATGAAGAGGCTCTCAATGAATGCTAAAAGACTCTCTAAGGCTGTTTTCTGCCTGTTCCTTTGTGATCCGTTTCCAGGAAGGGGGGATATCTCCAGGGTGTGAGACATACTGTATGGCAAATTCCTTGTTGAATTTTGCCATCACATATTTCCAGTAGTCTGAGGCCTGCATGCTGGGATCTGCCGGGATATGCCAGTTGGGAAAAATTTCTCTGTACTTTTTTAAAGGCTGAAATTCTTCATTTGTCTCGTAGCATTTGAAAGAACCCTCACTAAACACTGCAGAGGAGCAGATGTCAGTGCAGAGTTTCATTGAGTCATTAAACCTGCACTGACCAAGTCCCTGTGGTCTGTGTATTGAGGCACAGTGCTCATTGTGGGCCTCCCCTCCCGCCTCACATGGTGCCCCGCAGAATGGACACTGCTTCCCGCAGCCAAACACTCTTGTGAACAGCTCGTTCTGTGGCTTGATTTTCTGTCTTTTCAATTTATGTTTCACATCCTCTGCCTTTTGAAATTCTTCTGTCAGAGACTGTTCCATCTCCACCACAGATGTTTTGAGCCAGTGGGAAAACTGTTCCTGTTTGGAATTGTTGAGGATCATAGTGGCTTCCAACGCATCTTGGGGAATGACCAGCTTCTCTCCAAGTTCTCTGCATATGTCCTGAAGGAATTCCTTTATGTTGTCGTTCTCATTAGTCTGTGCCTTTGAGATTGCCTCATTGATTACTTTGATAACCCCATTGAGTTGATACTTCTCCAATTCAAACATTTTGTTCCCTTGTGAAAAGTGTTTCAAGATTTCATTCAAAATCCAATTCTTGACAAAAGCTTCATAGTGACAAATGTAGCCCACATAGTTGTCAAAGTTGAATGCTGACAGCAGTTGCTTCAGGATAGAGTACTGGAAAAATGTCCGAGAGCTGAATTGAAAGGCATTCTGCCCCGTCAGCATTACGTCAACAATTTCTAGACCCAGAGAATTGGTGACACAGGCTTCTACTGCAGGTCTGAGACACAGGTTGGTGAACTCTGCAGCTTTCTTCTGACACTGATCTTGTCCACTGAACAAGTCTTTGAAATCTGCCAGGTATTTACCTTTGAACTGTTCAAGGCACCAATGAGGATTGTTTGCACATATGAACTGTTCATGCATTGCTTGGAAAGCCCTGGATGCAAACCCACAAACGTACAATTTAATGGAGAGTTCAAATTTATTGCTTGTCCCAAGATTTTTGTTGGCTTCCAACTTCTCTTCAATCATGTGCAGGATCTCTTGAATGTATGTGTCATGGTAGTTTGTCTTATTTTGAACAGTCTCTCTCACAAATTCATTGCATTTGTCTATGAGGTTGTCTGCCATGGCCTGGGTTTTTCTTGTGTTCTCATTCATGTAAATGCTATTCACTAACTTCTTTAAGAACCCCCCTGGAGAGACTATGAAGGGTTTTGTTCCATGATCTTCAAGTTTCACATTGTTCAACTTTTCATTCACTGCCTTCTGCATCATGTTAGACCGGAGCTGGCTTAAAACATGGCTCACAATGTCTATTTTCTTCAACCCTGTAAAAGAGAGCTCCTGCACAGTTTCCTCCCACACCTTTTCAAATTCTCTGTCAAGCTCCTGATCTGGCCTCTGACGTTTGTCCTTTCTGCAGTTCTCAACCAACTTCAGCACCTTTTCCTCCATCACCGCGGTGTAGTTCTTCTTGATTGTGGCAAGCTTGTTCATTCCTTGTTGCATCTCAACATCAGCGACCAGTTTACTCAAAACAGAGTTTTCTATCTCCCTTTTTAGACTTTTGATGCTGTTTGCGAAATCCTCTCTGTATCTCTCCACCAAGTAGACATGTCCATCTGCCTGTTCATAGTACTTGGTCAGGTTGTCAAGAAGGTTCTTCTCCCATTGGACAAGTTCTATTGAGGCTTCACTTTTCAAATGATGGAGAAAATCCCTCACGTCTTCTGTTTGATATTTCATTGCTATTGTTCCGAAGTTGGAAATCCTTGTTTCAGCATTTGTCATCCATGTGTGCATGCGCTTTCTGAATGACCATTCCCACTTACTGAACTCAACACACAGCTTCATGTAGGCATCAGCCACCAGGCTGTTTCTGAAGCTGAATATGAAGTTTTCATACTTCACAGCATTCCACAGGCTTTTTGTCCACTCCAGAAAGTCCATGATGCTGTTCCCAGAGGCTTCACAGTTCTGGAAGACCTCGATCATGTTCTTTTTGAACTCGTATACAGACTCGCTGTAACCGGCGTTGACGGGTGCCATTGGGGGGTTTCCGTGCCAAAGTCCAGGAATGTACCAGTTACCAGTCTCTGGGTTGTACTCCATCACATCAGTGAAGCTCTTGTTCTCCTCCTTGTTTTCCATTCTGGCTGCTGCCTGGGTCATCTCGTTTAACTGCTCCAGCAGCATTTTCCGGTCTCTCATGTTCTTATCATGTGCCGAGACATCTGCCACGTTCTGGTGGACAAACTGACACTTGGGTTTCTTTCCCACCTCTTTCATCCGGAGAAAAGCGTGGACCACGATCTGCAGGATGTCCTTCATCTCGGTCGAGTTCTCCATGGCAATATTGATTATAGTGACATCACTCAGGCCGACAACAAGTGTGGCTAGCTCGTTGTCATGCTCGTAGCTGTCATCATGCTGTGCCAGTTCTGGCGACTTCAGCCCTTCTGTGTCGATGATCACTAAGAAGTCGCAGTTCAGCTCTTTTTTGAAGTCGTCTTTGACTTTGATGAGCAGCATAAAGGCCCCTCTTGTGCATCTGCCGCTACTGACTGCGAACTGCACTCCAAACATTGTGTTCAGTAGAGTGGACTTTCCCGTGCTCTGAACACCTAGAACGGTTACCACCAGGATCTTGCTCTTTGGTTGCACCAAGACATTGAGTTGATGCAGCACATCACTCACCCATCTCAGAGGTATGTTCGATGCGTCTCCATCCACCAGCTCCAGAGGAAACCCATCCAGAAGCAACTCAGCACATAGTCTGGGCAGGTGCTTCAGTTGTTGCCTAGACTCTTCAGCTTCTTCCAGTAAGACTGCAGATTCATACAGTTGACCCATTTCACGTAGGAAATGCTCAGTTCCCAAAGAACTGTTTGAAATCTGTCTGTCAAGGTCTGCAATTTCATCTTTGTTTTCAGATGAATTCTGAGACTTTTCTTTGTACAGCTCTCTAAGGCCAGAAAGGTTTTTTCGAGCCATATTGTCCAGGTTCATTCTCATCCATTTCAAGAAATAGGTCCTTTCTAGCCCTGCGCTTGATATTGCATTTATGAAGCAGGTCATTGCCTCTGAAATGTCATATCTCCTTTGCTGTTCCCTAAGTTGTCTCTTGTCTGTTTGGAGTTCACTTTTGTACATCTCTAGGTTCTGGTTCCCAGCTTTCCGCAGTCTGCATTCCTCCTTCTCCAGACGTGCCAGCTCCTTCCAAATCTGTCCTTGCAAGGGAAGCTGACTTTCCTTATACTGTGGTGTGTCATAAATCTTTGACGTGATTGCGTCAGCATTTAGCTTGGCACTCTGACAATCTTTGTAGTCCTCATCAACCAGTATTCCAAGCTCATGCGCCACTTCAGCCATCTGCTCCAATGGCATTCTGGACTTTGAATTCTTAATCAACTCACCAACTGTGTTTCGCAGGTTCTTCACAAAGTCTGCATCATTCATCTGTTTGGTCTTCAGAATGATGCTGCTTTTTTTCAAGTTCAACTCTGCTGCTGTTCTCTTCAAAGCATCAATGCTGAAGCTCTTGCTCTGTGTGTTACCCACTAGAAACAGCTGAGCCTTGGTGTGTTGGCTGGTCAGTAGCTTGTACTTGGTGTCCAGGTTGTCAAAGAACACAAAGACAGCTGCAGAGGTCTGGCAAAGAAAGGAATATTGTGTTTCAAAAGAACTGATGTCCCCTCTAAGATTGGATACAGCAATAGCTTCACCAAAAATATCAATGTTTTTTTTCCCGCTTGGGAGGTACCAGTTTATCTCAACCAATCCGTTGGATATTCTCCTTGGGCTATCGCCACATTCCATGTCGTGGTGGACAAACGTGTCGTGATACTGTTGAGGATTACTCAGCAGCTTGTTTAGAATCTGAGACTTGGACAGAGAGCACTCGCCCAATCTGACAAAAGAGATCATAGGGAGGTCAGAGAGAACAATCCTGTCTTCAACAAATCCTCTGGAATCTGCCAATGAATGAGGTCTGAACTTCTTGACAATGTCTCTCATGGCCCAGAGCATTAGCGTACACTCTTCTGTGTCACAATTGGGGAGAAGCAGGGGCACTGAAAACTGACACATTGACATTTTCAAAACCATCTCTTGCTGGAGAAAACCATTGGAACACAGAAAGAGAGCAGTCACAATGTCCAAGGGGTTTACAACATTACTAGAGTCCAGGTTATCAACCAGACTCTCCAGATCTAGATCTATGTTGCAAAATGAAGCATCACAACTTGCCTCGCCTTCTAATGAGGTACATTTCACACTCCTAGCAGTCACATTCACCATCATCAACCTCTTTAGGAAAATCCATGGCAGGGCTGAGAGAGTCTGAGCAGGTTCATCGGTGACAGTCTTCTCATCAATCTGCAGCACGGTGCTAAGGTCCAGCTTCTCTGTGTAGTGTTGCTCCAACCCCAGGTCCAGCAGCAAACTCTCCAGGTGGGTTTCTGTGTCGGGAAAGAAAATAACGGTTTCAGATCTGACCTCCTTGGTTGTCAATCAACCGATTTATAAAACATCCTCCCGTCACACGTTTCAACACACTTACTTGTGCGGCCATATGTCACCACCGACTTGCTTTGGGTCCCGTTCTTCAGCACCGTAGAGACGTGAAAGGAGTACTTGACACCTGGACTCAGACTGGAGAACGTCAGGGTGTTGGACTCCGTTGTTATCTTCTGGACTTCCTCCCCATCACAGGAACAGGTCACGAGACATGCCTCAGTGACACCAATCGGTTTGTCCCAACCCAGAGACACTGATTCACTGCTGACTTGGTCAATCTTTACTTTTTCAGGTGGCAGAGGTTCTACAAAAAGGACAAAAAGGGCCCAATTCAATTACAACTTGAAGAATGAAAACAAGTCAAACAATTCTTCCTGTAATGCAAGGGGAAATGTTTGAATCATTGCACTTACTTGTATACATGGACATTGTGATCACCGGGCTCAGATTCCCATCTTCTGTGACCGATGTGACGCTGAATGTGTACTCCGTCCCTGGAAAAAGGCCTTCCACATCAGCGCTGTTGGACCCTTGGAAGGAACGGATCTCTCTCTGGGTGTTGCAGGAGTAGGTCAACTCGTACCGCCGTGCTGGGTCAGAAGGGCGCCAGCTCAGAGAAACAGAGTCACTGCCAACATAATGAACTGTTATCTCTCCGTGGGAGGAGAGCTCTGTGGAAGAGAGCAATTTTTTTTGAATGAAGGCATGAAACATTTATAAATATACGCTATTATACTGCATCATCCCTACTGTTGTTATGCTATAATAATGACAATAATATTAGTCAAATAATAACAGTAGTGAAATAGTGATAAATAGTGAAAAACGAGTGAAAGACTATTTTTAAACAGTGCTGATCGCCATTCACAGTGAATAAAGTAACGTTCCTTAAATGTTCAATGCAAATAAGCATACATGCAGTGTTTGTGAATGGAAAACAACTAGTAAGGATTTTATTCAATTATAAAGTATACATACGGTTGTCAAAAATTCAGATACGGTATAATTCCTGTAATATTATTGAAGTACCTGCTACAGCAGCATCCATCTGTTGAGATGGCTCTGTCTCCAGACTGTCAGCTTGTACTCTCTGAGATGTGTCCTCATCTTTCCCAAGATAGAAGTCAAGGAATAGATCACTTGCATCTTGAAAGTCCTTCAATTCAAAAGAAAAATGTCTACAGTCAATTGAATGAAAAAAAAATGGAATAAAAATTTACCGCAAAGTACTTGATAAAAGAGTGTACATTTATGGCTGTCATTGAACAAACCCATGCCATGATTAGATGGTGAAAAAAACACACCGTTCCTTAAACAATAAAAGTTAATTTACCAATATTTCTGAAAATGGATATGCATTTTGGAAATAAACTATTCATATATACAGGTAACTGACAAAATAAAGGAAATTAGGGATACAAAGGATGCATTTACACAGGCAGCCCAATTCTGATCTTTTTCCTCCTAATTGGTCATTTGACCAATCAGATCAACTCTGAAGAAGATTTGGTGTGAGAAGATCTGATTGAGCAAAAGACACTTAAAAACCCCATCATAATTGGGCTGCCTGTTTGTTTAAACGCGGCCAAAATTTATTAAAAGCAGGTGTGGTTCCTGAGTTAATTACGCAAATAACATCCCATCATGCTTCGGGTATTCATTTAGAAAAATGCCCAGTTACCCATTATTTTGGCAATGTCCCCAATCACTTCCCTGGGGCATTGGGATATTATTTTGACCAGAGGAAAGAGTGCCTCCCACTGACCCCACAAAAACACTTCCAGCAGCAGCTGGTCTCCTATCCAGGGACCGAACAGGACCAACCCTGCTTAGCTTCAGAGGCAAGCCAGCAACACATTTCTATCTGCAAAAACCTCCGTGTGAAAGAGCAACAGCACACCCTACCTCTTCATCTGAGGAGCTATCCATTGGCAGGGTGTCTTCAGTCGCTCCACTCCGAACCCGGTCAAAGGTCACATCTTTTAGACTGCATGGCTCTGAAATACGTTTGGGGTAATAGAGTGTTACAATGCCAATCAAATACATGTTGCAGCACATCAAAAAGTTGGTGAAGCATTATCAGATGCATTATTTTCCATTATGTCTCACCAAAGAGATAAAGCACTACCTGTAATATTGATAATTATGGCATTTATCCAAAGCGACTTAGTGGTCCTGGCTGCCGGGGGGGGGGCACACTTTAGCTAGGTTGTTTAGCCCATATATTTTGTTCTAATGTTTGAGTCCCTCAAATATCACATGAACACACATAACAAATGGTAAAATGTGTAGAATTGTAGGAATTAGCTTTAATACGGCAAAAATAATGTCTGCAATCCATGACAAACTGTGTATAAGAACAGGAAATGAGCTTTAAAACGGCAAAATCCTTTCTCTGCCAACAAGAGGGGTGTTAACAGTTTGTGTCGTGAACAGTGCTAGTACACGTAGAAATAGACGTGGCACTCGCACAGCGTGTAGGGGGGAGGGGGGGGGGCGCAGGATGTTCCCCAATGCTGGAAGGGGGGCCTGAGTGAAAAAGTTTGGGAACTCTGAACTAAGCTACAGAAGACCATCACTTGACACTGATCCAGGTCAGATTAGTTCCCCCCCCCTCCCCACACAGGGTTAGAATAGGTTGATCCTAGATCAAAAACTAAGAATGGGGGGTAATAATCATTTGCCTGCACCTCAGCTCAGGGATTCTATCCAGCAACCTTTCGGTTACTGGCCCAACGCTCTAACCACTAGGCTACTTGGTGGTCCTATAAGGTGCTTCTAATGTTTGTACACTCAGTGTAGTTTATCAGTTACCAAACATAAAAATCCCTGGGCAACTGTGGACAGGGCCTATACACTTTGCAAGGATTTGTTTGTTGCCAATGATGTATATATAAACCCTGGTTTGCTAATGATATGTATTGGCCAATTAGCAGCTTTGAAACTACCAGTCGCCATATTGGTACTCCCCAGAACGAACAGTCTTCCATAGGAATTAATGGTATTTTAGTATTTCTTTGTTGAATTGGGGACTTAACATTAAGTACTTCAGAAAATCTATACTTTAAGGTATGTTTATGTTTAGTTCACATAATTTAAAATAATAAATTACGGTGTCTGTAACAGAATATACAAAACGAATGTAGACGTTAATAAATGCATTTCTCTAAGCTTCCAAAATATTTTTTTCATTGGGGAGGAATAACAAAATGACCGTGCAGTGGCTTCAATACAATGCCCCTCGTCAGTCATGCAGGGTTCACCATTGATAGATACATTCTATTTTTATTTGTAAACGTATTCAATGTACTTGTGAATGTCAATAGATTGTTTTGTTTTTATTAATAGCGTGTTATATTTTGTAGTGTATTTTTAAGAATAACTGAGAAAAATACAGCCGAAATATGACTTCAGTCCCGAGGCTACCTACCTCCCTCTTCCTCGACGATTGCTTTACATGTCAAGCAAAACCGCTGTCCCTCCTCACAAAGCGTGTGACATCGAATACACTTCATTTTCCGAAAATGTCTGCCACAGAAAAACATCAATAATGTGCATAGCAGTAAAGTGAAATGTTGTAGTGATTTAGGCACCCCATATAATTAATACAAACAAATTATGAATGCCGCATAATCGGATCATGAGAATGTTGAAAAAACATATCACATATTTGCATTCACAAAAAGTATATTAGCCTACAAGTAGCTTAGTTCATAATCAGCTACAGTTACTGTGATATTACATGTACAATTTCTTAGGCCTACGTGTTGTATAACATTCCATTTTTGTAATAAAGATTTTAAAAACGTTACCATGTGATTTAGACCATTAAAGAGTTTGATTAGCAAAGTTTGATGATACACGACTCACCTCCTGATCACTCCGCAGCTCAATGACGGATAATCAAACGTTCGAGTGGGATGAACCATGTGCATGAACGACAACCTGTTTTATCGTGCATGACAACATTCATGCCATCATATCTGAAACATTTTTAGACCTTTACTGTATTAGCCTACGTTTTATTAGGATGTAATTAACGCGAAATCTTTTTTTTATATCGTAATTTGGTTCAGGCCATCTATGCTTAACTTTCCGTTTCATTTCCTTGAAATGGGAAAGTAAGGGAATAATAGCCTAGTTGAGGGAGAGGCAGCCGAGGAGGAGGAGACTGGAAAAAGTTTTCAATGGCATAGATTCAAAATCAAATCAAACTGTATTTGTTACATGCGCCGAATACCTTACCGTGAAATGCTTACTTACAAGCCCTTAAACCAACAATGCAGTTTAAAAAAGGGTTTTAAGAAAGTATTATTAAAAGAAACTGAAGTAAAAAAAAAGAAATAAAAAAAATAAAATAAAAAAATAACAAATAATTAAAGAGCAAAAATAAAATAACAGTAACAAGGCTATATAGCGGGGTACAGGTACAGAGTCAATGTGCGAGGGCACAGGTTAGTTGAGGTAACATGTATATGTAGGTACAGGTAAAGTGACTATGCATAGATAATAAACAGAGAGTAGCAGCAGCATAAAAATAGGGGAGGGAGGGGTCCTACGCAAGTAGTCCTGGTAGCCATTTGATTAGCTGTTCAGTAGTCTTATGGCTTCTGGGAAAAAGCCTTTTGGACCTAGACTTGGCGCTCTGGTACTGCTTTGCCGTGCGGTAGCAGAGAGAACAGTCTATGACTAGGGTGTCTGGAGTCTTTGTCAATTTTTTGGGGCTTTCCTTCGACACCGCCTGGTATAGATCTCCTGGATGGCAGGAAGCTTGGCCCAGTGATGTACTGGGCCATACGCACTACCCTCTGTAGTGCCTTGCAGTCGGAGGCTGAGCAGTTGCCATACCAGGCGGTGATGCAACCAGTCAGGATGCTCTCGATGGTGCAGCTGTAGAACTTTTTGAGGATCTGATGACCCATACCAAATCTTTTCAGTCTCCTGAGGGGGATTGACGTTGTTGTGCCCTCTTTACAACTGTCTTGGTGTGTTTGGACCATGATAGTTAGTTGGTGATGTGGACACCAAGCAACTTGAAGCTCTCAACCTGCTCCACTACATCCCCGTCGATGAGAATGGGGGCGTGCACAGCCCTCCTTTTCCTGTAGTCCACAATCATCTCCTTTGTCTTGATCACTTTGAGGGAGAGGTTGTTATCCTGGAAGCACACTGCCAGGTCTCTAACCTCCTCCCTAAATGCTGTCTCATCGTTGTCGGTGATCAGGCCTACCACTGCAAACTTAATGATGATGCTGGAGTTGTGCTTGGCCATGTAGTCATGGGTGAACAGTGAGTACAGGAGGGGACTGAGCAAGCACCCCTGAGGGGCCCCAGTGTTGAGGATCAGCATGGCAGATGTGTTGTTACCTACCCTTACCACCTGGGGGCGGCCCATCAGTAAGTCCAGGATCCAGTTGCAGAGGAAGATGTTTAGTCCTAGGGTCCATAGTTTAGTGATGAGGGCACTATGGTGTTGAACGCTGAGCTGTAGACAATGAATAGCATTCTCACGTAGGTGTTCCTTTTGGCCAGGCGTGAAAGGGCAGTGTGGTGTGCAATAGAGATTGCGTCATCTGTGGATCTGTTGGGCCGGTATGCAAATTGGAGTGGATCTATGGTCTCTGGGATAATGGTGTTGATGTGAGCCATGACCAGCCTTTCAAAGCACTTCATGGCTACAGATGTGAGTGCTACGGGTTGGTAGTCATTTAGGCAGGTTACCTTGGTGTTCTTGGGCACAGGGACTATGGTGGTCTGCTTGAAACATATGGTATTACAGATTCGGTCAGGGACACATTGAAAATGTCAGTGAAGACACTTGCCAGTTTGTCAGTACACATCCTGGTAATCTGTCTGGCCCTGTGGCAATGTGAACATTGATCTGTTTAAAGGTCTCACTCACATCGGCAACGGACAGCGTGATCACACAGTCGTCCAGAACAGCTGGTGCTCTCATGCATGCTTCATTATTGCTTGCCTCAAAGCGCGCATAGAAGTAATTTAGCTCGTCTGGTAGGCTCATGTCACTGGACAACTTGCGGCTGTGCTTCCCTTTGTAGCCCGTAATAGTTTGCAAGTCCTACCACATCCAATGAGCGTCAGAGCTGGTGTAGTAGGATTCAATTTTAGTCCTATATTGACGCTTTGCCTGTTTGGTGGTTCGTTGGTGGGGATAGTGGGATTTTTTCTCAGAGTCCGGGTTAGAGTCCCGCTCCTTGAAAGCTCTACCCTTTAGCTCAGTATGGATGTTGCCTGTAATCCAAGGCTTCTGGTTGGGGTATGTACGTACGGTCACTGTGGGGATGACATCATCGATGCACTTATTGATGTAGCCAGTGACTGATGTGGTGTACTCCTCAATGCCATTGGAAGAAACCCGGAACATATTTCAGTCTGTGCTAGCAACACAGTCCTGTAGCTTAGCATCTGCTTCATCTGACCACTTTTTATAGACCGAGTCACTGGTGCTTCCTGCCTTAATTTTTGCTTGTAAGCAGGAATCAGGAGGATAGAATTATGGTCAGATTTGCCAAATGGAGGGTGAGGGAGAACTTTGTACACTTCTCTGTGTGTGGAGTAAAGGTGGTCTAGATCCCCCCCCTCTGGTTGCACATTTAACATACTGATAGAAATTAGGTAAAACTGATTTAAGTTTCCCTGTATTAAAGTCCCAGGCCACTAGGAGTGCCGCCTCTGGATGAGCGTTTTGCTGTTTGCTTATGGGCGGTATACAGCTCACTGAGTGCGGTTTTAGTGCCAGCATTGGTCTGTGGTGGTATGTAGACAGCTACTAAAATACAGACAAACTCTCTAGGTAAATAGTGTGGTCTACAGCTTATCATGAGATACTCTACCTCAGGTGAGAAAAACCTAAAAACTTCTTTAGATATCGTGCACCAGCTGGGCGCTGTACTGCAGTGCCAGCTGTGCCACCAGAGTCTCTGGGTTCGCGCCCAGGCTCTGTCGCAACTGGCCACGACCGGGAGGTCCGTGGGGCCACGCACAATTGGCCTAGCGTCGTTCGGGTTAGGGAGGGGTTGGCCGGTAGGGATGTCCTTGTCTCATCGCGCACCAGCAACTCCTGTGGCGGGCCGGGCGCAGTGCACGCTAACCAAGGTTGCCAGGTGCACAGTGTTTCCTCTGACACATTGGTGCGGCTGGCTTCCGGGTTGGATGTGCGCTGTGTTAAGAAGCAGTGCGGCTTGGTTGTGTATCGGAGGATGCATGACTTTCAACCTTCGTCTCTCCTGAGCCAATACGGGAGTTGTAGCGATGAGACAAGATAGTAGCTACTAAAAAATTCTATACCACGAAATTGGGGAGAAAAAGGGGTGAAAAAAAAAAAAAAAAGAAAAAAAGAAATTGCCAAATCCAATAATTTGTAGGGGTCTCCACATACTTTTGTGTATATATAGTGTACATGTCTTGATTTATTGGCAACAGATTAAAGGTATGTAATTTAAAAAAGTCATAACATCAAATTGTCTTACAGGCAGTTGAAAACCCTGAATGTATCTATTTTTGTTTTTATATGTCATTGCATTGTAACTGTCAATAATTTAGATTGTCTAAAAACCTAGTATTTTAACTCGCAACATAAAAACAGTGGGGATCTTGCAGTATAACATGCCTTAGGCTATAACATGAACTTTGCCATGCCTAATAAGAGTCTTGATCTTCCTAGACCATTGTTTAAACATAGCAGTCATAACCATTTGTAAAGATCTGGTTTTCTTCCACAGAGCTCTCCTCCCACGGAGAGATAACAGTTCATTATGTTGGCAGTGACTCTTTCTCTGAGCTGGCGCCCTTCTGACCCAGCACGGAGGTACGAGTTGACCTACTCCTGCAACACCCAGAGAGAGATCCGTTCCATCCAAGGGTCCAACAGCGCTGATGTGGAAGGTCTGTTTCCCGGGGACGAAGTACAGTTTCAGTATCTCAATGGTCACTGAAGATGGGAATCGGAGTGTGGAGGTCAGCATGTCTACGTGTACAAATAAGTGCTTTTAAAAGGTTATTGGGAACTTTACCTTTGAATCCATTCGATATCAAGACACACACGTTTGCCAATCAGTTCTTAAATAAATATTGCGCTGCAGTATTTATACAGTAAAGTCGTTTTAGTTTTCACATGTAATCAGATGAAGGCGTTGTCTGCTGGCAGTAGTTGTGTACACATTAAGGTTTGTCAAACAAAGAACACTCAACTGTATTCTTAAAATGAGAATTATGTTTTTGACTTGTGTTTTCGTTATTAGTTGAATTGAGCGCTCAAACTTTATTTTTGTCCTTTTCAGTGTCTGCACCATCCAACAAGGTTAAGATTGACCAATCCAGCAGTCAATCAATTCTCTAAATTGGGATAAATTGTTGTCGCTGGTGTCATTGCAGCATGTCACATGATGGAGAGGAAGCCCATAAGGTGACAAGAGTCCAACACCGTGACATTCTCCAGTCTGAGTCCAGGTGTCAAGTACACCACCTGTGTTTCAACAGTGCTGAAGAACAGGACCTAAAGCAAGTCAGCTGTGATTGTTGTTTAACGTTTCAGTCTAGCAGGAGGGCATTTACCAACCTTCTAATATGTCATCTATGAAATATGGGCAGTGCTTCACAGTTTTAGTAACAAAGGTTTTACTAAATTCACCTGTCCATATTTAAAGATATTTCAAACAGTTCTCTTTTCCCCCACCTGGAGAGCTTTCTGCTGGACCTGGGGTTGGAGCAACTGTAAAGATCGTTGTCCTCCTCGGATGATGAGGAGTAGGAAGGATCAGACCAAAACGCAGCGTGGTAAGTGTCCATGTTTATTTATTAAAATTAACTGAACACTGCAATAACCAAAAAACAACAAAGAGAGAGTGAACGAAACAGTTCTGGAAGGTGAAGACACACAAAACAACTACCCACAAACACCAGGTGGGAACAGGCTACCTAAGTATGGTTCTCAATCAGAGACAATGATTGACAGCTGCCTCTGATTGGGAACCATACCAGGCCAAACACATAGAACTATAACACACAGAACAAACAGAATGCCCATCCCAACTCACACCCTGACCAAACTAAAATAGAGACATAAAAAAGGAACTAAGGTCAGTGCGTGACAGTATCCCCCCCCAAAGGTGCGGACTCCGGCCGCAAAACCTACGGGAGACTCCGGCGGTGCCTGACGGGCGGGCGGGAGACTCTGGCGGCTCCTGACTGAAGGGCGACTCTGGCGGCTCCTGACCATCAAGCTTAAATAAGTTCACTGGTAAATATTTGCTTAACAAGACACAATAAGTACTTTTGAAAAACTACCTCATCTCTGTACCCCACACATACAATTATCTGTAAGGACCCTCAGTCAAGCAGTGAATTTAAAACACAGATTCAACCACAAAGACCAGGGAGGTTTTCCAATGCCTCTCAAAGAAGGGCACCTATTGGTAGATGGGTAAAAAATAAAAAAGCAGACATTGAATATCCCTTTGAGCATGGTGAAGTTATTAATTACACTTTGGATGGTGTATCAATACACCCAGTCACTATAAAGATAAAGGTGTCCTTCCTAACTCAGTTGCTGGAGAGGAAGGAAACCGCTCTGGGATTTCACCATGAGGCCAATGGTGACCTTAAAACAGTTAGAGTTTAATGGCTGTGATAGGAGATAACTGAGGCTGGATCAACATTGTAGTTACTCCACAATACTAACCCAAAGGACAGAGTGAAAAGACAGAAGCCTGTACAGAATATAATTATTCCAAAACATGCATCATGTTTGCAATAAGGCACTAAAGTAAAACTGCAAAAAAAGTGTGGCAAAGAAATTAACTTTATGTCCGGAATACAAAGCGTTATGTTTGGGGCAAATCCAACAAGACATCATTGAGCACCACTTCATATTTTCAAGCATGGTGGTAGCTGCATCATGTTATGGCTATGCTTGTCATTGGCAAGGACTAGGGAGTTATTTTATGATAAAAATGAATTTAATAGAGCTAAGCACTGGCAGAATCCCAGAGGAAAACCTGGTTGTCTACTTTCCAACAGACAAATTCATCTTTCAGCATGACAATAACCTAAAACACAAGGCCAAATATACACTGTTGTTGCTTACTAATATGAAATGCAATGTTCCTGAGTGGCCTAGTTAGTTTTTTTGACTTGCTTTCTAGCAATGATCAACCAAACTTGACAGAGCATGAATCATTTTTGAAAGAATGTGAAAATATTGTACATTCCAGGTTTGCAAAGCTCTTAGAGACTAATCCAGAAAGACTCACCGCTGCCAAAGGTGATCCTAACATGTATTGAATACTTATGTCATTTTGATATTTCTGTATTTCATTACATTTGAAAAATGTCTAAACATGTTTTCACTTTGTCATTATGGGTTATTGTGTAGATGGGTGATCTTTTGTTTTATCCATATAGAAATCAAGCTTTAACACAAAATACGGAAAGAGTCAAGAGGTACTTTCTGAAGGCACTGTGTATAATGAGTTGCTTCTGGATGGGTTTCCTCTGGAGCTGGTGGATGGAGACGCATCGAACATACCTCTGAGATGGGTGAGCGATGTGCTGCATCAGCTCAATGTCTTGGTGCAACTGAAGAGCAAGATCCTGGTGGTAACCGTTCTAGGTGTTCAGAGCACGGGAAAGTCCACTCTACTGAACACAATGTTTGGAGGGCAGTTTGTAGTCAGTAGTGGCAGGTGTCAAAGACGTCTTCAAAAAGAAACAGAACTGCAACTTCGTTGTAAATCGACACGGAAGGGCTGAAGCCGTCAGGGCTGGCACAGCTGGATGACAGTTACAGTGCATTCGGAAAGTTCAGGCCCCTTGAGTTTCTCCACATTGTTACATTACAGCCTCATTCTAAAATTGATCAAATTGTTTTCCCTCATCAATCTACACAATACCGCATAATGACAAAGCAAAAACAGGTTTACATTTTATTAAATTAAAAACAGAAATACCTTATTTACATAAATATTCAGACCCTTTGCTATGAGACTCGAGACTTGAGCTCAGGTGCATCCGTTTCCGTTGATCATCCTTGAGATGTTTCTACAACTTTATCGGAGTCCACCTGTGGTAAATTCAATTGACTGGATATTATTTGAAAGGCTGTCGTGGAATTCTTACACAGGGACACTCAAAGTCAATCTTAAATGAAGCATTGTTTATTGTACGAGTGCTGTAGAGGTTCCAACAAACTTAATGCACCATAGTTAACATCTGTCAGGAGCTCTGATGGGGCAGTCCCAGCAGTTGTCTTATATACAGCTATACACAGACAAGTTATATTTGCATGATTTAGCATAATTCATGAATCCTTACCATTTTGTTTCATTCATGTGACCGACCAATACTGGTTCATAACATGTGACAGACAAATACCTCACGAGGCCTGGGCGTACTGTCAAATTCCAGTGACTGATAGTGAGGATTTGTACAGTCAGCACATGAATAGAAAAGAAAGTTATAATAAAAGCACAAACATTAAAATTGCATCCTTATGTTGCAAATCCCTTTTGGCCCGACAGTCTAGGGGGATGGTAATGAGACCCGTAAAATAACTCATGCAAATTATAATTGTGACAAAGTAAAAGTGAGAACGAAATAACCAGGACAACTGAAATCTACCGTCAAACTCAAGGTTTATTTGAAAACACACGGTAATGGGGGGAGCAGGAAAAGGGGCTGAGCTGGACCCAAGGAAAGAAACAATAAGTATTAAAAAAAAACCTAAGCTAGACTAGCCTACTTTAACAGCTAACTAACCAAAAATACAGTGGGTGGTCCGCCCAGTTCTAACAAGTGTATTTAACAAAGTTTACCTACGGGTAGTGTATGCCCATGGGCGACTTGTCTTGGTTTCCCCTTTTCCCACCAGCAATCAAATACAAACACCATAACCAAAACAATACTCACAGGTGATGACAAAGTGCTATGGAGGTGCTCTAACAAAAGCGAGGTTAATCCACAACGAGAGAGTGAACCACAGAGACCTACAGACATGGCATTAACAGAGAGATTGAGCTTTAGAGCAAACAACTAACAGGGTTTTTAAACCAAGGGAAAGGAACTGTGATTGGGTAGGAAACAGGAGGAGGGGTGTCTTCTGATTGATGATTGATTGTTGATTGATTGGGGAGTGATGATTTTCACCTGTGAGGGGAGAAGGAGAGAAAAGAAACACACACACAGGATACACCCACAGGATACTTGTATCCGTAACACTCATCCTCCATCCTCACGTGTGTGATAATAATCCTTACATTTTAATGTAAGCATTTAGATTTTAGCTTCTATATCAACATATCCTATACTCCTATTAAACCAATGGAAATCAACACAGAAAAAAAACGGACACTTCATCATTTCAAACCCTTCATTCTGGGTTGTACAATCCAATTAATATGGTAATACTATAATCATAATAAAGATTTTACTTTATTAATGGGAGTGAGTATCAAAAATGCACATACTGTACATAATGTACTTGGCAGACTCAATGGACAAGATCAGTGCCGGAAGAAAGCTGCAGAGTTCACCAACCTTGTCTCAGACCTGCAGTAGAAACCTGTCTCCAACTCTCTGGGTCCAGAAATTGTTGATGAAATGCTGACAGGACAGAATGCCTTTCAATTCAGCTCTCTGTAATTTTTCCAGTACTCTATCCTGAAGGAACTGCTGTCAGGATTCAACTTTGACAACTACTAGTTTCCTCTGCGACCTCACAGTCAAGATATGGGCCCTTGAAATCTGCCCCAAGACTATAAGCAGAATAGGCACTCCGTGGAATGGTACTTGCACTTGACCTTAGCTACTGGCCAAACAGCATTGTGGGTGTTATTTGCATTGCTAAAAGCAATTTACAGAATACTTATTCCTTGAACTGAGCATGAATCAGTCTACTTAGGGTACTAGGGTCTGATGCTAAATACATTTTTTAATGCTTTCAATGTTTAATAATTCAAATTCTGTAAATAAACAAAGTTTAAAAGTTACTGCATTTTATTCATGCCTTATACGTTTTGTTGAATGCAAATGGTCATATTTTTAAAATAAATGTTTTCTTGACACATTTGTTTTTATTTTGTTTTGGCTCTCATGTGGTGAGTAGGGTTAACATTTCATTTGAATGTTTTTTTGTTACATTGGATCAAACCACGTATTGTTTTTAATACCCAATGACTGATACTGATGTAATTCAGTCAAGTGTCGAAAAGCATCATTTTTCAATAGGGGCAATGTTCCCTCTCATTGTAATGTACATAAACACAACAAAAGTTAGAAATTAAAAGAAACTTACTCAAGTTTGCTTCTCTGTAAGAAAACCGTACTTATGAATATTAGCTGAATATTTACTAGTCTTATTACCTCAAAGCAGTATTAAAAACAGTTTCTTGATGCAACATATTGGCAAGGTATTGGTATTCCACTGATGTATTCCAATAATCACATTGTTTGTAATGGAAAAATCTGTGTTCTAAATGGAGTTGAACGGGGTGCAGTTGGCCAATGAAGAGGCATAGTCGACAGTCTGGCTATGAATGTCTTTAATGTTCCCCACATCAGAATCCCAGCATACAGTGTATCATAACTTCTAAAGTAAACAAATATCATCACCTTATTTATATAGTTTTACTTTCATTTTTTAATTATAATATGTTTTTAAAATCCATTATTAACATGTTTTCTTCATCTCAAGTCTTGGGTTTCTGAATTCAACAAAGAAAATAAAAACAAGACAACAGGTGCAAATTTGACTATGCAGGCCAAACTGACACCCAGCTCAGAATGTTTCCCAGGGTTATTTGTCATGTGCTTCAGTACAACTGGACTCTCAGGTGCCTAGACCATAACATAGACAAACCTTTCTCTGTTTTGAAGGTCAACCATGACATGTAGTCACGAGCAAGGCAGGAAAACCACCTTCATGAAACATTGTTACGGTCTACCTCTTTAGTTCAGACCAGGTGTTTAACAGAGCATCACTCTGGCAAATCTATAAAACAGTGTTAGCTGCTTTATAACAACAGATGGTGTTAATCATTGAACACTTAACAAAATTGGGTTTGCACCAAAAAGTATGACTTTCTTTATGTGCAGGAGATAATACATTAAAATCCAATATGGATTTTTTGGGGGGTCGTGTCAATCGTTTTAAAGTTCTACTAAACTAACACTATAGATATCAACTCCCTTTGCATTAGTCCTAACTAATGCTACAACAAAATGGAGTACACACCTATGCTTACACACCAAATGAGCTATCCTAACACATACTCTCACATGTACACACTCACACTTCCTGGTCTATACCTATGTACATGCCTTGTCATGCAGTTCAACCATCTGCCCACTAAGCAGCTCAATTCCCACCTCACCTTTCCACTTGGAAGGCAAGTTTAGCGGTACCGATAGCTTATGATGAGGTCACTGTATACAGATAGCACAACCTACATCAACAGGACACATATTGTACGTAACACAGTGTATTCAGGGGGACATGTGTCCCACCCGCAGTACGTGATTTCCGATAAGGCTAAGACGTAGCCTGGTCCCAGATCTGTTTGTTCCGTCTTGTCAACTCCTAGTCGCGACAATGACCGTAGGAGCTGGCAAGACGGCACAAACCGATCTGGGAATAGGCTAGGTCAGAGGCAACTTAGGTTACAAAAAGCCATCGTTTCTCGGTCTCCCTGTGGTTCCGGGGCTACACAACGATAGGAGAGTCAACAGGGTTGGGAATATACACATTCCAAAAGCCACAAGGATGTTTTTAAAGGTGAATTCTATTTTATTTTATTTTTTGCTTCTTGGCCATGTTTGTCGTTGCCACATGGGTGTGGAAGTTACCGATTCCACCTTTAAGGTGTGCTGTATCGTCATCCAGTATGGCTGGTGTGGTACACAGCTAATACAAGCCTGCAGTTATGCAGGGCCCATTTGAACGTGGGAGAGACCCTATAACCAACAGCAGAGAATGAGAATGGGTCAGTCTCCCTGCTACGGTGTTCGCTTAGTGCTTACACAGGTTGAGTAGTCAAGATGCTACGTAGACAACACTTGATGACTTTGTTCTGAATGTCCATTGTCTATCCACTTCTGAACAACTTTGTTAGTTACATGCACGGAAAGAGCTAACAGAACGAGAATCCCACTTTCCTGAATCTCTCGGAAAAGTTCCGTGGCGAATACATTTAAATGGCGTACGGTTAAATATACTAGCTGGAGACCCCTTTTCAACTTGCACCTGTTGTCTCTGTTGTCGTCACAAAGTCATTTCATTCATTCACTCGAAAAAACAAGAAACGTAATATTTACAAAGATTTTTGACTGTTTGTTCTTACACTTAAAAATGTACAGTTTTGCTCCTCTTTTTTTGACGTCTCTCTCTGTCGCAAAACGCTGAATTCGTCCACATTCAGAATGTTCAGAGGAACGGTAGGTTGTTATGGCGATTGTGTCACCATGGCGCCCTCTAGTGTGTAAGCGTATAAAATAGACAAGGAAAAGAACAGGAAAAAAAGAAAACAGCATCTGTCACTCTTCGATTGGTTGACGTTTTGTTGTGTTGTATTTGTAGTAGTACTAGTTTCCTCTGCGACCCTCCCGTTGCCCTCTTATTCACAGGATAAAAAAGTTCAGGATCTAATGGCACAAAGACTTGATAGGACAGATGTATCTGATCATTCCCACACCTGAAATAAGATGTCGGTGCCCTCGTCTGTCCACTGTCCCGGTCACATCTCACACCCTTTCCCCTTTGTTTAAGGCTGTGATGATGACTTGGAGGCTTTGGGGCTCTCTCCCAGGTTTCATATTCTAGTCCAATAGCACATTTTATAGTAAGTCCATCTCTGTAATGGAGAGAAAAGTTCCAGCATATAAATCTACTGACTCCCTCTGATTCCACACACACAACCCCAGTCTGGTCCTTGTTACAGTATATTGTACAGTGGATCATCTCCCGTGTTTCCCCACCACACACTGTCTCACTCAGTTGGCCAACACAGAGTATCTGACAACACCAACCTGTGTTCTCTCACACATCCCCCCCACCTTCAAGCAGTAATGAAATAGGTACCAAAGAAACGTCTAAAGCTAAACACAAGCAGAGACAACACTGTCGCTAGTGGTTTCTAACCGAGGATACTACAGCGCACTGTGGGTTCACACACAGCGCTACAGTTCAGTTCAGTTGGATTAATCCTATTCACCCATCAGCCCCCTCTGCTGGCCATGTCATAGCATTACGGACGGAGGTGTTGTCAACAGGCTTTCCCTTAACTTTTATGTGCACCTCCCTGTTAAAAAAAAAGAGTAAAAACAGCTGATCACTTTGTTGTCTCTTGGTCTAAGGACCTCTTACTCCCAGTCCTCTTCCCAGCTCTGTTATCCCAGACCCTGGCCTGTCTGATAGACCACCAGTCTTTCCTCCGTGTGCTTAGAGTTCAATGTACAGCAGTGGTGCGAATCGGACGTGAGGGCAACAGAGTCAGCAGGGACATGTGTCAGGGGGGATGGGTTAGGAGATGCAGGGTTCAACGCCGGCACACAGTGAAGTTACAAGTTGAAACGCCGGCGATTTCTGCTCTCAACTTTCCACAAAGAGAGTTAGTTGAAATTGCATGTGCAGCAGTCCTGAATCAGATGGGTGTTTACTGGTGGAGGAAAGGAGAAAGGGATGGGGAAAGTAGAGTGAGAGGAAGAATGGAGGAGTGTGTGTGTAAGCAGTTGTTACGGGGGTCTCGCACCACGGGGAGGCGCCTCTGATACGAGATGCCTGCCCCTCTCTTTCCTCACACACATTCCATCTTCCTCCATCATTCTCTCTGCCCTCTAGTTACCCCTGGCCCTGGGAAGCTGAGCTGACATGTACTCGCGCGCGCACACAGGCGTTCATCAAACAGCGTTTGTACGGGCCAGAAATCGAAGGCGGAGACGGGTCGGAGAGAAGGGGAGAGTGTGTAAAAGAAAGAGGGAGATGGAGGGACTGTCCCTTTTTTCTCCTTCGTTGTAACATCATTAGGAAAAAGTGACGTTCTACGAGGACCCGAGACTTGGCCATATGTATCTTCCCACCCAGGACCTCTGAGAACCCTGGCAGGTTCACCTTGATAAATGATAGGTCTACCTGCAGCCTCAATACCGCTAGGGCACCCTATTCCCTACACCCTATTTATTCCCTTTTTGGCCAGAGCATAATGGACACCAATACCTCTAGGTTTGTGTCCAAAATGGCATCCTATTCCCTACATGGTGCACTACTTTTGGCCTGACTGGCCCACGGTAGTGCACTACATAGGGAACTGGATGCCATTTCAGTGGCAGTCTATGGCTTCTACGCCTGCCATAATGAGTCACGGAGAGACAGGGGCCCAAGGCTCAGTGGATGGCCTGGTTATTACGAGAAAAATACAGAGCTGCTGCAGTGGCACCAATAACTCACATTACGTAAGAGGGGCCCCAGGGGCCCTTGCTGGATGATAGCAGAGCAGGAGGAGGATGCGAGACAGAGAAAGGGGTCTTTATGTGATCGAAATGTAGTCTTGTTTTTTTTCTGTTTAGTGTTCTTAATGTAATGGATTGCACACACTTTTATGAAATGTGTTGTGTACATAAAGGTTGAATTGATTTACTAGGGTAGTTGATTTGTTTGGGGTAGCATGCAGTCTGTTGTGCAATAGGAGACAATAAGCAATACGGGTGGGAGGTGATCAACATAAGCAATGTGTTGTATAATCAATGTGTATAAGAATTGTTTTTATTCATGTTTGGTCCAGTCAGGTTTTTCGTTGTTGTAAAGGATAATGTTCATGAATGAAAGAAGCTGCATGGGTTTTATGACGTGCCACCAGGTTTTTTTTCTTGCAGAAAAGAAAATCTGAAGAAAAAGCATATGGGAGATAGAAATAGTTTAAAACAGGAGATGTGTGAATATTGACTATCCAAGTGTCCTTTCCCCATCATTGTTTTTAAAAATAATTCATGCATAGATCCCCACTGAGAAAACCATTTCGATATTTTCTTCTTTGTACACACATATATATATATATATATATATATATGTGTGTGTCTATATATCTATATATATATGTCTATATATCTATATATCTATATATTTAAAAATCTTTCCACAAAAAATAAGAACCGAAAGCAACAATCAATCAAACAAACAAACGTTGAAAAAAGATAACGAAAAAAGCACAAGATAGGCCAGTTTGGCACTTTTCATGAACACACAGTAAGTAGGCTATCTTGATACAGCTCAACACTCTTGATTCTCTCTCAGTTCCCCTCCTATGGGAAAACAACACAGTACTTGGCACCAAGAATGCTGGTAGAAAGACGATATCAGAATACCAATATTTTCATGATATATACTTACTGTATGTACTGTTCGCCTTGTATAAAAAAGGTTGTTTTAGAACTACAGAGGAGGGAAAGAGAGGGATGTGGAAAAGAGAAGAGACTCAAGTAAGCAGATGAGATGAGTAGAGAGATAGAGGCTTTCCAATATATCAGAAGGAAAAGGAACCAAACGCTTTACCTCACACTCCAAAAAACGATCCCCAACCAGTGGAGGTTGCTGGGAGGAGCTATAGGAGGACGGGCTTATTGTAAAGACCGGAGTAGAATAAATGTAACGGTGTCAAACACATCAAGCATATGGAAACCACATATTTGACTCTGTTCCATTCATTCCATTCCAGCCATTACAATGACCCTGTCCTCCTATAGCTCCACCCACCAGCCTCCTCTGGCCCCAACACTATTACAGCACAGAAACCGAGAAAACATGGGATGAAAAAAACAACAAAATGAAATGCACAGTAAGAGGCAGAGGATCATCCTGTGGGCAGGTTTGGGGGCTGTCAGGATCAGAGAATATGAGACCCTCTCAAAATATCTCAACACCCTCAATAACACCTGCTTCCCCTGCAGTTCAGCTGCACTTCCACTTAACCCCAGCAAGGTTGTGCTGTAGGAAAGACACAGCATCAGGGCAGCAGGCTGACGGTTGGAAAAACAGAGAGTAAGAGAGAGAGAGATATCCATAGCGATCCAATAGTGATAAACCAGAGTGTGTAGTTGGTCCTCCGGTCCCCCAGGGGGAGCTGTTGCTCTACTATACACGTGTGGTGGAGTGGGGGTGGGGCAGGGTGTTGTTGTGGCCGGTGCTGGGGTAGGTGTTGAAGGGGTGGAGGGGCTGCATGCCGGTGATGGTGCTGGGGATCATGGTGATGGTGTTGGGGGTCATGAGGGGCACGTCGTCCGGGGCCCTCCGCAGGGCCAGGGTGTAGTCGGGCGGACAGGAGGGCCGCAGGATGTCGTGGGGCCGGAGGGGCTCCATGTCGTGGTGCGAGTCGTGCTCCGAGTGCTTCATCTGCAGGGACATGATCTCTTCCTCCTGGCTGTGCGCCAGGTCGTTGGCAGGCCCTCCGTGGCGCTGCGGAGACAGCCGGTGGCGCCGCATCTCCTGACGCTTGTCCCGCTTGTAGTAGAGCGCAGCAAACGCCAGGATGTTGAGGAAGAGCAGCGACGCCCCCACTGCCACGGTCACCGACAGCTCTGTGGAATAATCCCGCGTGTCACCGGGGAAGAGGTCCAGTCTGGGCCGCTCTGATCCGTAGGGCTCCACGGGGTCGGGGAAGGTGGGGTAGGGGTGGCCCGTGGTGCGGGGTTTGGGCTTCCAGGGGCCCCCGGGTGGGCGGGTGCTGCCTGGAGGTAGCCTGGTGGTGGTGGGGTTCAGGACTTCATGGAGGGAGTGTAAATGAGGGACCAGCTCCAGCCAGAAGGCCACCTTGTTGGCTCGGTAGTTGTCCCTGACGCGGGGCTTCAGGCCGATGTGGAGGTACTGCTTGTCCTTGGAGTTGAACTTGGTCCAGATGACCTCCTCAAAGCGGTTGGGCTTGGTGTGGATGAACTTGGTGTCCTGAGGCACTGGCAGATTGGGGTCCCTGGAGGAGAAATAGGATGAATCTCACTCAGGTGATTTCAATCAACTTTAGATATTCCAAAGTTCTTAATGTTTTGTATACTCAGGGGGGTGCTCTTAATGTTTGGTACACTCAGGGGGTTCTCTTAATGTTTGGTACACTCAGGGGGGTGCTCTTAATGTTTGGTACACTCAGGGGGGTGCTCTTAATGTTTGGTACACTCAGGGGGTTCTCTTAATGTTTGGTACACTCAGGGGGGTGCTCTTAATGTTTGGTACACTCAGGGGGGTGCTCTTAATGTTTGGTGCACTCAGGGGGGTGCTCTTAATGTTTGGTACACTCAGGGGGGTGTTCTTAATGTTTGGTACACTCAGTGTATACTTCACTGTTAAACAACCTGAAGAATTTGATACAAACCAACATTAAAACTATTTATACATTCAAAATCAGAAGACATTTAATTTAGCTTTTTACATACAGTATGATACTCTTGTTAGGGCTGCAAATCATAGACATGGGGGTCTGGATAGCCAAAGTACTGTATCACGGAAGATCTGCATAAAAATGGTAAGGTAATTTCCGATTGAACCGACAAACAGTGTTTACCCTGAACGCAGCTACAGCGACCGCAGGAACAGTGCCATTAATTGTCATTCGCGCTATAAAGCGGATCTTCAGCACTAAGGGCTGAATAGAGCCCTAAATTAAATAGTCCTCAAGAGGAGGGAGAACAAACAAAACACCATCCTCAATCTTCTACCACCTACCCCCTATCACCTACCTACCTACCCACCAACCAACCTACCACCAATCACCTACCTACCTACCTACCTACCTACCTACCTACCTACCTACCTACCTACCTACCTACCTACCTACCTACCTACCTACCTACCACCAAACAATCATCTACCAACCACCTATCACCAACTACCTACCTACCAACCAACCACCTTCCACCTACCACCTACCCACCAACCACCATTCCACCGACTACCAACCAACCAACCAACCACCTTCCGCCTACTCTACCCACCCATCCACCAACCACCTTCCCACCAACCACCTATCCAAAAACCACCTATCCAGCAACCACCTATCCAGCAACCACGGACCCAGCAACCACATACCACCAAACCAACCAACCACTTACCAACCACCTACTCACCAACCACCAACCGCTGTCCTACCAACCACCTACCCACCTACCACCGTTCCACCAACCACCTTCCATCTACCCAGCTTCCCATCAACCACCGTCCCACAAACGACTTACCAACCAACCACCTACCTGCATTCCAACCACCTACCCACCAACCCACAAACCACGTACCAACCAACCACCTACCACTGTCCCACCAACCACCTACCACTGTCCCACTTACCCACCTTCCCACCAACCACCGCCCCACAAACCACCGTCCCACAAACCACTTACCAACCAACCACCTACCCACCTTCTCACCAACCAACAACCAATCCCTCTACCACCTATCCACCTATCCACCGTCCCACCAACCCACCTTCCCACCAACCACCTACCTACCTACCTACCTACCTACCTACCTACCTACCTACCTACCTACCTACCTACCCACCACCTACCCACCTACCACTGTCCCACCTACTGCTGTCCTACCAACCATCTACCCACCAACCACCAACCACATACCACCGTTTCACCAACCACCTTCCCACCAACCACCTTCCATCTACCCAGCTTTCCATCAACCACCGTCCCACACACCACTTACCAACCAACCACCTACCCACCTTACCACCAACCCACAAACCACCGTCCCACAAACCACTTACCAACCAACCACCTACCCACATTCTCACCAACCAACAGCCTATCGCTCTACCACCTATCCACCGTCCCACCAACCCACCCTCCCACATACCACTGTCTCACCAACCACCTAACTACCTACCCACCAACCACCAACCACCTACCACTGTCCCACCTACTGCTGTCCTACCAACCCACTACCGCTGTCCTACCAACCATCTACCCACCACCTACCACCGTTTCACCAACCACCGTCCCACAAACCACTTACCAACCAACCACCTAACTGTCCCACCTACCGCAGTCCTACCAACCACCTGCCCACCAACCACCGTTTCACCAACCACCTTCCCATCTACCCAGCTTCCCATCAACCACCATCCCACAAACCACTTACCAACCAACCACCTACCTACCTACCCACCAACCACCTACCCACCAACCACTGCCCCACCAACCACCGTCCCACCACCTACCACTGTCCCACCAACCACCTACCCACCTACCACTGTCCCACCAACCACTGTCCCACATACCCACCTTCCCACGTCACACAAACCACTTACCAACCAACCACCTACCCACCTTCTCAACAACCAACAACCTATCCCTCTACCACCTACCACCAACCACTGTCCCACCAACCACTGTCCCACCAACCACTGTCCCACATTCCCACCAACCACCAACCACCATCACACAAACCACCTATCACAAACCACTTACAAACCAACCACCTACCCACCTTCTCACCAACCAATAACCTATCCCTCTACCACCTATCCACCATCCCACCTTCCCACCAACCACCTACCCACATACCACTGTCCCACCAACCACCTACCCACATACCACTGTCCCACCAACCACCTACCCACATACCACTGTCCCACCAACCCACCTACCCACCGTCCCACCAACCACCTACCCACCATCCCACCAACCACCTACCCACCGTCCCACCAACCAACTACCCACTTTCCCACCAACTACCTACCCACTTTCCCACCAACCACCTACCCACTTTCCCACCAACCACCTACCCACCGTCCCACTAACCACCAACCACCTACCCACCGTCCCACCAACCACCGTCCCACCAACCACCTACCCACCTACCCACTTTCCCACCAACCACCTACCCACTTTCCCACCAACCACCTACCCACCAACCACCTACCCACCAACCACCTACCCACTTTCCCACCAACCACCTACATACTTTCCCACCAACCACCTACCAACTTTCCCACCAACCACTTTCCCACCAACCACCTACCCACCTTCCCACCAACCACCTACCCACCAACCACCTACCCACCAACCACCTACCCACTTTCCCACCAACCACCATCACACAAACCACCTATCACAAACCACTTACAAACCAACCACCTACCCACCTTCTCACCAACCAATAACCTATCCCTCTACCACCTATCCACCATCCCACCTTCCCACCAACCACCTACCCACATACCACTGTCCCACCAACCACCTACCCACATACCACTGTCCCACCAACCCACCTACCCACCTTCCCACCAACCACCTACCCACCATCCCACCAACCAACTACCCACTTTCCCACCTACCCACTTTCCCACCAACCACCTACCCACTTTCCCACCAACCACCTACCCACCGTCCCACTAACCACCTACCCACCAACCACCTACCCACCGTCCCACCAACCACCGTCCCACCAACCACCTACCCACTTTCCCACCAACCACCTACCCACTTTCCCACCAACCACCTACCCACCAACCACCTACCCACTTTCCCACCAACCACCTACCCACTTTCCCACCACCCACCTACCCACTTTCCCACCAACCGTCCCACCAACCACCTACCCACTTTCCCACCAACCACCTACCCACCAACCACCTACCCACTTTCCCACCAGCCACCGACCCACCAACCACCTACCCACTTTCCCACCAACCACCTACCCACTTTTCCACCAACCACCTACCCACTTTTCCACCAACCACCTACCCACCGTCCCACTAACCACCTACCCACCGTCCCACCAACCACCTACCCACCTACCCACTTTCCCACCAACCACCTACCCACCAACCACCTACCCACTTTCCCACCAACCACCTACCCACTTTCCCACCAACCACCTACCAACTTTCCCACCAACCACTTTCCCACCAACCACCTACCCACCGTCCCACCAACCACCTACCCACTTTCCCACCAACCACCTACCCACCAACCACCTACCCACTTTCCCACCAACCACCGACCCACCAACCACCTACCCACTTTCCCACCAACCACCTACCCACTTTCCCACCAACCACCTACCCACTTTCCCACCAACCACCTACCCACCGTCCACACTAACCACCTACCCACCAACCACCTACCCACTGTCCCACCAACCACCGTCCCACCAACCACCTACCCACCTATCCACTTTCCCACCAACCACCTACCCACTTTTCCACCAACCACATACCCACTTTCCCACCAACCACCTACCCACCAACCACCTACCCACTTTCCCACCAACCAACCACCGACCCACCAACCACCTACCCACTTTCCCATCAACCACCTACCCACTTTCCCACCAACCACCTACCCACTTTCCCACCAACCACCTACCCACCAACCTCCTACCCACTTTCCCACCTTCCACTTACCCACCTACCACTCAACCACCTACCCACCTACTCATCAACCACCTACCCATCAACCACCTATCACCTACACAACTACCATTTACCCACCTACCACCTACCCACCAACCACCTACCCACTTTCCCACCAACCACCTACCCACCAACCACCTACTCACTTTCCCACCAACCACCGACCTACCAACCACCTACCCACTTTCCCACCAACCACCTACCCACTTTCCCACCAACCACCTACCCACTTTCCCACCAACCACCTACCCACTTTCCCACCTTCCACTTACCCACCTACCACTCAACCACCTACCCACCTACTCATCAACCACCTACCCATCAACCACCTATCACCTACACAACTACCATTTACCCACCTACCACCTACCCACCTACCACCTACTCAGCTACCACCTACCCATCAGCCACCTACCCCGTCTTAGCGAAGTTAGTCCAATATGTCATGACTACAGCACTGAGCATGACATCATTCTTAGAGAAGTTGCAGGGGAAGAGGTCGGTGGCTCCGATCATGGGCACCCCGAACACGTAGGGGATCTCATCCCCGTGGGCTGCGTCCGCCCACTCCGGCCGCGTCTCCGTCTGACAGTGGTGGTAGAAGGTGTAGAAGTAAACGGGAGACTGGAACTCGGCGTGCAGTTTGGCCGTGGCCACCGCCGGCGCCACCCACTGGTGGTCCGTGAATAAGGCGAGGAGGGTTTTTCTCCTCATGTCTCCGTTGTCACGGTCGGCCCAGTCGGTGTACATGAACTTAATGGTCTCCCTTAGGATGTCCTTACCTAGATGGGAGGAGAGGGAAGATAGGAGGAAGGGCGGGGGGGGGGAGGTGTGAGACGAGAGAGAGATATTAGACATGGACAGAGTGAGAGTTGAAGAGAGACAGAAAGAGACGTAGGCAGATAATAAGCAAAAGGAAGCGAGAGAGAGGAAGATAAATTGAGAGAGAGAATGTTAAGGGAAAAGAGAGGGAAGAGAGGGACAAGAGAGGGAAAATAGAGGGAAGAGAGGGAAAAGAGGGAAAAAAGAGGGAAGAGAGGGACAAGTAAGGGAGGAGTCGGAGAAAAGGGCAAATGTTAGTAAATTGAAGTTTGAATAGAAGATTTTACCAAACAGTAAACCACATAACTTGGCTTTAGGAAACACTGTTCCTCTCTAGTGGTTATATACAGTGCCTCTAGAAAGTCTACACGTCCTTGAACTTTGGTGCAAATCCAACAATACAACACTGACTAACTGCCTCCTTATTTTCAAGCATGGTGGCGCAGCATCATGTTATGGGTATGCTTGACATCGGGAAAGACTGGGGAGTTTTTCAGGATGAAGATAAACGGGATGAAGCTAAGAACAGACAAGATTCCAGAGAAAAACCTAGTTCAGTCTGCTTTACATCAGAGACTGGGAGAGGAATTCACCTTTGAGCAGAACAATAGCCTACAAAACAAGGCCAAATCTACACTGGAGTTGCTTACCAAGAAGACAGTGAATGTTCCTGAGTGGCCAAGTTACAGTTTTGACTTAAATTTGTGGCAAGACTTGAAAATTGCTATCTAGTCATGATCCTCAGCACCTAATAGAAAGAATAACGGGGAACTGTTGCGCAATACAGGTGTGGAAAGCTCTGATGAGACTTACCCAAGAAGACTCATGTTGACTCATATTGTAACACAATACTTTCTGAGAAGCGGTACATTAATAGGTACACAGAGACCCTTACCCTCAGGATAGCCGTAGAGATTGTCCACAAAGTTAGATATAGTGTAGTCGAACGCTGCAGCTGAGATCCCATCGTTGTCTTCACTGTCATCTACAAACTTGAGCCCCTCTCCCTGGTTCACTCCTATCAGGATGTCATAGTTCAGGAACTCCCCCTAGTGGCAGAAAAAGAGAAGGACACGTTAGGTCCATAAATGCATTAGACGTGGATGAGATGAGTGGTGCTGCCCCATAAAATTTTAAGCACTTTGGGCACCTTAAAAAGAGCATTAAACATCAAAAAGCCTCAAATATGAAACTGTCTTCAATTACACTGAACCATTACAGTAATGTCTTATCATAATCTTTATATTTTTACATTTTACCCTTGGTAAATCTCAGCTTGGGACTTCATCACAACCAATAAAGTACCTCTGTCTCTGCAGTCAGAGAGCTGTGACTAATATACACGCACAGAGGCGCGCACGCACACGCCGGCCCACACACACCTGCTGCATGAGTATCTCAGGGTCGTCCGGCACCACGTCTCCGTCCACTACGGGTCCGAAGGCGATGTGGTAACGGGCCGGCTGGATGTCCTGGTCCACCAGCTCCCTGAAGTTCTTCTTCCTCAGGCAGTCCACTAATTCTGCCGTCTCTGAGTGGCTGCAGCCCACTTTCCGGGCCAGGATCTTAGTGTACTTGAGGGGCTGGTAGTTGACCGACCAGCTGGAGATGGCTGAGCCACTCTGGGCTATGGCCCTCTGGAACAACCCTGGAGGAGAGAGAGAGTGGAAGGAGAAGTTATACAACTGAATCTGTAAGGTGGCAGTTTCATGACCATCCAATGTAATATCACCTGGACCAAAAAATAATATCCTATATACGTCAGGAAAAGGTGAGCGGACATGCACTTTTATTCGTCAAAGTGTGCTACACACGTTAGGTCACTAGAGTAGCAGCCATGGGTGCATCTCAATAGTCTCAAGTGGAATCCTCTCATTGCCTCCTTTCTCTCCGGGAAGAGAGAAGTTAATACTGTACTTTGAACACTCTGAAAAGTTCAGTCTTGGGGAAGGGATTGAGAATACTGAGGTTGTGAAAGTTAGTTCCTTCTACCCTCCACAGATTTGTCTTTGCTTTTCCCTACATCTTACTCACTGTAACAAATCAGAGAGAAAGGCATGTGCTTCTAACTCCAACAATCTCAGACTTGAAATGATATGATACAGCCCAGACTGGGAAATCGATGGGGGACGACACAGTCTGCTTCTAAAAGAAACTTTTCCTTCCTATCGTCCACAGATTTCTCTCTCTCTCTCTCTCGCTCTCGCTCTCTCTCTCTTTTCTATTTCTCTCCGTCGGTCCTGTGCCTCGTAACAGGAGGGGGCTCTCATCCCTCCCTACTGTTCCTCCTTCGTCTCGCTCTCTTCCTCCGCACTCCTTTCCTCTTCTGTAGATTCCTGGTGAATTATTAAGCAGTGACGCAGAGCCTCTATTTCCCAGGGAGTTTATTAGGAAGTGTATGACTCAGACACGAGCTAGCCCTACCTGATACCTCAGCATTTCTCCTCATAGAAGAGAGAGAGAGAGAGACAGAGAAAGAGAGACAGAGAAAGAGCGAGAGAGGAAGAGAGAAAGGGTGGGCGGGGGGAGAGAAGGAGTGGGAGTTGAAGAGTGGGGTGAGAAAGTTTGTAAGAAGTGATAGAGTAAGAAAAAGAATGAGGGAGATAAAAGGCTGAGATATACGATTGACAAAAGGGCCTTCGGAAAGTATTCAGACCCCTTGACCTTTTCCACATTTTAGGTTACAGCCTTATTCTAAAATGGATTAAGTTGTTTTTTCCCCCTCATCAATCTACACACGATACCTCATAATGACAAAGCAAAAACAGGTTTTTATAAATGTTTGCTAATTTATAAATGAAAAAAAAATGAAATCACATTCACTTAAGTATTCAGAACCTTTACTCAGTACTTTCTTGAAGCACATTTGGCAGCGATTACAGCCTTGAGTCTTCTTGGGTATGACGCTACAAGCTTGGCACACCTGTATTTGGGGAGTTTCTCCCATTCTTCTCTGCAGTTCCTCTCAAGCTCTGTCAGTTTGGATGGGGAGCGTTGCTGCACAGCTATTTTCAGGTCTCTCCAGAGATGTTCGAGTTGCGGAATTGAAAGCCGATTCTAGATTTAATTTTGGAATGGAGATGTTTAATATCGGGTACAAGTTCAGGCTCTGGCTGGGCTACTCAAGGACATTCAGAGACTTGTCCCGAAGCCACTCCTGCATTGTCTTGGCTGTGTGCTTAGGTTCGTTGTCCTGTTGGAAGGTGAACCTTTGCCCTAGTCTGAGGTCCTGAGTGCTCTGGAGCAGGTTTTCATCAAGGATCTCTCTGTACTTTGCTCTGTTCATCTTTGCCTCAATCCTGACTAGTCTCCCAGTCCCTGCAGCTGAGAAACATCCCCACAGCATGATGCTGCCACCACCATGCTTCACCGTAATGATGGTGCCAAGTTTCCTCCAAACATTACGCTTGGAATTCAGGCCAAAGAGTTCAATCTAGATTTCATCAGACCAGAGAATCTTGTTTGTCATGATCTGAGAGTCTTTAGGTGCCTTTTGGCAAACTCCAAGCGGGCTGTCGTGTGCCTTTTACTGAAGAGTGGCTTCCATCTGGCCACTCTACAATAAAGGCCTGATTGGTGGAGTACAGCATGGTTGTCCTTCTGGAAGGTTCTCCCATCTCCACAGGGGAACTCTGGAGCTCTGTCATAGTGACCATCGGGTTCTTGGTCACCTCCCTGACCAAGACCCTTCTCCCCCGATTGCTCAGTTTGGCCGGGCGGCCAGCTCTAGGAAGAGTCTTGGTGGTTCCAAACTTCTTCTATTTAAGAATGATGGAGGCCACTGTGTTTTTGGGGACCTTCAATGCTGCAGACATGTCTTGGTTCCCTTCCCCAGATCTGTGCCTCGACACAATCCTGTCTCGGAGCTCTATGGACAATTCCTTCGACCTCATGGTGTGGTTTTGCTCTGACATGCACTGTCAACTGTGGGACCTTATATAGACAGTTGTGTGACTTTCCACATCATGTCCAATCAATTGAATTTACCACAGGTGGACTCCAATCACGTTGTAGAAACATCTCAAGGATGCTCAACGGAAACAGGATGCACCTGAGCTCAATTTCGAGTCTCATAGAAAAGAGTCTGAATACTTATGCAAATAAGGTATGTCTGTTTTTCATTTTGTATTAATGTGCAAAAATGTCTAAAAACTTGTGTTCGTTTTGTTGTTATGGGGTATTGTCTGTAGATTGCTAAGGATGTTTCATTTAATCCATTTCAGAATAAGGAACGTAACAAAATGTGGAAGAAGTCAAGGGTTCTGAATACTTTCCGAAGGCACTGTATATATTTCATCCTAAATCCTAACAATCAATGTATTTCTTTACTCTATCCCCCTCTCATATTCCCTACCTCTCCTCACTCACCCTCTGCCTCTCTCATCATAACAATCTGTATCTCCCCTTCCCCTCCCCACCTCCCCCATTCACCTCTCCTCCTTCAACTCATGTATATCATGGCACAGTTCATTTGCTGACTGGTGCAATGGCGTGATTGACGTTCTTCGAGGGGAGCGGGAATGTTCCTTACCTGGCGGCCCGGGGGCTTTGAGTGACAGGTGGAGGAGTAGTCTGGAGGGCTGGGGTTAGATGACGATGATGATGAAAATGGGTTTGACAGCAGACACGGTCAGGTTGCAATGTATTGGTGAGTGGCAGCAGAGGAGACGAGTCAATGGCAAGACAAGATATGACGGAGGACATGAAGGTTAGGGTGTGAGCGGAGGAGAGAACATGAAGGTTAGGGTGTGAGGGGAGGAGAGAACATGAAGGTTAGGGTGTGAGGGGATTAGAGAACATGAAGGTTAGGGTGTGAGGGGATGGAGAGAACATGAAGGTTAGGGGTGAGGGGAGGAGAGAACATGAAGGTTAGGGTGTGAGGGGAGGAGAGGACATGAAGGTTAGGGTGTGAGGGGAGGAGAGGACATGAAGGTTAGGGGTGAGGTGTGGAGAGAACATGAAGGTCAGGGTGTGAGGGTAGTAGAGAACATGAAGGTTAGGGTGTGAGGGGTGGCGAGAACATGAAGGTTAGGGTGTGAGGGGTGGCGAGAACATGAAGGTTAGGGTGTGAGGGGATGAGAGAACATGAAGGTTAGGGTGTGAGGGGATGAGAGAACATGAAGGTTAGGGTGTGAGGGGTGGAGAGAACATGAAGGTTAGGGTGTGAGGGGAGGAGAGGACATGAAGGTTAGGGTGTGAGGGGAGGAGAGGACATGAAGGTTAGGGTGTGAGGGGTGGAGAGAACATGAAGGTCAGGGTGTGAGGGTAGGAGAGAACATGAAGGTTAGGGTGTGAGGGGAGGGGAGGAGAGAACATGAAGGTTAGGGTGTGAGGGGTGGCGAGAACATGAAGGTTAGGGTGTGAGGGGATGAGAGAACATGAAGGTTACGGTGTGAGGGGATGAGAGAACATGAAGGTTAGGGGTGAGGGGTGGAGAGAACATGAAGGTTAGGGTGTGGGGGGAGGAGAGAACATGAAAGTTAGGTTGTGAGGGGATGAGAGAACATGAAGGTTAGGGTGTGAGGGGTTGGAGAGAACATGAAGGTTAGGGTGTGAGGGGAGGAGAGAACATGAAGGTTAGGGTGTGAGGGGAGGAGAGGACATGAAGGTTAGGGTGTGAGGGGAGGAGAGGACATGAAGGTTTGAGTGACAGGTGGAGGAGTAGTCTGGAGGGCTGGGGTTAGATGACGATGATGATGAAAATGGGTTTGACAGCAGACACGGTCAGGTTGCAATGTATTGGTGAGTGGCAGCAGAGGAGACGAGTCAATGGCAAGACAAGATATGACGGAGGACATGAAGGTTAGGGTGTGAGCGGAGGAGAGAACATGAAGGTTAGGGTGTGAGGGGAGGAGAGAACATGAAGGTTAGGGTGTGAGGGGATTAGAGAACATGAAGGTTAGGGTGTGAGGGGTTGGAGAGAACATGAAGGTTAGGGTGTGAGGGGAGGAGAGAACATGAAGGTTAGGGTGTGAGGGGAGGAGAGGACATGAAGGTTAGGGTGTGAGGGGAGGAGAGGACATGAAGGTTAGGGTGTGAGGTGTGGAGAGAACATGAAGGTCAGGGTGTGAGGGTAGTAGAGAACATGAAGGTTAGGGTGTGAGGGGTGGCGAGAACATGAAGGTTAGGGTGTGAGGGGTGGCGAGAACATGAAGGTTAGGGTGTGAGGGGATGAGAGAACATGAAGGTTAGGGTGTGAGGGGATGAGAGAACATGAAGGTTAGGGTGTGAGGGGTGGAGAGAACATGAAGGTTAGGGTGTGAGGGGAGGAGAGGACATGAAGGTTAGGGTGTGAGGGGAGGAGAGGACATGAAGGTTAGGGTGTGAGGGGTGGAGAGAACATGAAGGTCAGGGTGTGAGGGTAGGAGAGAACATGAAGGTTAGGGTGTGAGGGGAGGGGAGGAGAGAACATGAAGGTTAGGGTGTGAGGGGTGGCGAGAACATGAAGGTTAGGGTGTGAGGGGATGAGAGAACATGAAGGTTACGGTGTGAGGGGATGAGAGAACATGAAGGTTAGGGTGTGAGGGGTGGAGAGAACATGAAGGTTAGGGTGTGGGGGGAGGAGAGAACATGAAAGTTAGGTTGTGAGGGGATGAGAGAACATGAAGGTTAGGGTGTGAGGGGTGGAGAGAACATGAAGGTTAGGGTGTGAGGGGTGGAGAGAACATGAAGGTTAGGGTGTGAGGGGTGGAGAGAACATGAAGGTTAGGGTGTGAGGGGTGGAGAGAACATGAAGGTTAGGGTGTGAGGGGAGGAGAGAACATGAAGGTTAGGGTGTGAGGGGATGAGAGAACATGAAGGTTAGGGTGTGAGGGGAGGAGAGAACATGAAGGTTAGGGTGTGAAGGGGAGGAGAGAACATGAAGGTTAGGGTGTGAGGGGAGGAGAGAACATGAAGGTTAGGGTGTGAGGGGAGGAGAGAACATGAAGGTTAGGGTGTGAGGGGATGAGAGAACATGAAGGTTAGGGTGTGAGGGGAGGAGAGAACATGAAGGTTAGGGTGTGAGGGGATGAGAGAACATGAAGGTTAGGGTGTGAGGGGTGGAGAGAACATGAAGGTTAGGGTGTGAGGGGAGGAGAGAACATGAAAGTTAGGGTGTGAGGGGATGAGAGAACATGAAGGTTAGGGTGTGAGGGGTGGAGAGAACATGAAGGTTAGGGTGTGAGGGGATGAGAGAACATGAAGGTTAGGGTGTGAGGGGTGGCGAGACCATGAAGGTTAGGGTGTAAGGGGTGGAGAGAACATGAAGGTTAGGGTGTGAGGGGAGGAGAGAACATGAAGGTTAGGGTGTGAGGGGTGAAGAGAACATGAAGGTTAGGGTGTAAGGGGAGGACAGAACATGAAGGTTAGGGTGTGAGGGGATGAGAGAATATGAAGGTTAGGGTGTGAGGGGTGGCGAGACCATGAAGGTTATGGTGTGAGGGGTGGAGAGAACATGAAGGTTAGGGTGTGAAGGGAGGAGAGAACATGAAGGTTAGGGTGTGAGGGGAGGAGAGAACATGAAGGTTAGGGTGTGAGGGGAGGAGAGGACATGAAGATTAGGGTGTGAGGGGAGGAGAGGACATGAAGGTTAGGGTGTGAGGGGTGGAGAGAACATGAAGGTCAGGGTGTGAGGGGAGGAGAGAACATGAAGGTTAGGGTGTGAGGGGAGGGGAGGAGAGAACGTGAAGGTTAGGGTGTGAGGGGTGGCGAGAACATGAAGGTTAGGGTGTGAGGGGATGAGAGAACATGAAGGTTACGGTGTGAGGGGATGAGAGAACATGAAGGTTAGGGTGTGAGGGGTGGAGAGAACATGAAGGTTAGGGTGTGGGGGGAGGAGAGAACATGAAAGTTAGGTTGTGAGGGGATGAGAGAACATGAAGGTTAGGGTGTGAGGGGTGGAGAGAACATGAAGGTTAGGGTGTGAGGGGAGGAGAGAACATGAAGGTTAGGGTGTGAGGGGAGGAGAGAACATGAAGGTTAGGGTGTGAGGGGATGAGAGAACATGAAGGTTAGGGTGTGAGGGGAGGAGAGAACATGAAGGTTAGGGTGTGAGGGGTGGAGAGAACATGAAGGTTAGTTTGTGGGGAGGACAGAACATGAAGGTTAGGGTGTGAGGGGATGAGAGAACATGAAGGTTAGGGTGTGAGGGGAGGAAAGAACATGAAGGTTAGGGTGTGAGGGGATGAGAGAACATGAAGGTTACGGTGTGAGGGGATGAGAGAACATGAAGGTTAGGGTGTGAGGGGTGGCGAGAACATGAAGGTTATGGTGTGAGGGGTGGAGAGAACATGAAGGTTAGGGTGTGAAGGGAGGAGAGAACATGAAGGTTAGGGTGTGAGGGGTGGCGAGAACATGAAAGTTAGGGTGTGAGGGGATGAGAGAACATGAAGGTTAGGGTGTGAGGGGTGGAGAGAACATGAAGGTTAGGGTGTGAGGGGTGGAGAGAACATGAAGGTTAGGGTGTGAGGGGAGGAGAGAACATGAAGGTTAGGGTGTGAGGGGTGGTGAGAACATGAAGGTTATGGTGTGAGGGGTGGAGAGAACATGAAGGTTAGGGTGTGAAGGGAGGAGAGAACATGAAGGTTAGGGTGTGAGGGGTGGCGAGAACATGAAGGTTATGGTGTGAGGGGTGGAGAGAACATGAAGGTTAGGGTGTGAGGGGAGGAGAGAACATGAAGGTTAGGGTGTGAGGGGAGGAGAGAACATGAAGGTTAGGGTGTGAGGGGAGGAGAGAACATGAAGGTTAGGGTGTGAGGGAAGGAGAGAACATGAAGGTTAGGGTGTGAGGGGAGGAGAGGACATGAAGGTTAGGGTGTGAGGGGAGGAGAGGACATGAAGGTTAGGGTGTGAGGGGTGGAGAGAACATGAAGGTCAGGGTGTGAGGGTAGGAGAGAACATGAAGGTTAGGGTGTGAGGGGAGGGGAGGAGAGAACATGAAGGTTAGGGTGTGAGGGGTGGCAAGAACATGAAGTTTAGGTTGTGAGGGGAGGAGAGAACATGAAGGTTAGGGTGTGAGGGGAGGAGAGAACATGAAGGTTAGGGTGTGAGGGGAGGAGAGAACATGAAGGTTAGGGTGTGAGGGGAGGAGAGAACATGAAGGTTAGGGTGTGAGGTGTGGAGAGAACATGCACACTGTACAGGTTGTTTATTCACAGTCTCATGCACACACACACACCTGCATGCACCCACATGCAGAAAAGCATGCATGTACACACGCGTGCACTCACACGCACACACATGCTCACACACACACACACACACACACACACACAAATGTGAGTTATTACTGTATGGCGGTCAGGTTGATCTTCAGACACAGAGACACACAGCATGATGATTGAAACACTCACAATGCACACTCATATCTCTCTCTCCTGCTTTTAACTCTCTCGGTCTCTCTCGTTCTCTCTTCTTATCTCTCTCCCTCTCTCTCCGCCTCTCTTGTTCTCTCCTTTTATCTCTCCCTCTCTCGTTCCCTCCTCCTTTATCTCTCTCCCTCTTAGTCTCTCTAATTCTCTCCCCCTTTTATCTCTCCGTCCCTCTCATTCTCTCCCTCTTTTATCTCTCTCATTCTCTCCTTTTCTCCCCCCCTCCCTCTCATTCTCTCCTCCTTTTCTCTCTCCCTCTCTCTCCCTTTTGTCTCTCTCCCTCTCTCTCGTTCTCACCTCCTTATCTCTCTCCTCCTTTTCTCTCTCCCTCCCTCTCGTTCTCTCCTTTTATCTCTCTCCGCCTCTTGTTCTCTCTTCCTTTTCTCTCTCTCTCCCTCTCTCATTCTCTCCTCCTTTTATCTCTCTCCCTGTCTAAATTTTATCTCTCTCTCCCCCTCTCTTCTCCTTTTCTCTCTCTCCCTCGCTCCATCTTTTATCTCTCTTCACCTTTTATCTCTCTCCTCCTTTTATTTCTCTCTCCCTCTCTCTATCAGAGTATACCTGGTAGTGTAATAGCTGTGATGAAAGCATGAGAGTGTGTGTCGAGGTTTCCTTGCAGGTCATTGGACCACATTGCTCCCAATTTAAACTTTGAGTCTCTCCCTCAAATTGCACTCTATTCCTTAAGTAGTCCACTACTTTTTGCTTAGACACTCTATGTGGAATAAGGTGTCACACAGTCTGAGTCAGTCTGAGCTCACTTTGAACCAGTCTATCCCTCCTACTCCTCTTGAGTGAGTACCCACATCGTACACTCACAATTTCACATTTACTATGATTCAACCAGGTACGTAGACAGAGAGTATGAATGAAAATTGAATTGACTTTTCAGTGATGGTACAATCTACCCACAAGACAATTGGATACGCCTAACTTTTCCATAGAATGACCAGACCAATCTACTCTCTACTCTTCCAGTGAATAGCAACACAGTACATTTTCTCTTACTCTACCAGGTTAAGAATACTGAAATTATATTGTAGTATATTGGATTATATATGAGGAGACACAGTTTGTCACAATCGTTAGTAGAATAAATGGACCAAGGTGCAGCGTACGTAGAGTTCCACATGTTTAATAAATGAAACTCACCAAAAACAATAAAGGCTGAAGTCAATGCAGTGTTCACAGGCACTACACAAAAACAAGATCCCACAACAAACAGGTGGGAAAAGGCTGCCTAAATATGATCCCCAATCAGAGACAACGATAGACAGCTGCCTCTGATTGGGAACCATACCAGGCCAACATAGAAATAAAGAAACTAGAATGCCCACCCTAGTCACACCCCGACCTAACTCAAAATAGAGAATAAAGGATATTTAAGGTCAGGGCGTGACACAGTTACAATTGGACTAATGCTACCCTGGGAACTCACTTTCAACCAACCTATCCATTTGAGTAACCACACAGTTCATTGAATGATCCTTATTCTACCAGGCAAGGGTTAAGTAGACTAAGAAGTAAATCAAATCAAATCAAGTAAGAATGTGACCCACCAGTGTGCCCCTTACCCTCGGAGTGGTGCGAGAGGATGAGCAGGTTGACGCAGGACGCCCCCGCCCCGGAGCCGAAGATGGTGATGCGCTCGGGGTCGCCCCCAAAATGGCCGATGTTCTCATTGAGCCAACGCAGGGCCTGGATCTGGTCCAACAGACCGTAGTTCCCCTTGGCTGACTGGTCGCCTGTACTCAGGAAGCCTGGAGAGAAGAGAGGGGGAGAGGTAGAGAGCAGGAGGAGGAAGGAAAGGGGAAATAGGTAGAGAGAAGAGAGGGGGAGAGGTGGAGAGCAGGAGGAGGAAGGAAAGGGGAAGTAGGTAGAGAAAAGAGAGAGGGAGAGCAGGAGGAGGAAGGAAAGGGGAAGTAGGTAGAGAAAAGAGAGGGAGAGGTGGAGAGCAGGAGGGGGAAGGAAAGGGGAAGTAGGTAGAGAGAAGAGAGGGGGAGAGGTGGAGAGCAGAGGAGAAGGAAAGGGGAAGAGGTAGAGAGAAGAGAGAGGGAGAGCAGGAGGAGGAAGGAAAGGGGAAGTAGGTAGAGAAAAGAGAGAGGGAGAGCAGGAGGAGGAAGGAAAGGGGAAGTAGGTAGAGAAAAGAGAGAGGGAGAGGTGGAGAGCAGGAGGAGGAAGGAAAGGGGAAGTAGGTAGAGAGAAGAGAGGTGGAGAGCAGGAGGAGGAAGGAAAGGGGAAGTAGGTAGAGAAAAGAGGGGGAGAGGGGAGAGCAGGAGGAGGAAGGAAAGGGGAAGTAGGTAGAGAGAAGAGAGGGGGGAGATGGAGAGCAGGAGGGGAAGGAAAGGGGAAGTAGGTAGAGAGAAGAGAGGGGGAGAGGTGGAGAGCAGGAGGAGGAAGGAAAGGGGAAGTAGGTAGAGAGAAGAGAGGGGAGAGATGGAGAGCAGGAGGAGGAAGGAAAGGGGAAGTAGGTAGAGAAAAGAGAGGGGGAGAGGTGGAGAGCAGGAGGAGGAAGGAAAGGGGAAGTAGGTAGAGAGAAGAGAGGGGGAGAGGTGGAGAGCAGGAGGAGGAAGGAAAGGGGAAGTAGGTAGGTGGAGAGCAGGAGGGGGAAGGAAAGGGGAAGTAGGTAGAGAGTAGAGAGGGCAGGAGGAGGAAGGAAAGGGGAAGTAGGTAGAGAGTAGAGAGAGGGACCGAGGAAAGGCAGAAGGTAGGGAAAGAGAGAGAGAGAGGAGATATTAAGGTGTCAATAGAACGTTTATTTTGGCAATAATGTCAAATATTCTGCCGTCTGGCCGGTAAATCAGCTTTTGAATAGAAGCGAATTGGGTCACTAGACACAGCAGAAGAGAGTGGGAAGGAGGAAGGGAGGACGTCAGCAACAATAACCCGGAGTGAAGGCTTGGCCCGGCATTACTTTCCTGACACTGTTTATGTACGCAGCTAAAGGATCCACCAGCTTTTTAAAGCTCCAAACTCCCCTCTCTCCAATATTTACATACCCTTACCCTTGTCAACCACCCTTCAGGGTTTACCCACGTATTCTCCAGTCACCTATCCTCTCACATATTTAGATAAAATAAAACCAAGGGCTGTTAATAAATAAACTGGTGCAATACCAGATGAAAGCCTCAGCTCCATATCAATAGCCTTTAAAATAGCTGGGGTAAGGAGCGCTTGTTAAGGGGAAGGGAGAAGAGAGGATTGATAGTGGGTGTTCTGTGGCTATGAGGCGGCCCCGGATAGAGAGAGAGACAAAGAGAGAGAGGCACAGGGTTTCGTGTGTGTATGTGTGTGCGTTTCATCTGTCTCCAAGACACCAGAGGTTGGTTCCCGAGCAGGGGGAGGCTGATCAAAGAGCTGACACTACAGAGAAGACTCTCTCTCTCTCTCTCAAACACACACGCACACACACAAACACACACACACACACACAGAGAGCGAGAGAGACACACATTCACACACACATATAAAACACACACACACACAGAGACAGAGCGAGAGAGACACACACATTCACACACACATATAAACACACACACGCTGGGGTTGTCTCCCTTTAACACACACCTTTATGCCTCTTATTGAATCAGGTGGACAATGAATAAACATATGGACACACAAACATGTGATACATGGGTTTGGTGTGTGAGTGTGATGGTGCATGTGCGTGTTTGTGTGTGCTCACGCATGCCTGTGTGCACGGGGGTACGTGCTTCCCCTGTCTCTTTAGTGTGTCCCTGACTGTTGGATCACCCTCGCCCTGTCTATACCCAGTGTGCATTCATTCTGTAGGGTGCTGCCTGCCAGTAATGCCAGGGCTGCCAGTGTGTCTCCTGTGTGTGTGTCCATAGGTGTAGTGTGTGTGTGTGTGTGTGTGTGTGTGTGTGTGTGTGTGTGTGTGTGTGTGTGTGTGTGTGTGTGTGTGTGTGTGTGTGTGTGTGTGTGTGAAGGGAGCAGCTGTGTCTGCCTGGCTCTGAATAATCATGCTGGATACTGCTTCCAATATTTACACACACATCTACAGTACACACACACACACACACACACACATGGTTTTGTAGGAGTGTTGGAATAAACACATGTATCAACACACACATGCACACTACACACTTCTCCAATCCTTCCATTTGCAGCAAGGTGTCAAATCAAAAGAGGACCATCACACTCTCCCGGACGTTTGGTTGGTATGAATTCAGATAAATATAACTCAAACAATGAAGCTTACTTCATTTAAACAAGACATATTTTCACTGCATCAGGGATAGCGTACACAGGCGTTACGGCTTTTTGGTCTACTTTAGTGTGTAGGTACAAATCTTTTTCATTCAAAACAGCATTTGCAGGAAACCCAGGCGAGCAACCGATGAGCAGCAGGTGCTTCTAATCAGGGTTGCCAACTTACCTGCCAATCAGGGATGAATCTTCTCTGGTCTACCTGTACATCAACTGCCTTAGGTGTCCGCTCACTAGGATGCATTATATCAATTCACGAGACAACTTACCACATAGGACATCAAATAAAACCAATACAATTTGATTTGATTTGATCAGGCCCGGCCCTTCATAAATAAGTGGGGCATAAAGGATGTGTCAAATCTGATACGGACAGCGTTCTTGTATAACAGTCTAAACTTGGCCTATAGGCAGGGTGTACATGATCTACAGGGGAACATCCTTTTCTGAAGGCCTCCTTTCTCTCTCTGACCACATCTGATGGAACTAATACGTTCGATAGATTTCTTGATCGTTAAAAGGTGAATAAAGATGCCTCGAGAAGGCAGAATTTGAAGGACGAGTCTGATGACAGTATTTGCCAGTGCTTATTGGCAGAAGACTTGATCCCATTACGGCTGTCATTGAAAGTGAGTCGCTAGTTTACAGAAAACGGTTTCTTGGGTCTTTCGTGGGATTTATGAATGAACTGGTTCCTGTTCAAACCTTTAACTTGTTTTGGAGCCTTTTCCAGCCAGGTATCGGGGGTGTCCTCTCGAGTGGAAACGCTCAAGGAGAGAGTACCATCGCCTATCATATTCTTCCTCTGTGTCACAGACGCGACGCGGTCTATGAAGTTGGCTTACTGGTAAGAACCTATTTTTTTTAGAATGGTAACGATCAGCTGTAACTGTAGTACTTAGAGATGGTCCCTTCTTTGTAACAAGTACATCTAAGAACTGTACAGAGTTAATGTTGTTTTCCATAGTGAAGTCCATTTACTGTGCTCAAGTTAACACAGTTAAGGAATGTGTTTGATTTATTGCCAGAAAGCAATGGTCAGTATAAACGGGTGCATTATTTAACATGATCTTTGTAAGGATTATTTTCAGTTGCCTCTCCTTTAATTCAGACATCTACTAGGAAGACAGGCAGGAAGGAAGACAGGCAGGAAGGAAGACAGGCAGGAAGACAGGCAGGAAGGAAGACAGGCAGGAAGGAAGACAGGCAGGAAGGAAGACAGGCAGGAAGACAGGCAGGAAGGAAGACAGGCAGGAAGGAAGACAGGCAGGAAGGAAGACAGGCAGGAAGGAAGACAGGCAACAGTCAGGAAGCCTGTTACAGGCAGGAAACAGGCAGGAAGGAAGACAGGCAGGAAGACAGGCAGGAAGGAAGACACAGGAAGACAGGCAGGAAGGAAGACAGGCAGCCTAAATACGTCATTACAACTGCCACAGCCTAAATATGTCATTACAACTGCCACACGATACTCTCCTGCCTTACGCCGCTGTCACAGCGAGACCCAACCTGTCATTCTGTCTCTTTCGGTCTCTCCTGCCACTACTCCTTACAGCAGCTGTAAATGGCAAGGTATTTAACAGGGTCAACTACACATACAGTAGTATTGGAAAGAGACAGAGAGGGGAGATGAAGAGACCTCTTACACTAAGAACACCAAGTTTCACGTTTTGAATGTCACATGGACAAGTACAGTGAAATGCCTTTCTTGCAAACTCAAAAGCCAACTGCAGTAATTAATATAAATGTTATGCAGAAAACAATAAGTAAGAAGCATACTAATTGTATATACAGGGTCAGTTCCAGTACCATATTTACAGGGATACTGGATTGATAGAGGTAGATGAGTGTAGGGGTAAGGTGACTAGGATATATGATAAACAAAGTAGCAGGTGTGTGTGTGTGTAGAGTCAGTATAAATGTATGTGCGTAATGTGTGTGTGTGAGTAAATGATGGAGTGTGTGTGTGAGTGAGCATAAAGACAGTGCAAAGGTCAATAACGATACAAGGTTAACTCAAATAGTCCATGTAGCTATTTTGTTAGCTACTCATCAGTCTTATTGTTTGGGGATAGAAGCTGTTCAAGAGCCTGTTGGTGCCAGACTAGCGCTTGCCGTGCGGAAACAGAGAGAATGGTAGTTGGAGTCTTTAACAATTTTCCGGGTCTTCTTACCACACCGCCTGACATAGATGTCCTGGATGGCCAGGAGCTCGGCCCCAGTGTTGAACTGGGCTGTCAACGCCACCATCTGTAGCACCATGCGATTGAGGGTCAGCGTTGCGGAGGTGATGTTGCCCGCCCTCACCACCTGGGGTCAGCCCGTCAGGAAGTCCAGGATCCAGTTGCAGAGGGAGGTGTTCAGACCCAAAGTTCTAAGCTTGGTGACGAGCTCGGAGGGGACAATGGGGTTGAACGCTGAGAAGTAGTCAATGAACAGCATAGGTATTCCTCTTTTCTAGGTGGGTGATGGCAGTGTGGAGAGAAATTGAGATGGCATCACCTATGGATCTGTTGGGGCGGTATACAAACACTGGGACAAGGAGAGGTTGAAAATGACTGTGAATATGTGTGCCAGCTGTTCTGCACATAATCTGAGAACGCGCCCTGGATTACTGTCTGGCCCCACGGCCTTGCAGGTGTTGTCCTGAATAAAGACCTTTCTCACGTGGGCCTCAGAGAGCGAGATCACCCAATCTTCTGGGTCGGTGACAGGCCCTCACACCCGGCACGATGTTGTTGTTGTCAAAGCGTCCATAAAATGCATTGAGTTCATCTAGTACAGTGGCATCGTTGGGCAGATCACGGCTGGGTCTTCTTCTGTAATCCCTAATGGACTGTAGCCCCGGCCACATCGGCGCCTGTGTAATATGATTTCACCTTATTCCTATATTGTCCTTATTCTCGTTTGATGACTCTGTGGAGGTCATAGTGGGACTACTTGTACTTGTTCCTGTCCTCAGCCGTAGTCTCAGGGTTGTCTGCGATAGCTCTGTGTGAGGTAGCCCTGCTCTTTAGTTTAGCACCAACCTCGCTGTTAATCGAGGGGAAGCAGTTTAACAACTCAAAGTTTAACAATTGGTTAGTCTGTGGCCTTGTGTAGTTTGTTCTCTCCCTCTCCCTCTCCCTCTCCCTCTCCCTCTCCCTCTCCCTCTCCCTCTCCCTCTCCCTCTCCCTCTCCCTCCATTCCTCCCTCGTTTGTTTTTGGAACTATTCTAATATCGTATTCAAATACATTCGTTGTTATATTGCTTGGCTGTCGTTGCAATTATTCCTGTGCACCATGTGAGGTTCTAAATTATTCCTGCACACCATGTGAGGTTCTAAATTATTCCTGCACACCATGTGAGGTTCTAAATTATTTCCTGAGGTTCTAAATTATTCCTGCGCACCATGTGAGGTTCTAAATTATTCCTGCGCACCATATGAGGTTCTAAATTATTCCTGCGCACCATGTGAGGTTCTAAATTATTCCTGCGCACCATGTGAGGTTCTAAATTATTCCTGTGCACCATGTGAGGTTCTAAATTATTCCTGCACACCATGTGAGGTTCTAAATTATTCCTGCACACCATGTGAGGTTCTAAATTATTCCTGCGCATCATGTGAGGTTCTAAATTATTCCTGCGCACCATATGAGGTTCTAAATTATTCCTGCGCACCATGTGAGGTTCTAAATTATTCCTGCACACCATGTGAGGTTCTAAATTATTCCTGTGCACCTGAGGTTCTAAATTATTCCTGCGCACCATATGAGGTTCTAAATTATTCCTGCGCATCATGTGAGGTTCTAAATTATTCCTGCGCACCATGAGGTGCGCACCATGTGAGGTTCTAAATTATTCCTGCACCATGTGAGGTTCTAAATTACCATGTGAGGTTCTAAATTATTCCTGAGGTTCTAAATTATTCCTGCGCACCATGTGAGGTTCTAAATGATTCCTGCGCACCATATGAGGTTCTAAATTATTCCTGCGCATCATGTGAGGTTCTAAATTATTCCTGCGCACCATATGAGGTTCTAAATTATTCCTGCGCACCATGTGAGGTTCTAAATTATTCCTGCGCACCATGTGAGGTTCTAAATTATTCCTGCGCACCATGTGAGGTTCTAAATTATTCCTGCGCACCATGTGAGGTTCTAAATTATTCCTGCGCACCATGTGAGGTTCTAAATGATTCCTGCGCACCATGTGAGGTTCTAAATGATTCCTGCGCACCATGTGAGGTTCTAAATTATTCCTGCGCACCATGTGAGGTTCTAAATTATTCAGATTTTGTGATTCAGTTGCTGTCACCCCAGGCGAGACCATCAGCAGGGAGGACGTGTGTGTGTGTATATGTAAAGTGTGCACGTGTTTGAGTGGTGTGTGTGTGTTTGTGTGTAGGGGGGGGGTACAGATAAGGATCCCCCCTCTCCACTCAGAACAGCAGCAGTCTATTCCCCCTGAAAAACAACAGTTAGGATTTGAACAAACAGACAAAAAGAGAAGAACCATGGTGGGGGCGCCAAAGGCAGGCCTCCGCCTCTCTCCTTCCTCTTTTCCCTCTCTTACTTTCGTCATATCGACCCACTCGCCCACACTTCCCTTTCTCTTTAAAAAGTACTTCCTCTGTCGGTTTCTTGATCAGTTTGTACTTTCACGCTCTCATTAAACCCCCTGCATTCGGTATCTCTATCGGAGTTATGTTCAGTGACATATGGCTGTGTGTGAACAGTATGTGCTTGTGAGACAGAAACCAGGCCAGCTCCCAGCTGAGTGTGACTGTGTGACAGAGAGCTTCCCTGCAGCTCTCTGTCTGCAGCATTCCCCCTAGCTATCATATTGGGTGTGTGTGCCTCTTTGTTCCTTAATGTGCACAAATATGCGGATGTTACCACAAGCATGAATTGTTAATGTGTGTGTGTGTGTGTGTGTGGTATATCTCAGCATGTTTGTAATGAGGATTGATTGCACTCAGCTTTCATCAGGTGATTCCAACTGTGCCACAGGAACCTGGGAGGAGAGTCACACACACTCGCACACGCTGCCACGCACACACACACTCTTGCACACACACTCTCCGCTCAGAGAGAGAGGGGAGGGGGGGCAGAGAAAGGAGAAGGAAAGGAGATTGTCCGTTAAAGGTGAGTAACTGACTGTGAGAGGTGTATGTAGCCATTCGCAGAGAGTCTCACCTCTGCGTTACAATAGTTTTTATAGAGTGCTGGTGTGTGTCCATCGATTCCAGTTTGTTGCCTTGTGAACACTTTTATAGGCCTGAGGAACAATACCTCACTGTGAAGAAGTTTGATCCCAAGATGGTTCCTCTCCCAAAGTCCCTCCCTCCTCCTCCTCTACCTCTTCTTGTTCCCTCCCTCCTCCTCTACCTCTTCTTGTTCCCTCCCTCCTCCTCTACCTCTTCTTGTTCCCTCCCTCAACATCTACCTCTTCTTGTTCCCCCTCCTCCTCTACCTCTTCTTGTTTCCTCCCTCCTCCTCTACCTCTTCTTGTTCCCTCCCTCATCATCTACCTCTTCTTGTTCCCCCTCCTCCTCTACCTCTTCTTGTTTCCTCCCTCCTCCTCTACCTCTTCTTGTTCCCTCTCTCATCATCTACCTCTTCTTGTTCCCCCTCCTCCTCTACCTCTTCTTGTTCCCTCCCTCCTCCTCTACCTCTTCTTGTTCCCTCCCTCCTCCTCTACCTCTTCTTGTTTCCTCCTCCTCCTCTACCTCTTCTTGTTCCCCCTCCTCCTCTACCTCTTCTTGTTCCCTCCCTCCTCCTCTACCTCTTCTTGTTCCCTCCCTCCTCCTCTACCTCTTCTTGTTCCCTCACTATTCCTCTACCTCTTCTTATTCCCTCACGCTATTCCTCTACCTCTTCTTGTTCCCTCACTCTTCCTCTACCTCTTCTTGTTCCCTCCCTCCTCCTCTACCTCTTCTTGTTCCCTCCCTCCTCCTCTACCTCTTCTTGTTCCCTCCCTCCTCCTCTACCTCTTCTTATTCCCTCCCTTCTCCTCTACCTCTTCTTGTTCCCCCTCCTCCTCTACCTCTTCTTGTTCCCTCCCTCTTCCTCTACCTCTTCTTGTTCCCTCACTCTTCCTCTACCTCTTCTCTCTCCCAGTCCCTGGGGATCTCCAACATGTTCAAGAGAGAGAGTGTGTGTGTGTGTTTCTGGGGGTAATGGAGGATGAAATAGGGTTGTTAGGGGGCGTGTATGGGCAGGGAACATACATGTGATGTCACAGATGGGCCAGTGTGAACCGCAGCAGGATATCGCGGCCAGCGGCGGACATCAAAGCCAAACATGAATGAGGAGAATAAATCATTGAAATTAAGGAAAGAGGTGATGAGGGGGAGAGAAAAAAATTCAACCTGAAAAAGAGCGACCAATTAAGTGCAATCGGCAGTCCATCCCTCTCCTCCATCCCTCTCCTCCATCCCTCCTCCATCCCTCTCCTCCATCCCTCTCCTCCATCCCTCCTCCATCCCTCTCCTCCATCCCTCTCCTCCATCCCTCCTCCATCCCTCTCCTCCATCCCTCTCCTCCATCCCTCTCCTCCATCCCTGTGAACAGCTGTGCACCGATACATTAAAAAAAATAATAGCAATAATAAGGCATGAAAATACCCTGCCTTTACCTGCCGGAGAATGGTGTTCTACTGAAAACGCCCCACAGAAAGCCTGCACCATGCATATTGACAGACCGAATGGTGTGTGTGTGCGCGTGTGGTGTGTGGTGTGTGTGTCCTACCCTTAAATAACATAGAATAGTGAGCAGCGCCACATCTTGATCACAGGGAAACTACACAGATGCATTCTATTCAGATTCATTCTATATGCAACTTTATTCAATTATATTGGACTCGTCTGTAAACTTGTGTTGTGGTCCACTCTCTGGTTTTGAAAGTATCATTATAATGTGAGGATGATGCCGTTCGGATGTCAATCCAACTCAACCAGCACTCCAACACTCAAGACTCACACACGAACCACACACTGAAGTCACGACATTTCCCATATCACACACACACACACACACACACACACACACACACACACACACACACACACACACACACACACACACACACACACACATACACGCACACAACCTCTCCAGCTCAGAGAGAAATCAGACTTGCTATGTTCATCTCAAACACACACACACACGCAAACACACATGCAAAAATCTCAGCTTTTTTCCCCCTCCGTCAATGTAATTAAAATATGCAAATGATATGATAAAACGCATTTAATCTCAGTGATGACTGTGGCAGTTATGCAGAGCTCAGTGAATATTTGAATAGTGTTTGTCAGATAAGGCCCATTGGCATCGATAGCGGTGCAGTGAGGAGTGGGTAGGATAGGAAACTAATGACAAAGGGAATTGTTGGCTTATCTCATTTCTACACACACATCTGACTTCTGGATGGCTGCCTCCTCACACCACTGGCTGTTCCGTAGCTCCCTACTGCAGTCTACTGATGAGAGTCACTTCACATACATGAATTTCACACAGCGAGGAAGGTGCATGCTTTGTGTGCACTTAACATGCATATCTGTATTAATGGCAGTTCACATAGGGGGTAGTGTGGGCGGGTAAAATGTCATTCTTAATCCTTTCCTCTATCTCTCTTCTGTTTTTACATGCCATTTTAACCAGGCAAGTCAGTTAAGAACACATTCCTATTTACAATGACTCCAGCCAAACCCAGATGACTCTGGGCCAATTGTGCGCCGCCCTATGGGACTCCCAATCACATCCGGATGTGATACAGCCTGGATTTGAACCAGGGACTGTAGTGACGCCTGCATGCACTGAGATGCAGGGTCTTAGACTGCTGTGCCACTCATTAGTCGAGTAGACTGAAAGAAGGGTTTTATTTAGGGTACGGTATTGTTCCTTGGGGTACACAAAGATCAAGATACACAATGTATCTTCAGGGGTACACATATGATCTCACATGGTACTGTTCGGTACCTTTTAGGGTACATGTGTGGATAAAGAGTATGATGGTACATTTTCGTACCCCAAATTGTGAGGTGGCTTTCAGGTAGTTATTTTTGGCCACCGGTGAGTGGAAGTGTTGCATCAGTTTAAATAGTATACGGTTATGTTAATTGAAGTTTGAGCATGTCCACTGCCACTTCTGAAATCGTTAAAGGCTTCCATAAGATCAGGTGACAAGAAAGAGCCGTAACTAATAGTACAGCGATCTTAAAACAACACTGAGTGACCTAGATCAGGGGTTTGGACCTATTGGTGTAATGGTTAAGGTTTCGGCTTGACAGTTGCTGGACCCAGGTTCAAGGCACGGTCGGGGTCACCCCTTGGATTTGCTACATTGGTGTCAGAAGTGGGATGGTGTGTACAAGTGAGGCTCTTGGTATAGAGAAGAGGTACATTTTTTTGCCAATTACAAAAGGAACAAATGGCTTTGTCACTGTGGCGGTACCCTAAAAATGCTCATCTGTACATTTTGGCTCTTAAGGTACGAACTGCAAGGTTGCAATTATATCCCGAACAAGTGATTGTTTGGACATACCTTACAGGGTACCACTACAGCGACAGCGTTTAAGCCCCTTTGAGTACAATTCGGTACCTTTTTTTCTGAGTGTAGGTGTCTGTGTGAGGGACAGGATGTACCGTGTATGGATGCATCTCTGGGACGACACACTATGCTGTACAGCGGTACAGTACAGTACCCTGACAGATGATCCCCAGCCTCGTGGGAGCTGACAACAGCCCTCTAGTCATTTCTCTTTATGTCTCTCTCTCTCTCTGTATCTCCCTCTCTTTCTCCTCTCTCGCAGTCTACATTTCCATCTCCCTCTTCTCTACCCCCTTTCTCTCTCACATTCTCTCTCTCTCCGCTCCTGTTGTTGTCCAGGAAATGTAATCCCCTACTTTTTATAATAGAGAGAGATTAACAGAGTGCTCTTTCCAAGAGTTAAATAAAAAGAGAGATGGCTAAAGGGAGAGAAAGAGAGAGAGAAATGTTCAATACCCTAAGAGTTGTTCATGACCCTGATGCATAATTCATCTGGTAACACGAATGAATGAACAAGGTAAATAAATAGCTATTCATTCTGCCCAACTCTCTTTCTCTCTGTGTGTTAGTGACCCAACTTCTTCTCTCTGTGTGTGTGTGTTAGCGACCCAACTTTTCTCTCGGTGTGTGTTAACGACAAACTCTCTTTCTTTCTGTGTGTGTTAACGACCCAACTCTCTTTCTCTCTGTCTCTGAGTGCGTGTGTGTGTGTTAATGACCCAACTCTCTTTCTCTCTGTGTGTGTGTGTGTTAACGACCCAACTCTCTTTCTCTTTGTCTCTGTGTGCGTGTGTGTTAATGACCCAACTCTCTTTCTATATCATCAATCTGGGTCAGCCTTTCACATTTCCTCGGCCATGACTCACAACTAGCTTCCATGGAAGAGGATGTGGCACAGATCTAAGATCCGCTAACCATAACCTAACCTTAACCCTAACCCTAACCTAACCTTAACCCTAACCATAACCTAACCTTAACCATTAGAGGGGAGAAATGCAAAAGCAACCTTAGATCAGTGTCAAGGGGAATTTCATCCTTCTCTACACAAAGGGAGATAGAATGGAAAACAAAGAGCATCCATCTTTGTTTCCCCCATTAGGCGCACGTGTGTGTGTGTGTGTGTGTGTGTGTGTGTGTGTGTGTAAGTGTGTGCGCGCTATATTTTGCCTTTCTGCTATCACCTTCTCACAGTGCAACAATGTTATTTGGCAGGTACAGGGCAGTGGTCTAGAGTTGGAGTTATCTTAGAGAGGCCTGCTGCTCCCTATTTGGCAGGTGTAGGGCAGTGGTCTAGTGTTGGAGTTATCTTAGAGAGGCCTGCTGCTCCCTATTTGGCAGGCGCAGAGCAGTGCCACCGTCTGTCTGATGGGTTGATTAATAAGTAGCGGCAGCGTAGTAACAGAGTGGGCGGCCCAAAACGCTGGCAGGCCCATGATACACTGATTAATGACACACAAACACACACGCACACACGCACACACGCACACACACACACACACACACACACACACACACACACACACACACACACACACACACACACACACACACACACACACACACACACACACACACACACACACACACACAGGTGGACTGCAGGACTGGAGGGCTTATTACACAAGTATACACACACACAAACATCCAGCAGAGTGTTGGTGAGTGATGGCTCATCAGTGCAACCTTACCTGTTGCCTGACACACACACTGCTGCTAACACGATAGACAGCTAGATGGCCAGACAGACGGATGGACGGACAGACAAGGGAAGGAACAAGCTGTTTTGGTTGGAGACGAAATACAATAAATGTAATTGAATGTTTCTCTCAGTTGTTGGTTCAGGTTTATGAGGTTTTAGTGTGGAGATCTACAGCAAGAGGCTATGATATGCTTGCCAACTGTGTAATGTTCATATGGTGCTGTCTTGTATGTGTTGTGTGTGTGTGTGTGTGTGTGTGTGTGTGTGTGTGTGTGTGTGTGTGTTAGTGTGTGTGTGTGTTAGTGTGGTATTAGGCTGCAGGTTTGAGCTGGGCCAGGTCTGCATTATTACTGTATTGTCTAAGCAACTTACAGGGCTAGATAAGAAGAGAGCAGAGTTGCCAATACATACAATGGCTTGCGTAAGTATTCATCCCCCTTGGCATTTTTCCTTTTTCATTGCCTTACAACCTGGAATTCAAATTGATTTTTGGGGGGTTTTGTATCATTTGATTTACACAACCTGCCTACCACTTTGAAGATGCAAAATATTTTTTTTATTGTGAAACAAACAAGAAATAAGACAAAAAACAGAACTTGAGCATACGTAACTCTAAGTCAATACTTTGTAGAGCCACCTTTTTCAGCAATTACAGCTTCAAGTCTCTTGTGGTATGTCTCTATAAGCTTGACACATCTAGCCGCTGGGATTTTTGCCCATTCTTCAAGGCAAAACTGTTCCACCTCCTTGAAGTTGGATGGGTTCTGCTTGTGTACAGCAATCTTTAAGTCATACCACAGATTCTCAATTGGATTGAGGTCTGGGCTTTGACTAGGCCATTCCAAGACATTTAAATGTTTCCCCTTAAACCACTCGAGTGTTGCTTTAGCAGCATGCTTAATGTCATTGTCCTGCTGGAAGGTGAACCTCCGTCCCAGTCTCAAATCTCTGGAAGACTGAAACAGGTTCCCCTCAAGAATTTCTTTGTATTTAGCGGCATCTATCATTCCTTCAATTCTGACCAGTTTCCCAGTCTCTGCTGATGAAAGACTTCCCCACAGCATGATGCTGCCACCACCATGCTTCATTGTGGGGATGGCATTTTTTTCTGTTCACAAATTTTCTCTGTTTTTTTTTTCAGGTTTTAGTTTTTCCCAGTTTTCACTCTCAAAATCACACCTTTTGTTGTTGTTGATAAACAACACCCTTGGTTGTTTTAAGTCCACAACAATTCTTAAACCACAACAGGAAACCATTTTTGAGGTGTGGGAAAAATCTAGTACATTTCGATTTTTGGATGTAGCTGTCACGCCTTGGTCTTAGTATTTTGTGTTTTAGTTAATTAGTTAGTCAGGCCAGGGTGTGACATGGGTTTATTGTTTGTTGTATTCTTAGTGGGGTTTTTTAGTTATTGGGATTGTAGCTGATTAGGGGTGTGTGTTACATAGGTTTGGCTGCCTGAGGCGGTTCTCAATCAGAGTCAGGTGATTCTCGTTGTCTCTGATTGGGAACCGTATTTAGGTAGCCTGGGTTTCGCTTTGTATTTCGTGGGTGATTGTTCCTGTCTCTGTGTTAGTTTCACCAGTCAGGCTGTAATAGGTTTCACGTTCCGTTTTGTTGTTTTGTATTTATTCGTTATTTCATGTATAGTTTCATTATTTGTTTTCACTAATAAACATGAGTAACAAACACGCTGCATTTCGGTCCGACTCTCTTTCGACAAACGAAGAACGTCGTTACAGAATCACCCACCACACACGGACCGAGCAGCGTGTCAACAGGCAGGAGCAGCCCAAAGAGGAGCAGCCCAAAGAGGAGCCGCGTATTAAGGATTTCTGGACATGGGAGGAAATCCTTGACGGGAGAGGACCCTGGGCTAAACCAGGGGAGTGTAGCCGCCCAAAGGTGCAGCAGGCGAAGAGGAAACTGTCATGTCTTGTTATGTCTGTTCCTGTCCTTTCTCTTCACTCTGTCTCTCTCTGCTGGTCTTTTTAGGTTACCTTCTCTGTCTCTCATTCTTCAGCTGTTCTACATCTTCCCTAACTAGCTCATTCACTCTTTCCCACCTGTTCTCTCTTCCCCCTCTGATTAGGTCTCTATTTCTCTCTCTGTTCCTGCTACTTTCAGTGTCTGATTCTTGTTTGTGTTTTTTGATGCCAGAAGCAAGCTGTCGTCTCGTTTGCTTCCACCTTGTCCTATCCTGTCGGAGTCTGCCTGGCAGGTGCATCCTGCATTATACTAACGTTCTTTTTGTTCCATTGACTACGTTGGAAGAGGATTTATGCCATTCCTGTTTTTTCATTAAAGAACTCTGTTTTCTGTTAAAACCGCTTTTGGGTCTTCACTCAAGTACATAACAGAAGAATCAGACCGGACCCAGCGGCTCCGGACCCTTTTCACTCCGCCGTCGAGATCCAGGGAGCGATGCTAGGCAGACACGAGGAGGAATTGTCTGCTGCTCGACATGCCGTTGAAACCCTGGCCGTCCAAGTCTCCGACCTCACAAGACAGGTTCACCAACTCCACCTCGATCCACCGCCCACTTCCAGGGTTTCCGAGTCTCCGGAGCCCAGGATCAACAACCCGCCGTGTTACTCTGGGGAGCCCACTGAGTGCCGCTCATTCCTCACTCAGTGTGATGTGGTGTTCTCTCTCCAGCCCAACACTTACTCCAGGAGCGCAGCCCGCATCGCCTACGTCATTTCTCTCCTTACCGGACGGGCGCGTGAGTGGGGCACGGCAATCTGGGAGGCGAGGGCTGAGTGTATTAACCAGTATCAGGACTTTAAGGAGGAGATGATACGGGTTTTTGACCGTTCTGTTTTTGGGGAGGAGGCTTCCAGGGCCCTGTCTTCCCTATGTCAGGGGAATCGATCCATAACGGATTATTCTATTGAGTTTCGCACTCTCGCTGCCTCTAGTGACTGGAACGAGCCGGCTTTGCTCGCTCGTTTTCTGGAGGGTCTCCTCGTCGAGGTTAAGGATGAGATCCTCTCCCGGGAGGTTCCTTCCAGTCTGGACTCCTTAATAGCTCTCGCTATTCGCATAGAGCGACGGTTTGATCTTCGTCGCCGAGCTCGTGGAAAGGAGCTCGCGTTCTCCGTTGCTCCCCTCTCCACATCACTGCCACCTGCCGCATCACTGCCACCCTCCTCCGCCGGCTCGGATGCTGAGCCTATGCAGCTGGGGGTATCCGCATCTCGGCCAAGGAGAAGGAACGGAGAATCACCAATCGCCTCTGTCTCTACTGCGGCTCCGCTGGTCATTTTGTCACCTCATGTCCAGTAAAAGCCAGAGCTCATCAGTAAGAGGAGGGCTACTGGTGAGCGCAACTACTCAGGCCTCTCCTTCTGGATCACGCACTACCTTTCCGGTCCATCTCCGCTGGCCCGGTTCATCTGCTTCCTGCAGTGCCTTGATAGACTCTGGGGCGGAGGGCTGTTTTATGGACGAGACCTGGGCTCGGGAACATGACATTCCTCTCAGACAGTTAGGGGAGCCCACGGCCTTGTTCGCTTTAGATGGTAGTTCTCTCCCCAAGATTCAGCGTGAGACGCTGCCTTTAACCCTCACTGTCTCTGGTAATCATAGCGAAACCATTTCTTTTTTAATTTTTCGTTCACCTTTTACACCTGTTGTTTTGGGTCATCCCTGGCTAGTGCGCCATAACCCTTCTATTAATTGGTCTAGTAATACTATCCTATCCTGGAATGTTTCTTGTCATGTGACCTGTTTAATGTCTGCTATCCCTCCTGTTTCCTCTGTCTCTTCTTCACAGGAGGAGCCTGGCGATTTGACAGGGGTGCCGGAGGAGTATCACGATCTGCGCACGGTGTTCAGTCGTTCCAAGGCCACTTCTCTCCCTCCACACCGGTCGTATGACTGTAGTATTGATCTCCTTCCGGGAACTACTCCCCCGGGGTAGATTATACTCTCTGTCGGCTCCCGAACGTAAGGCTCTCGAGGATTATTTGTCGGTTTCGCTCGACGCCGGTACCATAGTCTCCTCCTCCCTCTCCCGCCGGAGCGGGGTTTTTTTGTTCAGAAGAAGGACGGGTCCCTGCGCCCATGCGTGGATTATCGAGGGCTGAATGACATAACAGTTAAGAATCGTTATCCGCTTCCTCTTATGTCTTCAGCCTTCGAGATCCTGCAGGGAGCCAGGTTTTTCACCAAATTGGACCTTCGTAACGCCTACCATCTCGTGCGCATCAGGGAGGGGGACGAGTGGAAGACGGCATTTAACACTCCGTTAGGGCACTTTGAATACCGGGTTCTTCCTTTCGGCCTCGTTAACGCTCCAGCTGTCTTTCAGGCACTAGTTAACGACGTCCTGAGAGACATGCTGAACATTTTTGTTTTCGTTTACATGGACGATATCCTGATTTTTTCACCGTCTCTCTCGATTCATGTTCAGCACGTGCGACGCGTCCTCCAGCGCCTTTTGGAGAACTGTCTTTATGTGAAGGCTGAGAAGTGCACTTTTCATGCCGCCTCTATCCCTTTTCTCGGTTCCGTTATTTCCGCTGAGGGCATTAAGATGGATCCCGCTAAGGTCCAGGCTGTCATTGATTGGCCCGTTCCTAAGTCACGCGTCGCGCTGCAGCGCTTTCTGGGCTTCGCTAATTTCTATCGTCGTTTCATCCGTAATTTCGGTCAGGTGGCAGCTCCCCTCACAGCCCTTACTTCTGTTAAGACGTGCTTTAAGTGGTCCGTTTCCGCCCAGGGAGCTTTTGATCTTCTTAAGAATCGTTTTACATCCGCACCTATTCTTGTTACACCTGACATCTCTAGTCAGTTTGTTGTTGAGGTTGACGCGTCAGAGGTGGGCGTGGGAGCCATTCTTTCTCAGCGCTCTCTCTCTGACGGCAAGGTCCATCCTTGCGCGTTTTTCTCTCATCGCTTATCGCCGTCAGAACGTAACTATGATGTTGGTAATCGCTTGAACTGCTCGCCATCCGCTTAGCCCTAGGCGAATGGCGACAGTGGTTGGAGGGGGCGACCGTTCCTTTTGTCGTTTGGACTGACCATAGGAACCTTGAGTACATCCGTTCAGCCAAACGACTTAATGCGCGTCAGGCTCGTTGGGCTCTGTTTTTCGCTCGTTTCGAGTTTGTTATTTCTTATCGTCCGGGCTCAAAAAACACCAAGCCTGATGCTTTATCTCGTCTCTTCAGTTCTTCTGAGGTCTCCACCGACCCCGAGGGGATTCTCCCTGACGGGCGTGTTGTCGGGTTGACTGTCTGGGGAATTGAGAGGCAGGTAAAGCAAGCACTCGCTCACACTCCGTCGCCGCGAGCTTGTCCTAGGAACCTTCTGTTCGTTCCCGTTCCTACTCGTCCGGCCGTTCTTCAGTGGGCCCACTCTGCCAAGTTAGCCGGCCACCCCGGCGTTCGGGGTACGCTCGCTTCCATTCGCCAGCGTTTCTGGTGGCCCACTCGGGAACGTGACGCGCGTCGATTTGTCGCCGCTTGTTCGGTCTGCGCGCAGACTAAATCTGGGAACTCTCCTCCTGCCGGCCGTCTCAGACCGCTTCCCATTCCCTCTCGACCGTGGTCTCACATCGCTTTAGATTTTATCACCGGACTGCCTTCATCAGCGGGGAAGACAGTTATTCTTACGGTTGTCGATAGATTCTCTAAGGCGGCTCATTTCATTCCTCTCGCTAAGCTCCCTTCTGCTAAGGAGACGGCTCAGATCATTATCGAGAATGTTTTCCGAATTCATGGCCTTCCGTCTGACGTCGTTTCCGACAGAGGCCCGCAGTTCACGTCTCAATTTTGGAGGGAGTTTTGCCGTTTGATTGGGGCTTCCGTCAGTCTCTCGTCCGGCTTTCATCCCCAGTCTAACGGTCAAGCCGAACGGGCCAATCAGACTGTTGGTCGCATTTTACGCAGTCTTTCTTTTCGTAACCCTGCGTCTTGGTCAGAACAGCTCCCTGGGCAGAGTACGCCCACAACTCGCTTCCCTCGTCTGCTACCGGTCTATCTCCTTTTCAGAGTAGCCTCGGGTACCAGCCTCCGCTGTTCTCATCTCAGCTCGCCGAGTCCAGTGTCCCCTCCGCTCAGGCTTTTGTCCAGCGTTGCGAGCGCACCTGGAAGGGGGTCAGGTCGGCACTTTGCCGTAATAGGGCGCAGACTGTGAGGGCCGCTAATAAAGCGTAGGACCAAGAGTCCTAGATATTGTTGCGGTCAGAGAGTATGGCTCTCCACTCAGAACCTTCCCCTTAAGACAGCTTCTCGCAAGTTGGCCCCGCGGTTCATTGGTCCGTTCCGTATTTCTCAGGTCATTAATCCTGTCGCAGTGCGACTTCTTCTCCCGCGCTATCTTCGTCGCGTTCACCCGGTCTTCCATGTCTCCTGTGTTAAGCCCGTTCTTCGCGCCCCCGCTCGTCCCTCCCCCCCCATCCTTGTCGAGGGCGCACCCATCTACAGGGTTCGTAAGATTTTGGACATGCGCCCTCGGGGCCGTGGTCATCAGTACCTAGTGGATTGGGAGGGGTACGGTCCTGAGGAGAGGAGTTGGGTTCCCTCTCGGGACGTGCTGGACCGTTCGCTGATCGATGATTTCCTCCGTTGCCGCCAGGTTTCCTCCTCGAGTGCGCCAGGAGGCGCTCGGTGAGTGGGGGGGGTACTGTCATGTCTTGTTATGTCTGTTCCTGTCCTTTCTCTTCACTCTGTCTCTCTCTGCTGGTCTTTTTAGGTTCCCTTCTCTGTCTCTCATTCTTCAGCTGTTCTACATCTCCCCTAACTAGCTCATTCACTCTTTCCCACCTGTTCTCTCTTCCCCCTCTGATTAGGTCTCTATTTCTCTCTCTGTTCCTGCTACTTTCAGTGTCTGATTCTTGTTTGTGTTTTTTGATGCCAGAAGCAAGCTGTCGTCTCGTTTGCTTCCACCTTGTCCTATCCTGTCGGAGTCTGCCTGGCAGGTGCATCCTGCATTATACTAACGTTCTTTTTGTTCCATTGACTACGTTGGAAGAGGATTTATGCCATTCCTGTTTTTTCATTAAAGAACTCTGTTTTCTGTTAAAACCGCTTTTGGGTCTTCACTCAAGTACATAACAGAAACAGGAGCTGGAAGGAAAAGGACCCTGGGCTCAGCCTGGTGAATATCGCCGCCCTAAGGAGGAACTAGAAGCGGCTGAAGGGGAGAGGCGCTGGTATGAGGAGGCAGCACGGCGACGTGGATGGAAACAGGAGCAGCCCAGAATGGAGTACAGTATGGATATTACGACGTGGGAAGAAATAGACAGGTGGGCGGCCGACCCAGAGAGAGTGCCGGAGCCCGCCTGGGATTCGCTGGAGCAGTGCGAAGAGGGCTATAGGAGAATTGAGTCGAAAAAAAAGACACGGCGGCGCAGAGCGAAGCCCCAAAAATTTCTTGGGGGGGGCTCAGAGGGGGAGTGGCTGAGTCAGGAGACAGACCTGAGCCAACTCTCCCTGTTTATCGTGAAGAGCCAAGGAGGAGACCAGAATCGGTGTTGGAGGTGAGCGAAGCAGAGACTGTGAAGGAGTTAATGGGGAAATTGGAGGAGAGAGTAATGAGGGAGTTGCTAGTTTGGTGCTTTAGGTACAATATTCGTCCGACGGAGCGTGTCGGGGATTTAATGGCACCTGGGTCAGCGCTCCATACTAGTCCTGAGGTGCGTGTTAGTCGGCTGGTGAAAAATGTGCCAGCCTCACGCACTAAGCCTCCTGTGTACCTACCTAGCCTTGCACGTCCTGTGTCAGTCCTGCTCTCAGGCTCTCCAGTACACCTTCACGGTCCAGTCCATCCTGTGCCACCTTCACACACTAGTCCTCCGATGGTAGCTCCCCGCACCAGGCTTCCTGTGCCTGTCCTCTATCCAGTACCACCTCCACACCCCAGCCCTCCGGTAGCAGTTCCCCGCACTAGGCTTCCTGTGCGTGTCCTCGGCCAAATACCACCAGTGCCAGCACCACGCATCAGGCCTTCAGTGCACCTCGCCTGTTCAGCGCAGCCAGCGCTTTCTCCCTCTCCTGCGCTGTCGGAGTCTCCCGCCTGTTCAGCGGTTCTAGAGCCTTCCTCCTCTACAGCGCTGCCGGAGCCTCCTGCCTGTATGGAGCAGCTAGAGCTGCCAGTTTGCATGGAGCAGCCAGAGCTGTCAGTCTGCATAGAGCAGCCAGAGCTGCCAGTCTGCATGGGGCAGCCAGAGCTGTCAGTCTGCTTAGAGCAGCCAGAGCTGTCAGTCTACATGGAGCAGCTAGAGCTGCCAGTTTGCATGGAGCAGCCAGAGCTGTCAGTCTGCATAGAGCAGCCAGAGCAGCCAGTCTGCATGGGGCAGCCAGAGCTGTCAGTCTGCTTAGAGCAGCCAGAGCTGTCAGTCTGCATGGAGCAGCTAGAGCTGCCAGTCTACATGGAGCATCCAGTGTTGCCAGCCTGCATGGAGCAGCTAGAGCTGCCAGTCTGCAAGGAGCTCAGCACGGAGCAGCCAGTCTGCATGAAGCAGCCAGAGCTGCCAGTCTGCATGGAGCAGCTAGAGCTGCCAGTCTGCAAGGAGCTGCCAGTCTGCATGGAGCAGCCAGAGCTCCCAGTCTGCCTGGAGCAGCTAGAGCTGCCAGTCTACATGGAGCAGCTAGAGCTGCAAGTCTGCAAGGAGCTGCCAGTCTGCATCGAGCAGCCAGAGCTGCCAGTCTGCATGGAGCAGCCAGAGCCGCCAGTCAGCATGGAGCAGCCAGAGCCGTCAGTCAGCATGAAGCAGCCAGAGCCGTCAGTCTGCCAGGATCTGCCAGTCAGCCAGACTCTTCCAGATCTGCCAGTCAGCCAGACTCTTCCAGATCTGCCAGTCAACCAGACTCTTCCAGATCTGCTATTCAGCCAGACTCTTCCAGATCTGCCAGTCAGCCAGACTCTTCCAGATCTGCCAGTCAACCAGACTCTTCCAGATCTGCCAGTCAGCCAGACTCTTCCAGATCTGCCAGTCAACCAGACTCTTCCAGATCTGCCAGTCAACCAGACTCTTCCAGATCTGCCAGTCAGCCAGACTCTTCCAGATCTGCCAGTCAACCAGACTCTTCCAGATCCGCCAGTCAGCCAGGATCTGCCAGTCAGCCAGGATCTGCCAGATCTGCTAGTCAGCCAGGATCCGCCAGTCGGCCAGGATCTGCCAGTCAGCCAGGATCCGCCAGTCAGCCAGGATCTGCCAGATCTGCTAGTCAGCCAGGATCCGCCAGTCGGCCAGGATCCGCCAGTCAGCCAGGATCCGCCAGTCAGTCAGGATCCGCCAGTCAGCCAGGATCCGCCAGTCAGCCAGGATCTGCCGGATTCAACTGCCTGGCTGGGCTTCATCTCAGTACTGGGCTGCCTCTCAGTGCTGGGCTGCCTCTCAGTGCTGGGCTGCCCCTCAGTCCTGAGCTGCCCCTCAGTCCCGAGCTGTCCCTCAGTCCCGAGCTGCCTCAGTCCCGAGCTGCCCCTCAGTCACGAGCTGCTCCTCTGTTATGTAGGGTTCTGGGTGAGGACTATTCGGCCATGGTCGGCGGCGAGGGTGGATCATCCCAGGACGCGAAGGGGAGGAACAATGACGTTTATGAAGTGGGGTCCACGTCCGGAGCCGGAACCGCCACCATGGACAGACGCCCACCCGGACCTTCCCTATGGTTTTGAGGTGCGTTCGGGAGTCTGCACCTTAGGGGGGGGGGTTCTGTCACGCCTTGGTCTTAGTATTTTGTGTTTTAGTTAATTAGTTAGTCAGGCCAGGGTGTGACATGGGTTTATTGTTTGTTGTATTCTTAGTGGGGTTTTTTAGTTATTGGGATTGTAGCTGATTAGGGGTGTGTGTTACATAGGTTTGGCTGCCTGAGGCGGTTCTCAATCAGAGTCAGGTGATTCTCGTTGTCTCTGATTGGGAACCGTATTTAGGTAGCCTGGGTTTCGCTTTGTATTTCGTGGGTGATTGTTCCTGTCTCTGTGTTAGTTTCACCAGTCAGGCTGTAATAGGTTTCACGTTCCGTTTTGTTGTTTTGTATTTATTCGTTATTTCATGTATAGTTTCGTTATTTGTTTTCACTAATAAACATGAGTAACAAACACGCTTCATTTCGGTCCGACTCTCTTTCGACAAACGAAGAACGTCGTTACAGTAGCAATAGTTTTTTGGGGTTGGAGACATTTCTGTTATTACAGAGTTTGCAAAACAAATGGCCACTGGATTGATGCATAAAATCATGATATTATTCTGCCAGGTAGGCTTAGGCTACTTTGTAGTTAACATTCAATTGAGAAGGTTTTAGGGAACGTCTTCACATCTCTACACGCACGCACGCACGCACGCACGCACGCACGCACGCACACACACACACACACACACACACACACACACACACACACACACACACACACACACACACACACACACACACACACACACACACACACACACACGTGCAGCTGGGTTGACTTCTGATACGGGCTGTGGTACTGGGGCTTCTACCCAGACTCCCTTGCGGCTGGGGGTCAGCTCACCTCTATCAGCAACTGGGGCTGCCGGCGTGCTCCTCTGTTACCTGGCAACCAGCCAAAGCTACCGACTACCATATTACTGGAGATGAAGTGGAGGAGAAACTGTGTCTGTCTGTCTTTCCTTCTGTTTGTCTGTATGTATGTCTGTCCTGTCTGTTGGTCTGTCTGTCTGCCTGCCTATCTGTCTGCCTGTATATTGGTCTGTCTGTTGGTCTGTATGTATGTCTGTCTATTGGTATGTCTGCCTGTCTGTCTGTCTGCCTGCCTGTACAGTATTTTGGTCTGCCTGTCTGTCTATTGGTCTGTCTGTCTGCCTGTATGTTGGCCTGCCTGACTGCCCGCCTGTCTGTATATTGGTCTGTCTGTCTGTATATTGGTGTCTGTCTGTAGATCTGTCTGTCCGTCTGTCCGCCCATCTGTTGTCTCACCTGTTTCAATCAATTTGTGACTTCCTCCACAGCTCTCTCTGGTTCTCTCTCTATTTTTATCATCTCTGTCTACCTGTCTGTCAATCTTTCTGTCCATCTTTCTCACTCTCCCTTGCAGTCTTGATTCCATCATCACTCTAGCATTCCAGTTCTTCTCCTCCCTCCCCTCATCACTTCTATTTTCGATGAAGCATGGTCTACTGGTCTCCTTCATTATCTCACACTTCCACCATCTCTCTCTTCGTCCTCTCTCTCTCCTTCTCTCTCTTCCACCTTCTCCCTCTCTCCATCTCTCAGCTCCTTTCATATTAGAATCTCTCTTATCATCTATGAATGGGAGGGTATTAAACCTCAGTGCCATGGCCCTGTTTGGGTCGCACATCACACACTCATAAGGTGGGCTGAATATGTAAGTGGGCGTACTGTACTGTATGTGGGTTTCAGAGGGGGTTGGTTGTCTGTTTCTTTCTGCTTATAATTGTCAGGAATTCTGGTATTTCTCCCATTTATTTGATTTAGGGTCTCCCCCCCCATACCTCCTGGGCATTGTTCAGATGGAGCTCTGTTTTCTACACGGAGTGTGTGTGTGTGGCGTGTGTGCAGCTGTTAGCGCTGAGGCCTGCAGTTTGTCAGCGAGGCGGCACCTCTATGAATATTCAACAAGCGTTAGTAAGGCCAGGCAACGGAGAGGGAACTGGCAGAAAGAGAGAGGGATGAAGGGGCGGAGAGAGATGTATGGAGAGGGGTTGAAGAACGAATGGGCGAGTGAGAGTTGGGGAATGAGAAAGAGAGAAATAGACAGAGAGGGGATGAGAAAAAAGAGAAAGAAAGAGAAAGGAGAAGTGAGGGAATGAGAAAGAGAAAGGAGAAGAGGGAATGAGAAAGAGAGTGAAAATAATAGAGACGGAATGAACAATTGAGAAAGAAGAACAAAGAGAGACATTATGTGGACAGAAGCTAAAGCTATAAACCCAATGTCCTGTTAGAACTGAGAGAGAGAGAGAGAGAGAGAGAGAGAGAGAGAGAGAGAGAGGTTGTGTGGGGTGTACCCGGGCCAGGCCTGACACTGAGGAACTGACCCTCTGTCTAAAGCTCCAGCCCATGATGGATGACCAGGGGCCTGTGGTGTGTGTGTGGCTCCCTGAAACTCCACTAGCCAATTACACAGCCCTCGAGCCAATCACAGACACTGTAGTACAGGTAGGGCCCTGCGGTTGTAGGACAGTGGGATGTGGGGTGGCCATTTAAAGTATGTCCACTAGCGTCGGCTATACAGCCAATTAGTAAAGTATGGCAGTGTTTTCCACTAGCGCCGGCTATACAGCCGATTAGTAAAGTATGGCAGTGTTTTCCACTAGCGCCGGCTATACAGCCGATTAGTAAAGTATGGCAGTGTTTTCCACTAGCGCCGGCTATACAGCCGATTAGTAAAGTATGGCAGTGTTTTCCACTAGCGCCGGCTATACAGCCGATTAGTAAAGTATGGCAGTGTTTTCCACTAGCGCCGGCTATACAGCCGATTAGTAAAGTATGGCAGTGTTTTCCACTAGCGCCGGCTATACAGCCGATTAGTAAAGTATGGCAGTGTTTTCCACTAGCGCCGGCTATACAGCCGATTAGTAAAGTATGGCAGTGTTTTCCACTAGCGCCGGCTATACAGCCGATTAGTAAAGTATGGCAGTGTTTTCCACTAGCGCCGGCTATACAGCCGATTAGTAAAGTATGGCAGTGTTTTCCACTAGCGCCGGCTATACAGCCGATTAGTAAAGTATGGCAGTGTTTTCCACTAGCGCCGGCTATACAGCCGATTAGTAAAGTATGGCAGTGTTTTTAGCTATACAGCCGATTAGTAAAGTATGGCAGTGTTTTCCACTAGCGTATGGCAGTGTTTTCGGCTATACAGCCGATTAGTAAAGTATGGCAGTGTTTTCCACTAGCGCCGGCTATACAGCCGATTAGTAAAGTATGGCAGTGTTTTCCACTAGCGCCGGCTATACAGCCGATTAGTAAAGTATGGCAGTGTTTTCCACTAGCGCCGGCTATACAGCCGATTAGTAAAGTATGGCAGTGTTTTCCACTAGCGCCGGCTATACAGCCGATTAGTAAAGTATGGCAGTGTTTTCCACTAGCGCCGGCTATACAGCCGATTAGTAAAGTATGGCAGTGTTTTCCACTAGCGCGGCTATACAGCCGATTAGTAAAGTATGGCAGTGTTTTCCACTAGCGCCGGCTATACAGCCGATTAGTAAAGTATGGCAGTGTTTTCCACTAGCGCCGGCTATACAGCCGATTAGTAAAGTATGGCAGTGTTTTCCACTAGCGCCGGCTATACAGCCGATTAGTAAAGTATGGCAGTGTTTTCCACTAGCGCCGGCTATACAGCCGATTAGTAAAGTATGGCAGTGTTTTCCACTAGCGCCGGCTATACAGCCGATTAGTAAAGTATGGCAGTGTTTTCCACTAGCGCCGGCTATACAGCCGATTAGTAAAGTATGGCAGTGTTTTCCACTATGGCAGTGTTTTCCCGGCTATACAGCCGATTAGTAAAGTATGGCAGTGTTTTCCACTAGCGCCGGCTATACAGCCGATTAGTAAAGTATGGCAGTGTTTTCCACTAGCGCCGGCTATACAGCCGATTAGTAAAGTATGGCAGTGTTTTCCACTAGCGCCGGCTATACAGCCGATTAGTAAAGTATGGCAGTGTTTTCCACTAGCGCCGGCTATACAGCCGATTAGTAAAGTATGGCAGTGTTTTCCACTAGCGCCGGCTATACAGCCGATTAGTAAAGTATGGCAGTGTTTTCCACTAGCGCCGGCTATACAGCCGATTAGTAAAGTATGGCAGTGTTTTCCACTAGCGCCGGCTATACAGCCGATTAGTAAAGTATGGCAGTGTTTTCCACTAGCGCCGGCTATACAGCCGATTAGTAAAGTATGGCAGTGTTTTCTATACAGCCGATTAGTAAAGTATGGCAGTGTTTTCCACTAGCGCCGGCTATACAGCCGATTAGTAAAGTATGGCAGTGTTTTCCACTAGCGCCGGCTATACAGCCGATTAGTAAAGTATGGCAGTGTTTTCCACTAGCGCCGGCTATACAGCCGATTAGTAAAGTATGGCAGTGTTTTCCACTAGCGCCGGCTATACAGCCGATTAGTAAAGTATGGCAGTGTTTTCCACCGCTATACAGCCGATTAGTAAAGTATGGCAGTGTTTTCCACTAGCGCCGGCTATACAGCCGATTAGTAAAGTATGGCAGTGTTTTTAGCGCCGGCTATACAGCCGATTAGTAAAGTATGGCAGTGTTTTCCACTAGCCGGCTATACAGCCGATTAGTAAAGTATGGCAGTGTTTTCCACTAGCGCCGGCTATACAGCCGATTAGTAAAGTATGGCAGTGTTTTCCACTAGCGCCGGCTATACAGCCGATTAGTAAAGTATGGCAGTGTTTTCCACTAGCGCCGGCTATACAGCCGATTAGTAAAGTATGGCAGTGTTTTCCACTAGCGCCGGCTATACAGCCGATTAGTAAAGTATGGCAGTGTTTTCCACTAGCGTTTTCCCGGCTATACAGCCGATTAGTAAAGTATGGCAGTGTTTTCCACTAGCGCTATACAGCCGATTAGTAAAGTATGGCAGTGTTTTCCACTAGCGCCGGCTATACAGCCGATTAGTAAAGTATGGCAGTGTTTTCCACTAGCGCCGGCTATACAGCCGATTAGTAAAGTATGGCAGTGTTTTCCACTAGCGCCGGCTATACAGCCGATTAGTAAAGTATGGCAGTGTTTTCCACTAGCGCCCGGCTATACAGCCGATTAGTAAAGTATGGCAGTGTTTTCCACAGCCGACCCGATTAGTAAAGTATGGCAGTGTTTTCCACTAGCGCCGGCTATACAGCCGATTAGTAAAGTATGGCAGTGTTTTCCACTAGCGCCGGCTATACAGCCGATTAGTAAAGTATGGCAGTGTTTTCCACTAGCGCTATACAGCCGATTAGCTATACAGCCGATTAGTAAAGTATGGCAGTGTTTTCCACTAGCCGATACAGCCGATTAGTAAAGTATGGCAGTGTTTTCCACTAGCGCCGGCTATACAGCCGATTAGTAAAGTATGGCAGTGTTTTCCACTAGCGCCGGCTATACAGCCGATTAGTAAAGTATGGCAGTGTTTTCCACTAGCGCCGGCTATACAGCCGATTAGTAAAGTATGGCAGTGTTTTCCACTAGCGCGCTATACAGCCGATTAGTAAAGTATGGCAGTGTTTTCCATAGCGCCGGCTATACAGCCGATTAGTAAAGTATGGCAGTGTTTTCCACTAGCGCCGGCTATACAGCCGATTAGTAAAGTATGGCAGTGTTTTCCACTAGCGCCGGCTATACAGCCGATTAGTAAAGTATGGCAGTGTTTTCCACTAGCGCCGGCTATACAGCCGATTAGTAAAGTATGGCAGTGTTTTCCACTAGCGCCGGCTATACAGCCGATTAGTAAAGTATGGCAGTGTTTTCCACTAGCGCCGGCTATACAGCCGATTAGTAAAGTATGGCAGTGTTTTCCACTAGCGCCGGCTATACAGCCGATTAGTAAAGTATGGCAGTGTTTTCCACTAGCGCCGGCTATACAGCCGATTAGTAAAGTATGGCAGTGTTTTCCACTAGCGCCGGCTATACAGCCGATTAGTAAAGTATGGCAGTGTTTTCCACTAGCTATACAGCCGATTAGTAAAGTATGGCAGTGTTTTCCACTTCCATACTAGCGCCGGCTACAGCCGATTAGTAAAGTATGGCAGTGTTTTCCACTAGCGCCGGCTATACAGCCGATTAGTAAAGTATGGCAGTGTTTTCCACTAGCGCCGGCTATACAGCCGATTAGTAAAGTATGGCAGTGTTTTCCACTAGCGCCGGCTATACAGCCGATTAGTAAAGTATGGCAGTGTTTTCCACTAGCGCCGGCTATACAGCCGATTAGTAAAGTATGGCAGTGTTTTCCACTAGCGCCGGCTATACAGCCGATTAGTAAAGTATGGCAGTGTTTTCCACTAGCGCCGGCTATACAGCCGATTAGTAAAGTATGGCAGTGTTTTCCACTAGCGCCGGCTATACAGCCGATTAGTAAAGTATGGCAGTGTTTTCCACTAGCGCCGGCTATACAGCCGATTAGTAAAGTATGGCAGTGTTTTCCACTAGCGCCGGCTATACAGCCGATTAGTAAAGTATGGCAGTGTTTTCCACTAGCGCCGGCTATACAGCCGATTAGTAAAGTATGGCAGTGTTTTCCACTAGCGCCGGCTATGCAGCCGATTAGTAAAGTATGGCAGTGTTTTCCACTAGCGCCGGCTATACAGCCGATTAGTAAAGTATGGCAGTGTTTTCCACTAGCGCCGGCTATACAGCCGATTAGTAAAGTATGGCAGTGTTTTCCACTAGCGTTTTCCACCGGCTATACAGCCGATTAGTAAAGTATGGCAGTGTTTTCCACTAGCGCCGGCTATGCAGCCGATTAGTAAACATGGCAGTGTTTTCCACTAGGCTATACAGCCGATTAGTAAAGTATGGCAGTGTTTTCCACTATACAGCCGATTAGTAAAGTATGGCAGTGTTTTCCACAGCGCCGCCGATTAGTAAAGTATGGCAGTGTTTTCCACTAGCGCCGGCTATACAGCCGATTAGTAAAGTATGGCAGTGTTTTCCACTAGCCGCTATACAGCCGATTAGTAAAGTATGGCAGTGTTTTCCACTAGCGCCGGCTATACAGCCGATTAGTAAAGTATGGCAGTGTTTTCCACTAGCGCCGGCTATACAGCCGATTAGTAAAGTATGGCAGTGTTTTCCACTAGCGCCGGCTATACAGCCGATTAGTAAAGTATGGCAGTGTTTTCCACTATAGTATGGCAGTGTTTTCCACTAGCGCCGGCTATACAGCCGATTAGTAAAGTATGGCAGTGTTTTCCACTAGCGCCGGCTATACAGCCGATTAGTAAAGTATGGCAGTGTTTTCCACTAGCGCCGGCTATACAGCCGATTAGTAAAGTATGGCAGTGTTTTCCACTAGCGCCGGCTATACAGCCGATTAGTAAAGTATGGCAGTGTTTTCCACTAGCGCCCGGCTATACAGCCGATTAGTAAAGTATGGCAGTGTTTTCCACTAGCGCCGGCTATACAGCCGATTAGTAAAGTATGGCAGTGTTTTCCACTAGCGCCGGCTATACAGCCGATTAGTAAAGTATGGCAGTGTTTTCCACTAGCGCCGGCTATACAGCCGATTAGTAAAGTATGGCAGTGTTTTCCACTAGCGCCCGGCTATACAGCCGATTAGTAAAGTATGGCAGTGTTTTCCACTAGCGCCGGCTATACAGCCGATTAGTAAAGTATGGCAGTGTTTTCCACAGCGCGGCTATACAGCCGATTAGTAAAGTATGGCAGTGTTTTCCGGCTATACAGCCGATTAGTAAAGTATGGCAGTGTTTTCCACTAGCGCCGGCTATACAGCCGATTAGTAAAGTATGGCAGTGTTTTCCACTAGCGCCGGCTATACAGCCGATTAGTAAAGTATGGCAGTGTTTTCCACTAGCGCCGGCTATACAGCCGATTAGTAAAGTATGGCAGTGTTTTCCACTAGCGCCGGCTATACAGCCGATTAGTAAAGTATGGCAGTGTTTTCCACTAGCGCCGGCTATACAGCCGATTAGTAAAGTATGGCAGTGTTTTCCACTAGCGCCCGGCTATACAGCCGATTAGTAAAGTATGGCAGTGTTTTCCACTAGCGCCCGGCTATACAGCCGATTAGTAAAGTATGGCAGTGTTTTCCACTAGCGCCGGCTATACAGCCGATTAGTAAAGTATGGCAGTGTTTTCCACTAGCGCCGGCTATGCAGCCGATTAGTAAAGTATGGCAGTGTTTTCCACTAGCAGCTCGGCTATACAGCCGATTAGTAAAGTATGGCAGTGTTTTCCACTAGCGTCGGCTATACAGCCGATTAGTAAAGTATGGAGTGTTTTTAGTAAAGTAAATGGCAGTGTTTTCCACTAGCGCCGGCTATACAGCCGATTAGTAAAGTATGGCAGTGTTTTCCACTAGCGCCGGCTATACAGCCGATTAGTAAAGTATGGCAGTGTTTTCCACTAGCGCCGGCTATACAGCCGATTAGTAAAAATATGGCAGTGTTTTCCATTAGCTATGCAGCCGATTAGTATGGCAGTGTTTTCCACTAGCGCCGGCTATGCAGCCGATTAGTAAAGTATGGCAGTGTTTTCCACTAGCGCGCTATACAGCCGATTAGTAAAGTATGGCAGTGCCGCTATACAGCCGATTAGTAAAGTATGGCAGTGTTTTCCACTAGCGCCGGCTATACAGCCGATTAGTAAAGTATGGCAGTGTTTTCCACTAGCGCCGGCTATACAGCCGATTAGTAAAGTATGGCAGTGTTTTCCACTAGCGCCGGCTATACAGCCGATTAGTAAAGTATGGCAGTGTTTTCCACTAGCGCCGGCTATACAGCCGATTAGTAAAGTATGGCAGTGTTTTCCACTAGCGCCGGCTATACAGCCGATTAGTAAAGTATGGCAGTGTTTTCCCGATTAGTAAAGTATGGCAGTGTTTTCCACTAGCGCCGGCTATACAGCCGATTAGTAAAGTATGGCAGTGTTTTCCACTAGCGCCGGCTATACAGCCGATTAGTAAAGTATGGCAGTGTTTTCCACTAGCGCCGGCTATACAGCCGATTAGCGCCGGCTATACAGCCGATTAGTAAAGTATGGCAGTGTTTTCCACTAGCGTTTTCCACCGGCTATACAGCCGATTAGTAAAGTATGGCAGTGTTTTCCACTAGCGCCGGCTATACAGCCGATTAGTAAAGTATGGCAGTGTTTTCCACTAGCGCCGGCTATACAGCCGATTAGTAAAGTATGGCAGTGTTTTCCACTAGCGCCGGCTATACAGCCGATTAGTAAAGTATGGCAGTGTTTTCCACTAGCGCCGGCTATACAGCCGATTAGTAAAGTATGGCAGTGTTTTTAGCGCCGGCTATACCACTGGCAGTGTTTTCCACGCCGGCTATACAGCCGATTAGTAAAGTATGGCAGTGTTTTCCACTAGCGCCGGCTATACAGCCGATTAGTAAAGTATGGCAGTGTTTTCCACTAGCGCCGGCTATACAGCCGATTAGTAAAGTATGGCAGTGTTTTCCACTAGCGCCGGCTATACAGCCGATTAGTAAAGTATGGCAGTGTTTTCCACTAGCGCCGGCTATACAGCCGATTACACACTCATTTTCAGCCGGGTACTTTTTCCACTTAAATGAACGAGGCTACTTTTCAATTCGCTAGTCAGAAAAAATTATTCCGAGCCCTTTCCCGCTCGAATGAACGAGATGCATCTTCTAGCCATCTGTTGATAGGAGGACAGGCACCTGTCAGTCACAAAGTCAGTGATTACAGGAAAACACTGCTCGTTTGACAGTCTCTCTGTACTTGGGTGTGTGTGTTGTGTGCACTGTGGTTCGAATCTAATTTTTTCACAAGGAGGGAGTGCATGAATTTGCACGTCCCATATAATGTGGTAACAATGAGTCAAAATCCACTTGGCCTATTGTTTTCGGGCACATTAATTAACTCTTAAGGTAGGCTAGTGGAGCGAGCCTCACTCTGGTCCAAAATTTGATAAAACACACTACATGACCAAAAGTATGTGGACACCTGCTTGTCGAATATCTCATTCCAAAATCATTTGCCAGCAGCATACCACCCTGCATACCACTGCTGGCTTGCTTCTGAAGCTAAGCAGAGTTGGTGCTGGTCAGTCCCTGGATGGGAGACCAGATGCTGTCGGAAGTGGTGTTGGAGGGCCAGTAGGAGGCACTCTTTCCTCTGGTCTAAAATAAATATCCCAATGCCCCAGGGCAGTGATTGGGGACACTGCCCTGTTTTGGGTGCCGTCTTTCGGATAGGACGTTAAACAGGTGTCCTGACTTTCTGAGGTCATTAAAGATCCCATGGCACTTATCGTAAGAGTAGGGGTGCTAACCCCGGTGTCCTGGTTAAAATTCCCAATCTGGCCCTCAAACCATCACGGTCACCTGATAATCCCCAGTTTACAATTGGCTCATTTATCCCCCCTCCTCTCTCCTGTAACTATTCCCCATGTCGTTGCTGCAAATGAGAACGTTTTCTCAATCAACTTACCTGGTAAAATAACAAATAAATAAATAAAATGGGCATTAATATGGAGTTATATATATATATATATCCCATTTAGCAGACGCTTTTGTCCAAAGCGACTTACAAGTCGGCTGGAGCCACTACTTTTACATATGGGTGGCCCCAGCGGGAATCGAACCCACGACGCTTGGCGTTGCAAGCGCCATGCTCTACCGACTGAGCCACACAGGACCCCTGTGGTTGGTTCCCTCTTTGCTGCTATAACAGCCTCCAATCTTCTGGGAAGGGTTTCCACTCGATGTTGGAACATTGCTGCAGGGACTTGCTTCCATTCAGCCACAAGAGCATTAGTGAGGTCATTAGGCCTGGCTCGCAGACTGTGTTCCAATTCATCCCGAAGGTGTCAGATGGGGTTGAGGTCAGGGCTCTGTGCAAGCCAGTCAAGTTCTTCCACACCAATCTCGACAAACTATTTACGCATGGCCCTCGCTTTGTGCATGGGGGCATTGTCATCCTGAAATAGGAAAGAGCCTTCCCCAAACTGTTGCCACAAAGTTGGAAGGGCAGAATCGTCTAGAATGTCATTGTACGCTGTAGCGTTAAGATTTCCCTTCACTGGAACTAAGGGTCCTAGCCCGAGCCAGGAAAAACAGCCCCAGACCATTATTCCTCCTCCACCAGTCTTTACGGTTGGCACTATACATTGGGGCAGGTAGTGTTCTCTTGGCATCCGCCAAACGCAGATTTGTCCGTCGGACTGCCAGATGATAAAGTGGGATTCAGTACTCCAGAGAACGCGTTTGTACTGCTCCAGAGTCCAATGGCGGCGAGCTTTACACCACTCCAGCTGACACTTTGCATTGCACATTGGTGACTTAAGGTTTGTGTGCGTCTGCTTGGCCATGGAAACCCATTTCATGAAGCTCCCGACGAACAGTTCTCTTTTAAATAGAAATCTTTTTTTCTCTCCAATTATTCAACAACAGAACAATAAAACACAGCAAAAGCAAGTACTTCAACAAAAGGTAAACAACCCTCCCCACCATCCCAAAAGATAAATAAATTAAAACAATGACAAATTACAAAATACAAATAATAAATGAGTTAAATTATAATAGTAATACTACTACGGACTAAATAAGACAAATGACAAGAGATACCAACATATACACAAAGCATATACACAAAGCAAGAAACAGTACATGACTGAGAGACAATAGCTACATCAATCTACTTCGATCTACAAGCTCACGTCCAACAACCTCAATGGAAGTTTTTCCCCACATACTTGGGTTGCCATATTTTCACAAAGTAGTTGAATAGATTTCTTAAAGCCGAGGTCATCTTCTCCATAGGAATACACTTATTCATTTCGAGAGAGCCATCTTGTAATTGGGAGAGGGGAATCTGATTTCCATGTCAAACGCAACACATTTTTCCTGCAGAGGCAAGGGCGATTTCTGTACATTTGACTTTGAAGTTATTCCTCAAATTCACACGTGGGAAGTTACCCAGAATGCATATTTCAGGGTCAAGTAGGAAAGGGGATCTCCATAATAAAGGTCAGAGCATCACAAACATCACGCCAGAAGGCCTGTCATTTAGTACACTGCCAAGTAGAATGCAGAAACGTGCCTTCTGTTGTTCCACGTCTTAAAACACACTTCTGATATTTCAGAGTCATATCTATGTAACCTCCTGAGGTGTCAGATGGAGTTGGTGGAGGAAGTTCTAATGTAGAAGTATGTATCTAGAGTGGATGGTCGCTGACACACTATCTTGGCATAGGTCTAACCATAGCCCCCCATCAATTGTAGTATTCAAATCGAATTCCCATCACTCTATTGACTTATGAATATCTGGTTTTGGGCATTATTGCATTAGCAATGAGTACACTCTGGATATAAATCTATATGAGTCATGGTTGTCATGGAGTAGTTGTTCAATAGTTGATAGGTTGGTAATGTCCCGTTCTGATCTTTATTTCCTTTGTTTTGTCATTATTTAGTATGGTCAGGGCGTGAGTTGGGGTGGGCAGTCTATGTTTGTTTTTCTATGATTTGGGTATTTCTATGTTCCGGCCTAGTATGGTTCTCAATCAGAGGCAGGTGTCATTAGTTGTCTCTGATTGAGAATCATACTTAGGTAGCCTGGGTTTCACTGTGTGTTTGTGGGTGATTGTTCCCGTCTCTGTGTTTGCACCAGATAGGGCTGTTTTGGGTTTTCACATTTATAGTTTTTGTTAGTTTATTCATGTTTAGTGTCTTTATTAAAGTACCATGAATAACCACCACGCTGCGTTTTGGTCCGCCTCTCCTTCAAGTAAAGAAACCAGTTACAGGTAAAGTCATATCTTCAAGAGTGCTTCTGAGAAGGTTTCTTAACTGTAAATGACAGAATAAATGGTTATTGGATAACTGGTACGTCTCTTTTAGTTGCTCAAATGACATAAGTACCCCATCTATATAACAATGTTCGAAATGACATAAGTACCCCATCTATATAACAATGTTCTAAATGACATAAGTACCCCATCTATATAACAATGTTCTAAATGACATAAGTACCCCATCTATATAACAATGTTCTAAATGACATAAGTACCCCATCTATATAACAATGTTCTAAATGACATATGTACCCCATCTATATAACAATGTTCTAAATGACATAAGTACCCCATCTATATAACAATGTGCTAAATGACATAAGTACCCCATCTATATAACAATGTTCTAAATGACATAAGTACCCCATCTATATAACAATGTTCTAAATGACATAAGTACCCCACCTATATAACAATGTTCTAAATGACATAATACCCCATCTATATAACCATGTTCTAAATGACATAAGTACCCCATCTATATAACAATGTTCTAAATGACAAATGATCTATATAACAATGTTCTAAATAAGTACCCCATCTATATAACAATGTTCTAAATGACATAAGTACCCCATCTATATAACCATGTTCTAAATGACATAAGTACCCCATCTATATAACAATGTTCTAAATGACATAAGTACCCCATCTATATAACAATGTTCTAAATGACATAAGTACCCCATCTATATAACAATGTTCTAAATGACATAAGTACCCCATCTATATAACAATGTTCTAAATGACATATGTACCCCATCTATATAACAATGTTCTAAATGACATAAGTACCCCATCTATATAACAATGTTCTAAATGACATAAGTACCCCATCTATATAACAATGTTCTAAATGACATAAGTACCCCATCTATATAACAATGTTCTAAATGACATAAGTACCCCATCTATATAACAATGTTCTAAATGACATAAGTACCCCATCTATATAACAATGTTCTAAATGACATAAGTACCCCATCTATATAACAATGTTCTAAATGACATAAGTACCCCATCTATATAACAATGTGCTAAATGACATAAGTACCCCATCTATATAACAATGTTCTAAATGACATAAGTACCCCATCTATATAACAATGTTCTAAATGACATAAGTACCCCATCTATATAACAATGTTCTAAATGACATAAGTACCCCATCTATATAACAATGTTCTAAATGACATAAGTACCCCATCTATATAACAATGTTCTAAATGTGTTGTTCCCTTCTCATGCCAATGTTTCAGACCAAATAACGTATGAATTTCATAGCAAGATCTTACTAAATTAATGGTACAGGGATTGCTTGTTTTTGTTGATCTTGTCTTGGGGTTACATTTGTAGATAATATTACTCCCAACCTCTCCATTAAGAGCAAACATTTTCAAGAAGGGGCTGGTTCAGTTTCAAATAGGAATTAAATTAATCTCATTTGCGCTGCCCACTAATACGTCTTCATATTTGGTAGGTGGAGACCTCCTAGACTATAATCCCATGTTAATTTGCCCAGGCTCACCCTTGGGGTTTTACATTTCCATACAAGTTCTCTTATGTTAAAGGACTTAAAGAAACTGGATATGGGTAAAGATTGGAACAGGCACGTCATTTTAGGCAGAACATTCATCGTAATACAGCTAATTCTCCCAAATAATGTGAGAGGCAGATCTATCCGTCTATTCAAGTCATCCTCCGCCTTCTGAACCAAGACAGAGTAGTTAAGTGTGTACAAATGTCTTAAGTCATTATCAACTGTGATTCCTAGATATTTGAACCCCTGTGGCAGCCATCTGAACGGACCCGTTCGTTCACAGACGCTATAGTCAAAGCGAGTCAGTGGAAGTATTTCACTTTTGTCCATGTTGACTACGCAACCTGAGATAGAGCTGTATGTGCCCAAAAGCGTCTGTAGTTTTGAGAGGGATCCGGTCGGGACCAGAGAGGAACAAAATAATACTGTTTGTGAACAATGAGAACTTATGCGTTATCTGGCCCACCTGAAAGCCCTTTATGCCAGGATCTGTTCTCATGGCCTACGCCAGCGGTTCTATGGCACAAAAAGGAGCGGGGAAAGTGAACAGCCCCGTCTACTACCTCCAAAGAGTTGGAATGTGGCTGACATCATGCCATTAGCGGTGATTTTGCCTTGCGGTTTATAGTATAAAGTCTTAACCCAGTTGACAAATGAAGAACCAAGGTTAAATTTAGCAAGTACCTTGAATAGGTGTGGCCACTCCAGCCTATCAAAGGTCTTTTCAGTGTCTAGAGATACTGCTATACTAGGATGCTGCTATACTAGGAGTGCCTTTTTGATATCTGTTTTTGTAAAAGGCCGATCTAGTTCATTTTCGTCTTCTTGTGTGAGGTGCGGTAGTTCAATAGTAGACAGAAATGTGTCTCTCATTGCTGGTTCCGTTCCACCAGAAGTGTATAACGTAGAATAGTATTGTTTAATTGAATCATTAATCTCTTCCGGGTTGTGAGACACTTGATTGTTCTGTGTTTCAATAGAGTTGATGGTTCTCGAATTCTCCTCAGCATCTGCCAGGTCAAGACGTTGTGTTTTCTCCCCCAACTCATAATATCTTTGCCTAGTTCTAAAAATAGCCTTTTCAGTTTTGTTAGAACTTAAGGTATTATTTTTTTGTTTTTTATTCACCAATGAGCGGTATGTTTCTTTCAAGACACATTTTTGGTGTTCTTTTTGTAGCAATAGGATTTCATTCTCTAATTCATTCAATTCAGCAGTGTATTTATTTTTAAGACCTTTGGTATAGGAAATGATTTGACCCCTAAGAAAGGCCTTTAATGTATCCCAGAGTACAAAGCTATTGGGAGAGGATGGACAGTTGGTTTCACAGGAAAACATAATTTGGTCTCTGATAAATTGACAAAATTCTGCCTGTTTCAAAAGAGTTGAGTTTAGGTGCCATCGACTGTATAAGTCCCTTTAAACTTCTTCTGGCATCCAAGCAGAAGGGGAGAATGATCTGATACTCAGTTTCCACAACTCTATGGGTTACCTGTGCTGATAGGAGAAAATAACCAATCTGGGATATGAAAGTTGCGGGCACAAGTAGAATGAGTAGTCCCTATCTTGGGGGTGGTGCTGTCTCCATATGTCTTTCAAATTTAAGTCTTTCATAAATGATTGAGTGCATTTGGCTGACTAAGTCAATGAGGATGCTTTAGTTGAGGATCTATCCAGAATCATGTCTAGACAAAAATTAAAGTCGCCCCGACAAACAGTTCTTGTACTGACGTTGCTTCTAGAGGTAGTTTGGAAATTCAGCACTTGGCGGTCCCGTTCCATGTGCTTGTGTGTCCTACCACTTCCCGGCTGAGCCGTTGTTGCTCCTAGATGTTTCCACATCACAATAACAGCACTTACAGTTGACCGGGGAAGCTCTAGCAGGGCAGAAATTTGACAAACTGACTTGTTGAAAAGGTGGCATCCTATGACGGTGCCACGTTGAAAGTCACTGAGCTCTTCAGTAAGGCCATTCTACTGCCAATGCTCGTCTATTGAGATTGCATGGCTGTGTGCTGGATTTTATACGCCTATCGGCAACAGGTGTGGCTGTAATAGCCGGATCCACTAATTTGTAGGGGTGTCCACATACTTTTGTGTGTATATATATAGTGTAAATCAGTTTCAATTGTATTAAAAGCGAATGATCCTTAAGGTATTTTCAAAGATATTGACCTAGGCCTACTGATTTAACCAAAGTGTTGACAACAGAGTAGTCAACTGCTGCTTTCTGTGTAGCAAAGACCATGATTAAAACCTGCTTCATTCTTCATTCATGCCTGTATTACAGATAGCTGAGAAAATGACTCTTAAAAGGATGCTTGAAGCCCATGGAAGCCAGCAGATTCTAACACAATGTCTTAAAGGCCCAGTGCAGTGAAAATAAAACATGTCCTGTGTTTTATATCATATTGTACAACAGATGATGAAACGAAGACTGTAAAAGTGCGAAAATGGGATCAGAGTTATTTCTTTGATTGTTGCTGGTTGAAAACACAATCTGGCATTAGAATGTGCCAGAGGGAACAAAACAAAGCATGTTCGGCAAAAATGTCTTAACCGGGAGGGCAACTGTTTGGCTGGCTACTCCATGTGCTTGTGGAAAACACTGGTAAACTGACTGGATCCAGCCTATTACGTGATTGTATCTAATGTGCAGTTAGTCAATCAATGTGTTTCTGTGTGTGAGGCTAAGAAAACTACATTTCTCTCTCTCTCCTTTTCTCTCTTTCTTTTCCCCAATCAATCCCTTATCTAAGGTTTATGCTCATATCATAAGTTGTTCGTTAGATTCTGGGCCAACAATGGACAGCATATGCTACATCAACTGTAGCTACAAAAGACAGCATAAGCTACATCTACTGTAGCTACAATAGGCATCATACAATACATCTAGCTACAATAGACAGCATACGCTACATCTAGCTACAAACGACACCATATGCTACATCTAGCTACAATAGACAGCATACACTACATCTCGCTACAATAGACAGCACATGCTACATCTACTGTAGCTACAATAAACAGCATACACTATATATACTGTAGCTACAATACACAGCATACACTACATCTAGCTACAATAGGCAGCATATGCTACATCTACTGTCGCTACAATACAGAGCATACACAACATCTACTGTAGCTACAATACAGAGCATATGCTACATCTACTGTAGCTACAATACAGAGCATATGCTACATCTATTGTAACTACAATACAGAGCATATGCTACATCTACTGTAGCTACAGTACAGAGCATATGCTACATCTACTGTAGCTACAGTACAGAGCATATGCTACATCTACTGTAGCTACAATACAGAGCATATGCTACATCTACTGTAGCAACAATACACAGCATATGCTACATCTACATCTCGTTATAATAGACAGCATACACTACATCTACTGTAGCTACAATACACAGCATATGCTACATATACTGTAGCTACAATAGACAGCATACACCAATTCATCTAGCTACAATACTGTACCACACACATCTGATTAGCTAGAACCATTCTGCAAAACACGTATAGGATTATTGTCATTATTCTTCTTATTATCATACCCAAGGAACATCCTTGTCCTTCCTGTAGCTGCTCTTCAAATAAATACTGTACATACATCGTGTGAATGGGTGTGGAGGATTTAATGGCCATAGTGGGTTTGTGATGATGTTATTGTATACCTTGTCATAACTCTTGGTGCATTTATTCAGAGATATCTCCCCCATCCCTTTATCCAGCCCATTGGCGAAGCTTACCAACATAACCATATTCATGAGATGAGGGGCACTCAGAACGATGTGTGATCTGTCAACCCCAGGCCCTTATCCCAGTGCTCTAACCATCTAACCGTGTGTGTGTGTGTGTGTGTGTGTGTGTGTGCATCGCTCCTTGAGCCCGGCACTAGGGCTTTGACTAACAGGACAGGACTACACATGGCAATGAGCTGGCAGCTATCTCTAATTCATACTCTATAATTAATGTTGCTGGGGGTGGATATCATATGGATCCAGGGTTTGTCCATTGTCGATTGTGTTACACAGATATACGTGATCGTGTGTGTGTGTGTGTGTGTGTGTGTGTGTGTGTGTGTGTGTTGGAGATTAAGGTCGATAATTGGTGGGTAGACGAAATGACTGAAGGTGTTATTGGAATGTTGATTCCATTATGGATTAACATAGGTAATGAGGAAAAACAATATTGGAAGAGGAGTGTGTCTGCAGTGTGTGTTTCGGAGTGTGTGTTTTGCGTGTGTGTGTTTATCAGTGGCGGTGAGAGAAAGCTTAATGGGGGGTGTGTGTGCTTTCGTATGTGGGTGTTGGCGTTTAGGCAATCTTTGGATAAATCTCCCTCCCTCTGCCAGCTTGCTGATGTCACCACATTAACAGCAGCTGATAATTAAATGCAGATTAAACACTCTTTCTCTTTCCCTATCACACTCTCTTTCTCTCTCTCCCCCCCTCTCTCCCCCTCTCTCCTCCCTCTCTCCCCATCTCTCTCTTCACTCCCCCCTGGTAATCTTGTCTTGCTTTTCTCTCCCCGTCTCCCATCTTGGTGATAAGCAAATCTTGAGCACATCTTAACTGCCTGATATAAGAAAACCTGCTGTCTCGGACACATTGTGGAAAATAAGGACAGTCGGCAGTGGTGCTAGCATCGAGACATTGATAAACGCTAATAAGGGGTGTGCGTGTGTGTCAGGTCGAGGTATATTATTTAATGGAATGTGCTATTCTCTCTCCTCTTATCACCCGGAACACAGACCCTGTGCACGTTACCAGGAACAATGGCTCGACAAAGGCTTTTGTTAGGGGACTACAGTCTCATATGTGCACACACATGCACGCACGCACGCAAACACACACACTGCCGGAAGAAGAAGAAGGCGGGTGGGTCGGGTAGTCTCCTTAAAGAAAAAGTCCACCCAAAACCACTCATTCCTTTAATGTACAGTGTTAAATAACACTAATATGCGAGAACAATATTTTTGGGATCAAATGTTTCATTTTGGCTTTATAATGAGGTTGGTAGCAACATGGAAAATTGTGGTGGAAATTTGTTGCAGCTCAATTCGACTACAAAATCCACAATGCAATGCTCCCTCTATGAGCTGGAATTGTGAAATTATATACTTTTGAGGAAAATAGGCACGTTCCTAAATATATACACTGACTTTGAGGGTAAGCAACAACACTTCTGCTACGCTGATCCCCAACACAAGGGCCGCTCAGGGGTGCGTGCTTAGTCCCCTGATGTACCCCCTGTTCACCCACGACTGCTTGGGCAAGCAGGACTCCATCACCATCATTAAGTTTGACGACACAATGGTGGTAGGCCTGATCACCGAAAACGATGAGACAGCCTATAGGGAGGAGGTCAGAGACCTGGCAGTGTGGTGCTAGGACAACAACCTCTCCCGCAATGTGAGTAAGACAAAGGAGATGATCATGGACTACAGGAAAAGATGGGCCAAACACGCACCCATTCACATCGAGGGGGCTGTAGTAGAGCAGGGTGAGAGCTTCAAGAACCTTAGTGTTCATATCAAACAAACCATCATGGTCCAAACACACCAAGACAGTCGTGAAGAGGGCACGACAACACCTTTTCCCCCTCAGGAGACTGAAAAAACTTGGCATGGGTTCCTCGATCCTCAAAAAGTTCTACAGCTGCACCATCGAGAGCATCCTGACCGGTTGCATCACCACCTGGTATGGCAACTGCTCAGCATCCAACCGTAAGGCACTACAGAGGGTATTATGTACAGCCCAGTACATCACTGGGGCCAAGCTTCCTGACATCCAGGACCAATATACTAGGCGGTGTCAGAGGAAGGCCCAAAAATGGTCAAAGTCTCCAGTCACCCAACTCATCAACACCCTCCCATTGTTTTTACATTGCTACGACTCGCTGTTTATTATACATGTTTATTATACATGCATAGTCACTTTAACCTACCTACATGTACAAATAACCTTGACTAACCTGAACCCCCGCACATTGACTCGGTTCCAGCACCCACTGTATATAGCCTCATTATTGTTATTTTATTATGTTACTTTTTTATTTTTTAGTTATTTAGTAAATATTAGTTTATTTAGTAAATATTCTTGTACTCTATTTTCCTAAAACTGCATCGTTGGTTAAGGGTGCATTCAACATTTTTATTTGATTAGATTTGATTGCGTTACGATTAGCTTAGCAACCACGTGACGCAGCATGACAACGTGAATGCCATTGGTCGACAGTCTGATGGGTGGGACGTTATATGTTCCTTCATAGTGGATTCCTATCTCCTTTCTATAATATCTCTGGCAACGGCACCATGCGATGCACCCTGGACTAAAGAGGCAGACAAATAAGAAAAATGTGCTAGACCCTCCGTTAAATTACACATTTCTCGAGGTAGGAATATTGCAAATATATGATCAACAGCTCATTCGAGAAAAGACATCCTCCCGGGTTATGACATCAGCCAGTATTGAAATCTGACATGTGTGACAGACGTTTTTGCCATCTAGAAGACGTATTTCTATTAACTTCCAGTGTAGTGAGAGCGACTTTATCACTGTGCTATGTCATACTGGCCGGATTTCTGCCTGCTTGAACGTCAATAACTCAGATACACATTAAAACATGAAATGAGGGAATCGATAGAACATCACTCAAAGATGCACAAAAACAATATAACATTCAAAATGGGTGAACCTTTCCTTTAAGTGCCTCTATGTTGCTGTATTTCTTTCCTCGGTAAATACATGTTATTTACATACATGTTCAGGGATTGTACAGCAGTGTGTGTGTGTGTGTGTGTGTGTGTGACAGAGAACTATGATAAGAGACATACAGGTGATTTTCAAGGGATTAGAATGGTACAAGATATATTATTTACTATGGATTCTTTTTATTTGATGTATTTCAACTTCATTTAACCAGGTAGGCCAGTTGAGAACAAGTTTTCATTTAAAACAGCGACAGCAATGCTGTAATGTTTCTGCTCTTCCGTTGTGTGTGTGTGAGTGTGGGTTATTATCACCAAAACACAATGAAATACTAATGATTATTTCCACCAGGCTTTTGTCATGATAATCCTGTGTGTGTGTGTATGTTTGCGCGTTCATGTGTGTGTGTGTGTCATTCCTGTTCATTCCAACCTAGCAGCAGTAAAGAGAGCAGCACTAACTAACTATAGTCTCCTGTTTGTCTCCTCCACATTCTCTCCATTCTCTCATTACCGCCGTTTCCTGCTCTCCTTTCTCTGCTGCTCTCGTTGCCACAATTATAACCACCATTAATTATTCATCTCTCCTCGGATGAGCGAGAGAAGCCTCCGATCCCCTCCGCCCCGAGTAAGAGAGCGAGAGCTATGGATCCAACGGCGGCCAGTTACCATGACGAGCATCAGGGTACACGGCTCATCGCTGTCTATTTGCCTACAGAATCACCAGGTTGCTACCAGGGGGAACAAGGGGGGTGGGTGTGTATACACTCTTAGAAAAAAGGTGCTATCTATAACGTAAAAAGGGTTATTCGGTTGTCCCAAAAGGAGAACCCTTTGAAGAACCCTTTTTGTTTCCTGGAATAACCTTTTCGGTTCCAGATAGAACCCATTTAGGTTCCATGTAGAACCCTTTCCAAAGAGGATTCTACATGGAACCCAAAACAAGTATGTGTGGGGGTTCTCCTATGGGGACAGCCAAACAACCCTTTTGAAACCTTATTTTCTAAGAATGTGTGGGTACGCTTTTTATAATTATCCTTCCACGTTATGATTTTTATCATTCATAATAATATTGCTGATAACAGTTGCCCCTCAACCCTGCTCCTGCACTGTACTGAATATTGATTCATTAATCCACTTGTTCCTCTTCCTGATTGACATGTACCAATTGCCAATCCAAAGCTTTCCCGCTCTACAAATCTGGGTGTCTGAAATGGCACCCTGTTCCCTAAAGGGCGATGGGCTTTTGGTCAAGAGCAATGGACTATATAGGAAATAGGGTGCCATTTTGGATGTACACTAGTTAACTCCTCAGGTAGTGTAGTTTAGTTATTCACAGACAAAAGAGCAGCATGCTCTAAACTACACTACCTGAGGGAGGGAGGGCACTAGTTTATGTGAAGTAGGGAGAGGGTGAAAAAAGGTATAATCAGCAGGGTTGAGGTGAACACTGTACTTTCCTTTCCCTCCACTTCTCCTGACACACTCCTCGTCACTAAAGGCAATTGCAGCCGCCTGCCACACCGCCAGTTGACTGTCCCTATCAGAAGAGTAGTCCTGACTACGTAGGGAAACGCCAGGTCTGTTTGTCAAAACATCACTTTGACAATGGAGGTCACACATGAGACATTACGCTATCACCTTAAGTCACCTTAGGTGTAATGCTACTCTATACCAGAGGTATTGAAAACCTGATCCTGGAGGTTTGTGGACTACTGCTGGTTTTTCTGTTCTACCTGATAATTCATTGTGCCAACCTGGTCCTAAGTCTAAATCAGTCCCTGGGGGGAGGAATGAGGTCCAGATTTGAATATCCCTTCTCTAACACTGCTATTCCTTGTCATACAGAAGAAGTTGCCTTAAAGCTAGAACCCTTAATTGAAACAATAATAAAGTGTATTCCACGCCCCTGTTCAGCTAAAAAGCTCGGGGATGGAGCTGGAGAAATGTAACCACTCTCAAATTCATAGACTAGAGTTATTGATGCAAGGACTGACCATCCATGGCATCAATTGTATAGTTTAACCATGTTTTGAGGCTATACAGTTTGTTTACATTTATGTTGTTTAGAAAATACTAGGCTCCCGATTGGCGCAGTGGTCTAAGGCATGGCATCTCAGTGCTTGAGGTGTCACTACAGACAACCTGGTTCAAATCCAGCCGTATCACAACCGGCTGTGATTGGGAGTCCCATAGGGCGGAGCACAATTGTGCCAGTGTCGTCCGGGTTTGGCAGATGTAGGGCGTCATTGTAAATAAGAATTTGTTCTTAACTGACTTGCCTAGTTAAATAAAGGTACAAATGTAAAGTAAAAAAAGCGTACATTTTGGTTTCTGATGGGGGATGACAGTTGAACTAAGCTCATGAGGCATTTATAAGTACTACAATAATCAAAAAAATGGGTATATATCATTCATTCCTAAATGGATTCTAGCTTTAAGGACCGGGGTTGGTCAAAGTATTGATTGTCAGATTTTTTTCAAAACTTTCCAATGGTGTCCCACATGGTATATGTCAGAGATAAACGCCAACATTCTGTACATTACTTTGGTAATAATGGACGACGCAGCGGGACGAGGCAGAGAAGAGTCCCTTTGTGGAGTTCATTTTTCCAAGGTAATGTACAGAATGTCTGCGTTTATCCCACAGTTGTCAAAGAAAACAGTACTAAAGCACAGATTTACCAGTATAAATAACATTATTGTGGAGGCTCATTGATTTAACGTTACGTAAGCCAACATGCTACACTAGCAAAGTTATGAATGATATGGCTGTCGGCCATATGAGCCATGTCTTACCGTTCTTTGTGCAGCTTCAAATGTTGAACAAAGTTGGAAGTTGTTGCGTCTCCGTCTGTCATTTTCTTCCTGCATATTTTGAAGTCGCAATATCCGAAAGGAATCATTTTGGGTATCATCTTTCCAAGGGCTCCGTCTGAATTCCCCCGCCGACGTTCCTCTGCGCTGCCACGCGCAACTTTTTCTCAGCTGGCACAATATGATTGGCTGCTGTCCGATTCAAACTGTAATCCGTTAAATGAAGAGTGATGCGCTGCACACTTTTTTTAATAGCATAATTTTTAATATTTGGGCTTGGGGAGGGAATCCAGTCAGTTGGAGTCAAAAGGCTCAAGTCCAAGTCAAGTCACGAGTCATTGGTGTCAAAGTCAAAGTCGAGTTGCAAGTCATCATATTTGTGATTTGAGTCTGACTTGAATCCAAGTTGTGTGACTCGAGTCCACACCTCTGCTTCTAGCCAATCCAAAACGAGTATTCAACAATGCTGTGGTATTAGATATTGTAACCAGTGGTAGCGTAAATGTAAGCCTATACTTTATTTGCAACGCCTTATATTACAGGAGTAGAATGATATTAGACCTAATACCAAAGGGCTATGTTTAGGGCCTGTTGACATATGACAGCTGAGAGCAATCAGAAGCAAATGACAGACTGACTAGTCAAGACATAAAACAACAGCGTGTTATCTAAATAGTGCCACATCCTCTGTGCTCCACCAAGACCCTTATATAACCTCATTTAATGAGATGTTGGAAAAAACTTCACTCTCCCCTGAAACTTTTTTCAAAAAGCCCTTCTTCCTCTCCTCCATATTCTTCAGGTCTTCCCCTTCCCTCATTAGCTAACTGTGCTAGCTGCTGCTGTTGCTTTTCTGTTCTCTCAAGTGGGGGCAACTTCATTCACACATTGTCCTCCAGCTACAAAAGTGCAGACAATCGCCTGCTCCCTAACACACACCCACCCACACCCACTCATCCTCACACACCCACCCACCCACACACACACACCCACTCATCCTCACACACCCACCCACCCACACACACTCCACACACACACACTCCTCGACACTTTGACTAATATGAGTGCATAGACGTCGACAAAGGCAATTATCACATCTATTATTGAGACTTGTCTGTTACTACGTGCCACTGACCTAGGCAACTAGCGCTCCCTCCGTGCTTCACAGGCTAAGAAGTGAGAGTGTGTGTGTCCGTTCCAAGGACACGCCCGGACACGCATTTTTTGGGTGTGGATTTATGTATGTGCGCTCATATGTGTCCAGACGGGTTGTATTCCCCCAGCAACACGTCAACCCATGATACACGCCAAGGACACTTGTCGTTAGGGACATCATAACAGGTTGTAAACAGCCAGCCTCTTTTATATGTATGGTCTCGTGAAGAAAAATACACACACACACACACACACACACACACACACACACACACACACACACACACACACACACACACACACACACACACACACACACACACACACACACACACACACACACACACACACACACACACACAATAAGGACTGATCCCCTTGTATTGCATTAGTATTACATACACATTGGCTTTATCAATTAGCAAGTCTAATGAGCCGATCCGACTGCTCTGACTGCTCTGTGTTAATTCGTGTCTTTCCCTTTACTGTAAAGATGTTAGGCTGCGTCTCAAATACACCCTATTCCCTTTACACTCGTAGGAATAAGGGTTTGGTATTGTTCCCTGGGGTACCAAAATGTCAAAATACTGTATCTTCAGAGGTACACATGTGATCCCACTTGGTACTGCTCCGTACCTTTTAGGGTACATGTGTGGATAAAGAGTATGATGGTACATTTTTTTGTACCCAATATTTTGAATATAAAAAGATCACACTCTCAACTTATGAAGAACATACAGTACACTTCTGTTTCCAAACGTATTGTGTACCCTCAACTTGATGGTACTGATTTGTACCTTTGCTCAGCAGAAAAGCTATGTACCGATGAAAGGTACAGTACATATTTGTACCCACCATAAGGTACAATGATGGTACCCTAAAAAGGCATATTTGTACCATAATTATTACCATGATCATATTTCCCAGCATGCTCTACTGCAAGTAGACTTTTTAGAATAGTTCTTAATATCTTTGTTTTTGCATGTACATTGATTGATTGATGAATTCTATGCTGCACAAAGATGAATAAATACAGATCTCAAGTAATCAAATCAGTTAGCAACATTTTTTGCACCAATTACAGCAATGGTTGTTCAAGTTGAAATGTCTTAGGCAGTCTCACAATGTTCCTAACCCTGGCAGTCATTCTGAATGACAAAAGACATATGTGTCATGGACTCCAGACAATCAAGGATTCTAAAAGAAAGCCAGACGACGTCGCGGACGTCTCGCTCCCGGACAAGCTAAACACCTTCTTCACTCGCTTTGAGGAAAACAACATCGAGCCACCAACACAGTCCCCCGCCACTCACGAGGACTGTGTGCTCTCGTTCTCCGTGGCCGATGTGAGTAAGTCATTTAAGCGTGTTAACCCTTGCCCAGACTGCATCCAGACCAGTTGACTGGAGTGTTTACAGACCTATTCATCTCTTCATATCCCAGGCTGTTGTCCCCACCTGCTTCAAAATGTCCACCACTGTTTCTTTACCCAAGAAAGTGAAGGTAACTGAACTAAATGACTATCGCCTAATTACCACTCACTTCTGTCACCATAAAGTGCTATGAGATGCTAGTTAAGGATCGTATCACCTCCACCTTGCCCAACACCCTAGAACCACTACAATTTACTTACCACCCCAACAGATCCACGGACGACACAATCGCCATTGCCCTGCACACTGTCCTATCCCACCTGGACAAGATGAATACCTATATAAGAATAATGTTCATCTACTACAGCTCAGCCTTCAACACCATAGGGCCCTGGGTCTGAACCCCTACCTGTACAACTGGGTCCTGGACTTCTAGGTCCTGGACCCCTTTAGGAAAAGTGCATTACTTTTAACCAGAGCCCTATGAGCCCTAGTCAAAAGTAGTGCTCTTCATAGGGAATAGGGTGCCATTGGAGACGCCGCCTTAGTGTCACCTCAGGCTTTTAATGTCGTGATATACGATCCATTCGATGAGGTCATTAACATGCGCCAGAGGTCACACAATAACACAGGGAGTGTTTCATCTCATGACCTGCGATGGATTATCGATGCGTCTCATCTGTTATTGGCTGGGATAAATAGTTGGTCGATTCAGTTTGGGGATTTAGAGAAAAACACACACACTAATGAAGAGGAGACTTGCATACATTGTATGAAGCATGAAGGCACACATTCTTCCTCCACTGGTAACACTTAACCTTCCTGAGCACACAAGAGTTGACATTTTATTTGCCTTTCATTTGGCCCTGCCCCTCCTTTCATTAACATTCAGCGGCACGGCTGCATTCTGCACACACTGGCTGATGAGGTACACACACACACACACACACACACACACACACACACACACACACACACACACACACACACACACACACACACACACACACACACACACACACACACACACACACACACACACACACACACTGCTAAAGGTACCACCTGCTAATACATCAAGGAGAAATTGTACTTGCTTGACCACAACCCTCTCTCCTAAAATGAAATTGTTTTTCATTACAATCCTTCATCTCCAAAAATAAAGAAATGATGAAATATCTAGAGTCTGGAGAAAATAACCGTTTTTCTACATTGGAGATGCATGAATCATACTCTATCACTCATCCAGGTAGCCTAGTGGTCAGAGCGTTGGGCCAGTAACCGAAAGGTTGCTGGATTGAATCCCCAAGCTGACAAGGTAAAAATATGTCAATCTGGACCTGAGCAATGCAGTTATCCCACTGTTCCCTGGGCCCCCGAAGACGTGGATGTTGATTACGGCAGCTCCCCGCACCTCTCTGATGCGGTTGACACATTTCAGTTGAACACATTCAGTTGTACAACTGACTAGGTACCCCCCCATTGTTATTACTCACAGAGAGTCAACATCCAACATAACAGAGTCCTAACAACCAGCACAGAAGGGAAAAACATAGACATGCACACACACACACACACACACACACACACACACACACACACACACACACACACACACACACACACACACACACACACACACACACACACAAACTAAAAGGCAACCTTCACATTCCTATGGTAGATTGAAGATGTACTGGTATGTAGGGAAACCTTCACATTATAATGTGTTGAACTGGAAAGGATGTAGGGAATATAACCACAAGTTGCAAAATGAACTATTCATTATTCATTAACAACCTTGAAAAGTGGAGCCTCTGACAGAGGGAGTGGGATAAAGGAGAGAGCGAGTAGGATAAAAGAAGGGAACAAGGGATGAGACTACATTCATTGAGAACACTGTACAGGTCCCCTCACGCGAATGTGGCTCATATAGAGAGGGTGCTTGTCAGATTGCGTCGCTGTGGTGATTATAATTCATTAAGACTGGGATAGCGGGGGTCTGGAGTAGGGGGTCAGGATGACTGGTGAGTACTGAGGTAGGGGGTCAGGATGACTGGAGAGTACTGGAGTAGGGGGGTCAGGATGACTGGAGAGTACTGGAGTAGGGGGGTCAGGATGACTGGAGAGTACTGGAGTAGGGGGTCAGGATGACTGGAGGGTGTGTGCGAGAGAGAGAAAGAGAGAGAGAGAGGTAGCGAGAGAGGTAGTGAGAGAGAGAGAGAGAGAGAGAGAGAGAGAGAGAGAGGTAGCGAGAGAGAGGGAATACTTGTGTTACCTGGGTATGTTCACGTGTGCCAGATTGTGTTTCTGTATCTTCATGCTTTCATAAGAGTCTAATTAGTAGTTATACAAAAATCCAGGTTCCATGTGATCAAAAGCATATCAAGGACAGTAGACGTGTATTGCTATAGGGGCTAGTTATGGAGCGTAACCTCTCATCTACTGTCTTTAGAGGACAGACTACCTTACACCTTTCAACTCATTCACACTGTCTATCAACCCGCACCACAAATACCACTCCCCCATCAGGCACCATACGGTGATGTCAAACCCTATATGCTAAGATCCCAGTCTACCTGTGCCAAAACACCAACCTGGTGTTAACCTAACTAGGACTCCTCTTTCAACTTCAGTCTCACCTCTCTCCCCCAACACCTGGGGTGTAAAGTGTCGACAAGAGGGACAGTGTTAGGTAACGACAAGAGAGACAGTGTTAGGTAGGTGAGGATGTATGTCAACCCACCTCCTTTGATGATGACTTGCCCCCCCCACCCCCTCCTCCCCCGATCGATCGTCTCCCCCGAGGCACCAGAGGCAATCAGGTGGTTGTGATTGGTGTCCCTCTCGCTCTCCTGACCCGTCCTGTCCACTCTCCATCAACCCGCTCTCTCCCCCTACCATTCCCTCCATCTCTCTGCACCATCCCACTCTCGCTGCCCCGCCATCATGTGTCGCCTCCTCCGCTCACGTCAACTCTTCTTCGCTCTGTCTGTCCGTCTCTCTCTCTCTCCCTGCACCTCAGCCACCCAACCATCGTGTGTGCCTTAGCGCGTAAGCCAGTAACTTTACAAGTTAGGGGGTTTCTGCTATGTATTCATTGGCCTTGTACCCTCTCTGCACAGCAGACGCACAGTAAAGACAAGAGACATATCATGTAGACATAGGGGCCTAAACCATGAGCCAGAAACAGGGGTTAAAAGATGCCCCCCCTCCACCCATCATCCTCCACTGCGCCTGGGCCAGCCCGGGCTCCATCGCTGGTATTGATCCAGAGACAAGGAGCTCATTGGGTGTGTGTGTTTGCTTGTCGGAGGGATCAGAGGAACCCCCCCAACACACACACACACACACACACACACACACACACACACACACACACACACACACACACACACACACACAGACAGACAGGAAAGGACCATCGATTCGGTGTGTGTGTGTGTGTGTGTTTGTGTGTGTGTGTGTGTGTGTGTGTGTGTGTGTGTGTGTGTGGAGCGGTTAGCCACGGAGGTATGGGCAATCTAATACACATAAGATGTGGTGTAGTGGTGCAGCGTGTGAGTAATATGAATGTTCCGTATGCAATATGAAGTATGTGTGTGTGGTTACATGTCAAAGTGGGAGTAGAGGCCTGCACACGTGGGTCCGTATTTGAATCGAATTTGCAATGTGTTTTGTATGTGTTTGAGTGTGTGTGTGTGTGTGTGTGTGTAGAGTCTGTTTAACAGTCTCCACGTGGGTGTGTGAAAGAGATCGAAAATCGCATGTGTGTGTGTCTATGTGGGCGCATACGTGCATGGGTACGTGTGTGTGTGTGTGTGCGTGCGTACACTAGTCTCTTCGTCCCCAGTGCTCGGTCACTCATGCTGATAGGAGGAGAAGGCTAGGCTAGGCTAAGCAGCGCCTAATAGGACCTGACGAGAGAAAGCTTAGCGCGGTCCTCGCCAAACCAGCCACGCTAGTCGTTACAGCTGCTCAACCCTGCACTCTAACACCAGCTGGACCAGGGATGGACGCACGCACTCACTACTAGCGCACCTGACGCCAACTCACACACCAAACCAAACCGCTCCAGTAATCTATAGGAAGTGTGGTAGTTGAGGGAGAGGGTAGGAGAGATAGGTTGAGAAAGGTGGGATAGTACCGAGTTGGAGGAGTTGGGTACACGTGTGGAGTTAGATTGTGTTCATGCTTATATTATAGAAGGTAATACTGTATGACTACACACTGACTAGTCATGTGTCTGAAATGGACAGGGTGAATGAGTGAAAGAGAGAGAGGTAGATGGAGGTAGACGAAGACAAATGATCCCGAGGTTTGGGTGGACGGAACGTTTTGTTAGGAAAAGTCGAAAAAAGACAAATACAACTATGCGGAATTGTAAACAGCAAAGGAGAGAGATTTGAGGTGAAAAAAAGGGGGGGAGAAGAGAAGCACTGGTATGGACGGAGGAGATGGAAGGGGTGGCTATTAACATTTGAGACATGCATTGGATCGGGGGAAGACGCGAGGTGCGAGTGATGGATGCAGAAGACAATGGGAGGAGAAGAGGAGAGACAGAGGAGGGATAGGAGGACGGCAGGATGTACGTGAGGTGGAAAAAGGAGAAGAGTGTGGACGAGAGGAGAGGGGGAGGAAGGAGAAGAGTGTGGACGAGAGGAGAGGGGGAGGAAGGAGAAGAGTGTGGGCGAGAGGAGAGGGGGAGGAAGGAGAAGAGTGTGGACGAGAGGAGAGGGGGAGGAAGGAGAAGAGTGTGGACGAGAGGAGAGGGGGAGGAAGGAGAAGAGTGTGGACGAGAGGAGAGGGGGAGGAAGGAGAAGAGTGTGGGCGAGAGGAGAGGGGGAGGAAGGAGAAGAGTGTGGGCGAGAGGAGAGGAAGGAGAAGAGTGTGGACGAGAGGAGAGGGGGAGGAAGGGGAAGAGTGTGGACGAGAGGAGAGGGGGAGGAAGGAGAAGAGTGTGGAGGAGAGGGGGAGGAAGGAGAAGAGTGTGGACGAGAGGAGAGGGGAGGAAGGAGAAGAGTGTGGGCGAGAGGAGAGGGGAGGAAGGAGAAGAGTGTGGACGAGAGGGGGGGGAAGGAGAAGAGTGTGGAGGAGAGGGGGAGGAAGGAGAAGGGTGTAGACGAGAGGAGAGTGGGAGGAAGGAGAAGAGTGTGGACGAGAGGAGAGGGGGAGGAAGGAGAAGAGTGTGGGCGAGAGGAGAGGGGGAGGAAGGAGAAGAGTGTGGATGAGAGGAGAGGGGGAGGAAGGAGGAGAGTGTGGATGAGAGGAGATGTGGAGGAAGGGGAAGAGTGTGGACGAGAGGAGAGGAGAGGGGAGGAAGGAGAAGAGTGTGGATGAGAGGAGAGGGGGGGAGGAAGGAGAAGAGTGTGGAGGAGAGGGGGAGGAAGGAGAAGTGTGTGGGCGAGAGGAGAGGGGGAGGAAGGAGAAGAGTGTGGACGAGAGGAGATGTGGAGGAAGGAGAAGAGTGTGGACGAGAGGAGATGTTGAGGAAGGAGAAGAGTGTGGACGAGAGGAGATGTGGAGGAAGGAGAAGAGTGTGGACGAGACGAGATGTGGAGGAAGGTGAAGAGTGTGGACGAGAGGAGAGGGGGGGGAGAAGAGTGTGGACGAGAGGAGAGGGGAGGAAGGAGAAGAGTGTGGACGAGAGGAGAGGGGGAGGAAGGAGAAGAGTGTGGAGGAGAGGGGGGGAAGGAGAAGAGTGTGGATGAGAGGAGAGGAGAGGGGAGGAAGGAAAAGAGTGTGGACGAGAGGAGAGGGGGAGGAAGGAGAAGAGTGTGGAGGAGAGGGGGAGGAAGGAGAAGAGTGTGGACGAGAGGAAGGGAAATTGTAGTTTGGGGGATAAGAGAGAGGATACTTGAAGAACAGTCGAGGCAGAGAGGTAGCCTGGAGAGATGGAGAGATGGAGAGAGAGAGATGGAGAGAGAGAGAGGGAGAGAGAGAGATGGAGAGAGAGAGAGAGCAATATAGTTCTTAGAGAAGTACAGTGGAGCAGGGAAAGGGGAAGGCGAAGAAAGAATTCACTTGGACAGCTGTCATAACAGTTTCACCCTACTGTCTGACTGGACTGGTCTGACCTAGCTGAACTATGGAGAGAGCAGGGGAGAATGACTGCCCCCTCTCATTGAAGCCACGGAAGTTCAAGACCGACCGCGCTACTGCAGGCATTGCTAGCAGAAAACAGGATCCCCATTTAAGGGAATGGAAAAATTGCAATCTTCATGTTTAAAAAAAATATATTCTAAGACAATCAAGGTTCCAATAATTGCTTCTGATAGACCAGATGTATTTCCTTGAACCAATTATTTTTAGTTAGTTGCCAATGGCAGCTTGCAGTACCCTGGTCGGCCTCCAATTTGAGTTATTCAATAAGAGGGGGCAGCACTGAGCTAGCCTGCAACATCACTTCCTGGAGTAGCTCAAACTGTGCATGTTATGTATCCATGAGATACAGGAGGGAGGAGGAGGTGGGAGGAGAAGGAGGGAGGAGGAGGTGGGAGGAGGAGGAGGAGGAGGAGGATGGAGGAGGAGAGAGGCTGGGGATGCTGATGCTGTTGACTGTAAGTCTGGAAGGGTGAACTGAAGTACTGGTTTCATGAATCACAGTCATATCCACACACAGCACAGACACATTCCCACACAGCACAGTCACATACCCACACAGCACAGTCACATTCACACACAGCACAGACACATTCACATCCAAACACAGCACAGACACATTCACACACAGCACAGTCACATTCACATCCAAACACAGCACAGACACATTCACACACAGCACAGTCACATTCACACACAGCACAGTCACATTCACATCCAAACACAGCACAGACACATCCACACACAGCACAGTCACATTCCCACACAGCACAGACACATCCACACACAGCACAGACACATTCACACACAGCACAGTCACATTCACATCCAAACACAGCACAGACACATTCACACACAGCACAGTCACATTCACACACAGCACAGTCACATCCACACACAGCACAGACACATTCCCACACAGCACAGACACATTCACACACAGCACAGTCACATTCCCACACAGCACAGTCACATTCACACACAGCACAGTCACATTCACATTCACACACAGCACAGACACATTCACACACAGCACAGACACATTCACACACAGCACAGTCACACACAGCACAGTCACATTCACACACAGTCACAGTCACACACAGCACAGTCACATTCACACACAGCACAGTCACATTCACACACAGCACAGTCACAGTCACACACAGTCACAGTCACACACAGCACAGTCACAGTTCACACACAGCACAGTCACATTCACACACAGCACAGTCACACACAGCACAGCACAGTCACATTCACACACAACACAGTCACACACAGCACAGCACAGTCACATTCACACACAGCACAGACACATTTGCCAATTTTGCTTCACTGAAAATGGCAATTGACAAGCATATTTTGAATGTAATACATACACAGAAACTGCACTTTCACATGAAGATCAATATATGTCAACTACAGCCTAGATATGGCAAAATGTGCATAAAACAGTGAAATCTATTCACTCTTTCATTTAGTCGTCTTAAAACATATCCTTCACAGAATGCAGTGACATCATAAAAATCATTCAAGTAACGTAAGTAACGTATCTGCTTAATGTTTAGACGTATCAATAAGAAAACAGAGAGAGAGAGAGAGAAAACACAAACAGATCTTGAGCCCAATTTACGGCTTCTTCTAGTTTGAAAACAAAGAGGCTAAAACCCGGCCAAGTTGTCAGATTGACTGCCAGTTGAGTGTTCGCAAAACACAGGCAGCGAACACAGCCCACAAAGCCACCCACATTGGAATGGTTAACATTCGAGAGGGAATGCCTTGCTTTTGTACAACTTGTTTCTCTAAAACCAAGAGTAGATCATTGGAATATAGTGTACAACAGGCATTTGTAGAGATGTGCTTCAGAACACACTATACACTTTGACCTAAAACCGCTCATTCAGTAGAGTTGGGTCAGCCATTTTCATAGAGGCATTTCTCTAGTCTCTGTGAGAGTTCTGTCCATTTTTCCCTTCTCCAGTCAGCCAATTAATGAGCATATTTGTTTCATTCCAATAAACAGAGGGATGAGAGAGGAAAAGAGATCAAGAACAGAGGGATGAGAGAGGAAGGTCATAGAGGATTCACAGAAAGGGCCAGCTTAGAAGACCATGACTGGTAGAGCGAAGAAGGAGTGTGTGTGTGTGTGTGCGTGCATGCGTGTGTGTGTGTGTGTACGTGCGTGTGACTGGCAGACTGGAGAAAAATAAGTTACTGGTAGGCAAACGCATCCCGAACGGATATAGAAATTAGATATAGATATATGCCACAGATAGCTTCTAGAGCTATCCTAGCATAATACCAGACCTAGCATTGGCTGTAAATCCACCTCTATTGGATCATAACTTTGTGATTATGTCGTTTCCTCCAGAGTGTGTGTGTGTGTGTGTGCGTGTGCGTGTGTGTGTGTGTGTGCGCGTGTGTGTGTGCGTGTGTGTGTGTGTGTGCGCATGTGTGTGTGTGTGCGCATGTGTGTGTGTGTGTGTGTGTGTGCATGTGTGTGTGTGTGTGTGTGCGCATGTGTGTGTGTGTGTGTGGAGGCTTGATAATGTAGACAGAGATGTACAGTGCCTTCTGAAAGTATTCATACCTATTTTGTTGTGTCACAGTCAATTCAAAATGGATTAAATATACTTCTTTTAAATGAAAACATGTTTTTATAAATTTTTGCAAATTTAGCAATTTGCATTTTTAAATGAAATACAGAAATCTCTCATTTATATAAGTATTCTCACCCCTGGGTAAGTCTGTAACAGCTTTCAACACCTGGATTGTGCAACATTTGCCTGTCAAATTGGTTGTTGGTCATTGCTAGACAACCATTTTCAGGTTTTGCCATAGATTTTCAAGTAAAATTAAGTCAAAACTGTAACAGCCACTCAGGAACGTTCACTGTCTTCTTGGTAAGCAACTCCAGTTTAGATTTGGCCTTGTGTTTAAGGCTATTGTCCTGCTGAAAGGTAAATTAATCTCCCAGTGAATTGCTTTCCCACATGTTTTGCAGTATTACTTTAGGGCCTTGTTGCAAACAGTATACATGTTTTGCAGTATTACTTTAGGGCCTTGTTGCAAACAGTATACATGTTTTGCAGTATTACTTTAGGGCCTTGTTGCAAACAGTATACATGTTTTGCAGTATTACTTTAGGGCCTTGTTGCAAACAGTATACATGTTTTGCAGTATTACTTTAGGGCCTTGTTGCAAACAGTATACATGTTTTGGAATATTTGTATGCTATACAGGATCCTTTCTTTTCACTCTGTCAATTAGGTAAGTATTGTAGAGTAACTACAATGTTGTTGATCCGTCTTATCACAGCCATTAAACTCTGTAACTGTTTTACCATTGGCCTCATGATTAGCGGTTTTCTTCCTCTCCGGCAACTAAGTTAAGGACACCTGTATCTCTGTAGTGACTGGGTGTATTAATACACCCTCCAAAGTGATACACTCCACGCTCCACACGCTCTCTTTCCATGCACTTTTTAGACAGACCGAGGCCAGCCTCTGTCGCTCATTTGTTGTTGCTTGACCACAAGACACTTGGGTTCAGTCCCTGTATGGTCAATGCAGGACAATGTTGATGACAATGATGATGTTGTTTCGACTTTGCGTCCTAATATAAATCCACAAGCGTTTTATAATTACACTATACTTTTTGTTTCTTACATCTGCAAACAGCTAGTGTATCTTTTCTTAGAAAGTTGTGGCTAAATCGTGTTAGCCACTAATGCTAATAGCTAGTTAGCTGTCTAGCTAAGAAATGTACAGAGTAAGAGCAAACGTAGCTACAGTTGGAGTCATACGTTTATATACACTTAGGTTGGAGTCATTAAAACTTGTTTTTCAACCACTCCACAAATTTCTTGTTAACAAACTAGTTTTGGCAAGTCGGTTAGGATATCTACTTTGTGCATGACACAAGTCATTTTCCCAACAATTGTTTAAAGAAAGATTATTTCACATATGACTCACTGTATCACAATTCCAGTGGGTCAGATGTTTACATACAGTAAGTTGACTGTGCCTTTAATCAGCTTGGAAAATTACAGAAAATTATGTCATAGCTTCAGAAGCTTCTGATAGGCTAATTGACATCATTTGAGTCAATTGGAGGTGTACCTGTGGATGTATTTCAAGGCCTACTACCTTCAAACTCAGTGCATCTTTGCTTGACATAATGGGAAAATCAAAAGAAATCATCCAAGACCTCAGAATTGTTTTTGTAGAAGTATCGTTCATCCTTGGGAGCAATTTCCAAACACCTGAAGGTACCCCGTTCATCTGTACAAACAATTGTACACAAGTAGAAACACCATGGGACCACGCAGCCGTCTTACCGCTCAGGGAGGAGACAATCAGAATGGAGAAAGACCCATTGAAATCCCTTAAAATGTATGTGTAGATACCTTATGTTAACACACTACTCATAAAGCACATTTAGAATTTGTATTATTCAAAAACGTGAAAGATTGTCAAACACTGTCCAAAATTTGAAAAATACTGTGATGTGATATTTTGGCCATATTATCCTCCCCTCCTTCACCATGCTCAAAGGGATATTCAATGTCTGCTTTCTTTTACCCATCTATCAATAGCTTCCCTTCTTTGTGAGGCATTGGAAAACCTCCCTGGTCTTTGTGGTTGAATCCGTGTTTGAAATTAACTGCTTGACTGAGGGACCAAACAGACTATTGTTATATGTGGTGTACAGAGATGAGGAGGTCATTCAAAAATAATGTTAAACAGGGTTATTGCACACAGAGTCCATTCAACTTACAAAACATGGCCAAAAGTATGTGGACACCTGCTCATTGAACATCTCGTTCCAAAATCATGGGCATTAATGTGGAGTTGGTCCCCTCTTTGCTGCCATACCAGCCTCCAATCTTCTGGGAAGGCTTTCCACTAGATGTTGGAACATTGCTGCAGGGACTTGCTTCCATTCAGCCACAAGAGCATTAGTGAGGTCAGGCATTGATGTTGGGCAATTCGGCCTATGCTCGCAGTCGGCATTCCAATTCATCCCAAAGGTGTTCAATGGGGTTGAGGTCTGGGCTCTGTGCAAGCTAGTCAAGTTCTTCCATAGCGATCTCGACAAACCATTTCTGTATGGACTGCTTTTTGTGCACAAGGGCATTGTCATGTTGAAACAAGGAAGGGCCTTCCCCAAACTGTTTCCACAAAGTTGGAAGCACAGAATCATCTAGAACAGGCATTCCCAAACTGGGGGACGCGCAATGCCATCGGGAGTACGTCAGATAAACATGTGATTCACATTTGTTTTATTAAAACGGCAGTCCCGTTCTGTGAGCTTGTGTGGCCTACCACTTCACGGCTGAGCCGTTGTTGCTCCTAGACGTTTCCACATGACAATAACAGCACTTACAGTTGACCGGTGCAGCTCTAGCAGGGCAGACATTTGACGGATTGACTTGTTGGAAAGGTGGCATCCTATGACGGTGCCACGTTGAAAGTCACTGAGCTCTTCAGTAACGCCATTCTACTGCCAATGTTTGTCTATGCAGATTGCATGGTTGTGTGCTCAGTTTGGACACAACTGTCAGCAATGGCTGTGGCTGAAATAGCCGATTCCACTCATTTGTAGGGGTGCCTACATACTTGTGTTTATATAGTGTGTTATGTGACTCGCGAAGCACATTTTTACTCCTAAACGTATGAAGGCCTGCCAATAACAAAGGGGTTGAATCCTTACTGACTCCAGACATTTCAGCTTTTCATTTGCTATTAATTCCACTTTGGTATTATAGGGTATTGTGGGTAGGCCGGTGACAAAAAAATATAAATGTAATCCATTTTAAATTCAAGCTGTAACATAACAAAATGTGGAAAAGGTCAAGGTGCGTGACTACTCTCTGAAGGCACTACTTTGTCTCTACAGACAGGGGTTATTTAAGTCAGAGCATACTGCCCACTGAGGAGGGATACACAACCTTCAGAGAGCCCTATCACAACCCAACCATCAAAACTCCTGTGGCAAAGTCTACGTATCAAATGGCACCTTATTCCCTATGTAGTGCACTACTTTTGACCAGGGCACAATATTGGGAATTGGGGGCCATTTGAGACACTAGCCTCTCTCTTCAATTAATCACACAGTTGGTGTCCTGTCATTCTGAAAGCTGATTGGCTCACAGAGCCGATTCCCTGTGCGAGGGTGCCAAGTTGAATAAGCATCGTCAGCATTGGTTGTTTTTAACAGTAGCTATATTCATTAGCTAATGTACGCTCCAGAGAGAGAGAGACTGAGTATTATACTGTAGGAACAAAAAGTGACATTCGCAAACCCCAAGGGCAGCATTGTTAGAGCTGTGGTTAAGTATGCGAATAAAATCGATGTGTTCTGGTCGCAGAAACAATAAAATAGATCTCGATTGAGACACGACTTCAGTCTCCTTCATAATGACAGTGTATGCAGTTGTTTTTGTGTGTGCGTATTCGTGTAAGTGTGTGTGTGTGTGTGTGTGTGTGTGTGTGTGTGTGGGTGTTCACATGTGTATATGCGTGTGTCTGTCTACCGCGCTGCTCTGCTGCTTTCCTGGTCTCCGAACGCAACGTGCCGCGAAGACAAAAACGTTGAGCAAACGCACCGGTACATATCAAACCTTCCCTTTAGGTTAGACTAAGTAACTGAGGTTCGTTTAGGCAGCCTGATTGGCAAGGGGTGGTTCCTCCTAGATTCAGCAGTTCAGTTGTTTATTAGCTTCAACAGCTTGCTAATGAGATGCCTATGCCGCCTGCTGCCTGGTGCTTCCTGCCTGGGTGAAGAGAGAGAAGTAGGAGGATCACAGGTGTGTAACACTATACAGATGAAGTTGAGGTTTACATACACTTAGGTTGGAGTCATTAAACCCCGTTTTTCAACCACTCCACAAATGTCTTGTTAACAAACTATAGTCATTTTTCCAACAATTGTTTACAGACAGATGATTTAACGTACAATTCACTGTATCACAATTCCAGTGGGTCAGAAGTTTACATACACTGAGTTGACTGTGTTTAAACAGCTTGGAAAATTACAGGGAATGATGTCATGGCTTTAGAAGCTTCTGATAGGCGAATTGACATCATTTGAGTCAATTGGAGGTGTATCTGTGGATGTATTTCAAGGCCTACCTTCAAACTCACTGCCTCTTTGCTTGACATCATGGGAAAATCTAAAGAAATCAGCCAAATCTCAAAAAAGAATTGTAGACCTCCACAAGTCTGATTCATCCTTGGGAGAAATTTCCAAAAGCCTGAAGGTACCACGTTCATCTGTACAAACAATAGTACGCAAGTATAAACACCATGGGGACCACGCAGCCGTCATACCGCCCAGGAAGGAGACGCATTCTGTCTCCTAGAGATAAATGTATTTGGTGTGAAAAGTGCAAATCAATCCCAGAACAACAGTAAAGGACCTTTTGAAGATGCTGGAGGAAACGGGTACAAATGTATCTATATCCACAGTAAAACGAGTCCTATATCGACATAACCTGAAAGGCCACTCAGCAAGGAAGAAGCCACTGCTCCAAAACCACCATAAAAAAGCCAGACTACGGTTTGCAACTGCACATGGGGACCATTTGGCCATTATGACCATCATTATGTTTGGAGGAAAAAGTGGGAGGCTTGCAAGCCAAAGAACACCATCCCATCCATGAAGCACGGGGGTGGCAGCATCATGTTACGGGGGTGCTTTGCTGCAGGAGGGACTGGTGCACATTCACAAAATAGATGGCATCATGAGACAGGAAAATTATGTGGATATAGGGAAGCAACATCGCAAGACATCAGTCAGGAAGTTAAAGCTTGGTCGCAAATGGGTCTTCCAAATGGACAATGACCCCAAGCATACTTCCAAAAGTTGTAGAAAAATGGCTTAAGGACAACAAAGTCAAGGTATTGGAGTGGTCATCACAAAGCCCTGACCTCAAACCTATAGAAAAATTGTGGGCAGAAATGAAAAAGCGTGGGCGAGCATGGAGGCCTACAAATCTGCCTCAGTTACACCAGCTCTGTCAGGAGGAATGGGCCAAAATTCACCCAACTTATTGTGGGAAGCTTGTGGAAGGCTCCCCGAAACATTTGACCCAAGTTAAACAATTTAAAGGCAACGCTACCAAATACTAATTGAGTGTATGTAAACTTCTGACCCGCTGGGAATGTGACGAAAGAAATGAAAGCTGAAATAAATCATTCTCTCTACTATTATTCTGACATTTCACATTCTTAAAATAAAGTGGTGAGCCTAACTGACCGAAGACAGGGAATTTTTACAAGGATTAAATGTCAAGAATTGTAAAAAAAAAAAAAAAAAAAACGGAGTTTAAATGTATTAGGCTAAGGTGTATGTGAACTTCTGACTTCAACGGCATATACAAAAGTATGTGGACTCCTATCTACTTTCAACTCCTTTCAACTTTCAACTCCTATAAACTCCTTTCAACTCCTATAAACTTTCAACTCCTATCTACTGCTATCAACTTTCAACTCCTATCTACTGCTATCAACTTTCAACTCCTATCTACTCCTATCAACTTTCAACTCCTATCAACTCCTATCAACTTTCAACTCCTATCAACTCCTATCCCACTGCTCTGCATCTGTCAGCCTGTGGGCCGGAATACCAATACCTGTTGGGAGTGTGTGTGTGGCATGCGAATGTGTCAGTCTGTGTATTTCATGCATGTTTATGTACTGTATGTGTACATGGAGTGTGTGTGTGTGTGTGTGTGTGTGTGTGTGTGTGTGTGTGTGTGTGTGTACATGATTTAAATCCACAATTTTCCTGACTTAATTACAAGACGGTTCTGTCTGTGTAATGACCTGGGTGTGATTTGCATAGAGGGGAAGGAGGGCACGAGGTGTGTGTTTGTGTATTTTTGTGTGCGTGTTTGTGTGTGTGTGTGTGGGGGGGGCTGAGTAAAGGGTGTAACTAGCTGAGCACCCTATAGCGAGGAGACAGGTGATGGAGCGGACAGGGGTAGAGGGGGGCATGGCTCCGGTCACGGCCAGCCTAGGAGGTGCCCTACCTGGGGGGAGAGGGGCATGGGGCTGGGGCTGGAGCACAGGCTGGAGCACAGAGCGATGGAAAGATAGCAGGTGCTAGAGCAGAGGTCAGGGTTTGGAGAGAGAGAGAGGGAGAGAGAGAGGGAGAGAGAGAGAAAGAGAGAGCGAGAGAGAGAGAGAGAGAGAGAGAGAGAGAGAGAGAAAAAAAAAGACAGAAAGAAAGAGAGAGGGAGAGCGCAGGTGTGGCCTGGACCTAGCAGCTGTTACGAGGCTGTAGAGGAATGAGGGCCAGCTTGTGTTAGGCATGTGTGTGTGTGTGCGTGTGTGTGTGTGTGTGTAAACCCATGAGTAACTCTTCTCTCCATCGTCCAATCTCGCCGTCCATCTAGCCTCCTGTCCTTAGCTGTGTGGCTGTCTTCAGCCTTGTGCTCTCAAGGTCTGTGTGTGTCTGGTGTCCTCTTCTCTCTACTGTATATTATGGACGGTTACCGCGGGTTAAGTAGGAAGGAGTCTTTCCCTGTCAATCACGCAGCAGCCATTGGTCACATCCTTGACCTTGTCCTTCAGTGTTATTACCGTTCTTAATTTATGTGTGTGTGTGTGTGAGTGTGTGAGTGAGTGAGTGTTTGAGGAGTCGTGTGCACATGTGACATGACTAATACACACATTTGGCCATATGCATACGCATGCACACACACACACACGCACACGCACGCGCACACACACACACACACACACACACACACACACACACACACACACACACACACACACACACACACACACACACACACACACACACACACACACACCCCTCCCTTCCCCTCTCCCCTCCCCAGAAGCTGCAGTAGAGTAGTGGGGTAGCTGGAACTCCAGAGAGCCAGGGGAAAACCAGGGGGTAGAAGAGAGGGAGTCAGGGGGAGAGAGAGGGAAGGCAGGGTAATGGTGTGAGGAAGGAGAGGTGATGGGGTGAATGTGTAACTAACGATCCGATGCTTAGGAGGATTTTTTTCCTGTATTGAAGGTGCAGTAGCCATGAAACGATCTCTGCTCACAATGGAAACAAATGGAAACGACTAACTGTTTACTCATGTTGTACAGTGCCTAGCGAAAGTGTACACACCCCTTTGACAGTCTTCACATAGTGCTGCCTTAAAATTAAAGCCTAAAAAGGGATCACATTTGATTTTTGTTCATACCAATCTGCACAACCTTCTCCACATTTTCAAAGTCAAAGAAAGTTATAGAAAATATTTCTAATTAATATGTATTTATTTATTTAGTCTTGATTGGGTATGTCTTCCCACCCCAGAGTCAATACCTGGTGGAAGCACCTTTGGCAGCCATGACGGTTGTGAATCGTTTTGGATAATATTCTACCAACTCTTAGGGCAACATATTGTCCATTGTTTTTATCAACACTGCTCAAGATCAGTACATTTGGTTGGGAATCATTGATGGACAGCAATATTCAAACCTTGCCTCTGATTTTCAAGCATATTTAAGGCTAGACAACTGACTGGACCACTCAGGAACACTCCAAACCTCTTGGAAAGCCATTCTGGTGTATTTTTGGAACAAAAATGTGTGCAATTGTCTTGCTGAAAGATAAAACTTTATCCCAGGGTTAAAATTCCTAAATTCTGACCTGGGCTTTGCTCCTTTCACATTTCTTCTGATCCTGACTGTCACGTATACTCCCTCTCTCTCCGTCCTCTCGGTCGTCAGGCTGCTGATTATCCCGCACACCTGCCACCATCGTTACGCGCACCAGCGCCTCATGACACTCACCTGGACTCCATCACCTCCTTGATTAATTTCCCTATATCTGTCACTCCCCTTTGGTTCTTTCTTCAGGTGCTTTTGACTCTGTTTCATGTCGGTGCGTTGTTTGTGTTTTCGTGGTTATTGTTTTGTTTATTTATTAAAACACTCACTCCCTGTACTTGCTTCCTGACTCTCAGCGCACTCGTTACACTGACAAACTCCCCAGTCCCTGGCAATGACAAGCATACCCATAACAGGATGCTGCCACCACAATACTTGAACATGTGTTGTATTGGATTTGACCAAAACCTGTAGTTTTGAATTTAGGCCAAAAAGTGAATGCCTTTAGTGTGTTTCTTGCAGTATTACTTAACGGCTTTGTTGCAAACAGAATTAATGATTTGGAGCTGAGTTTTTAAAGCTTTCTTTTCACTTGTCATACAGACCACTAATGTTGGGTGAATGCAATGTTGTTGATCCCATAGTATTTTCAAGTATTGTGGTGGCAGCATCATGTTATGGGAATGCTTGTCACCGTCAGTTACTTGGGAGTTTGTTAGGATCAAAAGAAATATGAAAGGAGCGAAGCCCAGGTAAAAAGTTAGAGTAAAACCCACCTGTCTTCTGAAAACCTAATCCTAGGAAATATTTTTTTTCTGCTGGCATTAACACACATTTTAATGCCAAAGACATTACCAGAATGTCTTTCCAAGATGTGTTGAGTGTTCCTGAAAGGTTCAGTTTCTGTCCTGACTTAAGTCTGCTTAAAATGATCTGAGACAAGGTTTAAATATCGCTGTCCATCAATGATGAGCTTGAGCAATTTTGACTTAAGCAATGTGTTGTCTAAGAGTTGTGTAAGGTTGGTAGAATATTATTCAAAATGATTCACAGAAGTAATGGCTGTCAAAGGTGATTCCACCAGGTATTAACTCTGGGATGTGAAGACATACTCAATCAATACATCCTCATTTTATATTTCTTAGTAATTTGGAATAAAAAATAAAAAAATCTTTCACTTTGAAAATGTGGAGTAGTTAAATCCAATTTAATCCCTTTTTAGATGTAATATGTAGCGACTGTATATCAGTTGTGCATGGGTAAAAGTCGCATTAAAAGTCATGCCTGGCTAGCTCAATAGGATCAAGGTTCGTTTTTACACAGCCACAAACCAGAGGCCTATGAGTCCTGGTCCAAATATGTGCACTACACAGGGACTACGGTACCATTTGGGATGCACCCTAGCTTACAGTCCGACTCGTTAGTGGGACAAACGCAAGAAAGAGAAAGAGCTCACCATCTAACAGTCCAGGGCTGATTCAGTGAGTGTCAGTCTCTAGTTGTGATGTATGTCCTGATATGATGTACTATGTTTCTCCATTAGAAAGACGAGGCGTTTGCGATGTGATACATCTATCAGCATAATCTCACTCATCGGTCATCATTTCGACTGGCCAATGAGGGAGACAGGGACAGAGAAATGGAGGGAGACAGTGGGAGAGAGAGGGGAGGGAATGAGAGAAACGGAGAATAACGTGTACAAAGAGGCTGGAGGGGAGAAGAGATGGAGGAGAGGAGGGGAGAATAGGAGAAAGAAGGGAGGAGTAGAGAGGTGAGGGGAGGGTAGAGAAAGAAGGTAGAGGAGATGGGGAAGTGAAGGAGGAGAGACAGGAGGGAGAGGGGGAGAAGAGAGGAGACTGGGAGTACAGAGGTGAGGAAGAATAGAAGAGAGGGGGAGAAAGGGAAGGTAGAGGAAAGGAGAGGAAAAGGGGAGGACAGGGACACTCAGAGGTGAAACAGTGTCTGGTGAACAATGAAGGGGAACGACAGACGTGACATCACTGGCTGGAGAGGAGGGAGAAGGGGGAAGTAATTAGGTGACTGTGTGTGTGTGTGTGTGTGTGTGTGTGTGTGTGTGTGTGTGTGTTTGAGAACATGTGTGGGTGTGTCTCATTCAGGCCAGCGGAGGTGCTAATCTCTTCTTCCAGAAAAAAGAAATCAGCCTAGTTATTACTGTCATCTCTCCCTTCTCCTCCCTCTCCTTTTCCAGACCTATCCCTCGTTCTCAAAGTCACTGCATTCTCTCTCCTTCTCCCTCTCCCCTTGACCCTCTCTCCTTCTCATCTACCGCGCTCGATCTCTCCGCCGAGTCAAGAGGACTTTTCGCTTATCAATTCTGCCTGGGGTTGCCATGGAAACGGTCCGGATGGACTTGGTTAGGAGGAAGAAGAGTGTGTGTGTGTGTGTGTGTGTGTGTGTGTGTGTGTGTGTGTGTGTGTGTGTGAAGGAAGGTTGTGGGGGTTCTCTCTGCTGGCGTCTTAATATCTCCTCTAGTCCTGTCAGGACACATTTCAAACCACAGTCTGGTCCATAGAACCCGCTGTCACTCACACGAAACACACTCGCTAAGAGGCCCCCCATGGAGCTAGCCTTTCTCTCACCAGGCAGTGTCCTGAATACGAATTCAGTTGGCGCTGCGGTCGGTGTCTATGTGTGTGTGCCGATGTTCTGTGTAGGATACCACCACTAGACTATGTTTGTGAATGTTTGTGTTTAATGTGAGGTGTATTCTGTGTGTGTGTGTGTGTGTGTGTGTGTGTGTGTGTGTGTGTGTGTGTGTGTGTGTGTGTGTGTGTGTGTGTGTGTGTGTGTGTGTGTGTGTGTGTGTGTGTGTGTGTGTGTGTGTGTGTGTGTGTGCGCGTATCCGTCCTGGCCCATATTGTATAATTGTACTGTGAATGAATGTGTGCTTCGCTGCAGATTTAAAAAACAGCTCTGCAGGATTTATTTTTAGCATCACAGGCAAATGCAGCCTTTCTCCTCGCTCTTCTCTCTCTACCGCCTCTCTCTTACAGTACCCCCTCCATCTCATCTCTTTCACTCTCTTTTCTCATCTCTCAATGCCTTCTCTTGCCCTCTGTCCATTCACCTCCCCTCCATCTCTGTCACACACACACACACACACATCACACACAAGTTTAACATCCTCTCTCCTTTTCTGCTCTACAATGTACGTCTCTAAATAGATGACTACTTTCTGCTCATCCCGCCCTCTTTCCATCTCTTTCTCTCCATCCCTCTCTTCTCTCGGAGTAGTCCCAGGTCCCATAGCGGTAGTGGTTTCAAAAACCTCATTCCAGTTGAAGTGACGTATGGACTGTACGTCTGTGTCGCTAAAGGCAGCAGAGGCAAGGTCCCGCGCTAATTTGGCAGGCTCTCAGCAGCTCTAGGCTACGCTATACTATATACATAAATTATATATTTAACACAGAGGAAGGAATTCCCTCCTGTAGACAGGTGCAGAGCAGCTAGCCTGCAACAGCACTAACAGGCTACTGTTAAGCTAAAAGCTATTAGCATATTCCTATGTGGCTTGTGTTGGAATGTAGCAATAGCGTAGAGTCAGCCATTGTAGCGCTATAGCGCTAACAGGTTACTGCTAAGAGCTACAGTATGTATGAGAATCCTATACGAGTGTCCACACTGTGGCTTGTGTATTGAAAAGTAGCGCTAGCTATATAGCAATAGCTACATACTGTATAGAGGCAGTGTACCGCTTTACAAATGCTACTGTGAAGCTAAAAGCTATAAAGAGACATTATTTTGTGAATTTCAACACTCTGGCACCATGCTACGGTAGCTTAGTAGAGTGGAGTTTTTACTGTGGTGCTACCATGGTAACCACTGTTGTCACTGCCGACCGGATGCTGGTCATGGTTTCAATCAGAGAGTCGGAAAGACGTGAGGTGTTGGTTTGTTCACATGCGCACGCACACACACACACACACACACACACACACACACACACACACACACACACACACACACACACACACACACACACACACACACACACACACACACACACACACACACACACACATTTTAATCAACGCTACAGACAGAGGGAGGTTGAGAGGTGGTTTAAATCAGAGAGAAGAGACAGACAGAGCAGGTTCAAACATGACACAGACACTGGTACAGGGACAATAAGTGCCTGAGGGATGGATGGATGGGGGAGTAGAGGAGAGAGAGGAAGGGTGATGAAAGTCACCTGGTCAAAGATTGATGTGGAGACTGGGAGAAATATGAGAGCTGGAGCTGGTGTCGTTTCAAACCCATGAATGATAGGCTACAGTACATGGTATATAATTAAGCAATAAGGCCCGAGGGTGTGGTATATGGCCAATATACCACGGCTAAGAGCAGCTCTGATGCACGACGCAACGCGGAGTGCCTGGACACAGCCCTTAGCGGTACTATTTTGGCCATATACCACAAACCCCCAAGGTCCCTTATTGTTATTATGAACTGATTACCGACATAATTAGAGCAGTAAAAATGAGTGTTTTGTCATATCTGTGGTATAAGGTCTCATATACCACGGCTGTCACCCAATCAGCATTCAGGGCTTGAACCACCCAGTTTATACAGTAATGTAGATCATGTTAAAGGGATAATTAAATGGTATACAACTAATGACTTGATGGGATTTATTCTATGGTAATGGGGGATAAAACCACCTGACACTAAACATGTAGTTTAAAGGGATACTTCGGAATTTAATCTACTTCCCCAGAGTCATATGAACTCATGGATACCATCTTTATGTCTCTGTGTCTTGTATGAGGGAAGTTAGAGGTAGTTTCACGAGCCAATGCTAACTAAGTCTATGGGTATCTACTAGCGTCCTAGTGTCGTGAAGTAGATAAAGGGCCTCATTGCCAAAATCCAGAAGTATCCCTTGAAGAGACAAACCTAAATGTAGTGGTTCCACAAATAAACGGTCTCTAAGGGGCTCTAAGTGAGAAAGTGAATTCAGTGAATACCAGGATTTACTCCTACCACTGTAGTCAGAGTAAAACAGTGGTAGAGCTGCTCCGCGTTGCGTCGTGCGTCAGAGCTGCTCTTAGCCGTGGTATATTGGCCATATACCACAACCCCTCGGGCCTTATTGCTTAATTATATACCATGTACTGTATCCTATCATTCATGGTTTTGAAAGGTCACCATGATCAGCGTCTGAACTGAGATCACACGCAGAGCCTGACAACCTACACTGTTCAGGATGGACACACGTGCAGTACGCACTAAAGCGCGCACACACATATGCATGTACACACACACACGTTTCACATTAATATGTCATTCATCGCATTGGATATACAGTATGAAAAATAAATCTGTTACAATAAAGTGTGTGTGTGTGTGTGTGTGTCTATAACAGACTATGGGAACAGACTGTGGGAGGCACACAGTACAAAATAGAGCCATGACTAGATGGAACTCTATTCCACATCAAGTAACTCATGCAAGCAGTAGAATCAGATTTAAAAAACAGATAAAAATACACCTTATGTAACTGCGGGGAATGTGAAGAGACACACACACAGGTACACACACACACACACACACACGCACACGCACACGAACACACACACACGCACACACATGATAACATACACACTATACACACACGTACATGGATTTTGTGTTGTAGATATGTGATAGTAAAGTAGTGGCCTGAGGGCACACACTTAATGTGTTGTGAAATCTGTCGTGAAATGTAATGTTTTAAATAGTACATAACTACCTTAATTTTGCTGGACCCCAAGGAAGAGTAGCTGCTGCCTTGGCAGGAACTAATGGGGATCCACAATGAATACAAACACAAACTTCTGAACGTTACAGGTAGCGTACAATACAGGCAGCTTGTGCTGCTGCTTTTGTAAGCATGATGCTGTTGCCTTTGTTTTCAAAACCGGTACCCGGTTACCTTCAGACAGAGGCCACCATCGTTTTCGTGAGAGTCTCATCTTTCCATAGATGCAATCATATTATTATTATTAGATCATTACTATTATTAGATTATCAGATTATTATTAGATCATTACTATTATTAGATTATCAGATTATTATTAGATCATTACTATTATTAGATTATCAGATTATTATTAGATCATTACTATTATTAGATTATCAGATTATTATTAGATCATTACTATTATTAGATTATCAGATTATTATTAGATCATTACTATTATTAGATTATCAGATTATTATTAGATCATTACTATTATTAGATTATCAGATTATTATTAGATCATTACTATTATTAGATTATCAGATTATTATTAGATCATTACTATTATTAGATTATCAGATTATTATTAGATCATTACTATTATTAGATTATCAGATTATTATTAGATCATTACTCTTATTAGATTATCAGATTATTATTATATCATTACTATTATTAGATTATCAGATTATTATTAGATCATTACTATTATTATATTATTAGATTATTATTAGATCATTACTATTATTAGATTATCAGATTATTATTAGATCATTACTATTATTAGATTATCAGATTATTATTAGATCATTACTATTATTAGATTATCAGATTATTATTAGATCATTACTATTATTAGATTATCAGATTATTATTAGATCATTACTATTATTAGATTATCAGATTATTATTAGATCATATTATTTTTTAGGCCAAACCGTTCAGATGCTACATACGTTTTCGTGAGAAAACCGTTTTTTTTCTGAACGTTTCATTCTCTGACAAACACCGCTGTAGCTCTGTAGCTTCCACCACAGATGCAGAAGGCCGCCATTGGCCAATGCTGGATATCGAGATCCAGCCCGTGCAAAAATAGAAATATCTCTAACTTAAATTGACGGATTTTGATAGGGATTTTAAAAAATTAATTTCTTAAATTGATGCACCAGTGCGTCAATAGACTCTCGAGGGTTAAATACTTAGGACATAGCATTAAATAGAACATGTATGATACATCTCTATGACCCAGGCATACAGTATCACATGAGTGCTCGTGGTTTCAAAAATGCATCATATCTGAGAAGTCCGAGACTTACTTTTAATCTACTTCTATCTACTTTTATCTTCTAAGATGAAAGTCGTGTGATCTATTTTCCTTGCTCTGCTCTGCGCTGGTGTAGTTAAAGTGAAAAATAGGGAAGTATATTTCCGACCCTATAAAGATGTCTTTAATTTGCATGACTACGACTCGCTCCAATATTTCTGTCTTGTGAAAAAATATATATTTAGCAGTGAGCTCAGACTCTGTCTGCACACAAAGCACTTGCATCAGACCAGACCAATCGATGCCAGACCTTACATCAGAGGAACTCTGCAGACAAGAGCAATCAACAGTGGAATTACAGTATGTGGAGAAGAAACTTTGGAGAACACAGATAGTTGAGATATTTCCTTCGTATTGCAATACTCCTTCGTTATCTTTTCCCATTTGTGATCAGTGAAGAGATGGAGGAAATAGATCATTTCAGATAGCTGGGAATGCAGTGTGTGCGGGGGTGTTTATGTGTGTTTGTGTTGTATGTTCAATTTGGTAGTTGTTCAATTTGGTAGTTGTTCAATTTGGTAGTTTATTTAAAAACACAACTTTTCAAATACTCAAGGCAGTCAAATATATATAGATATTGATATAGAGATTCAACGAAAAGGCAACTATTTTCTTTGATATTCAAATAATGTGCTCAGAAAAACAAATAGTATTTGAAAGGTATTTTGAATACCTTTAAGAAAACCAAATCATATTGAAAAGTTATTTGAATAAATGCAAGTTATTTAAAAACAAAAATACTTATTTGATGGGTGCCAAATATTTGCTGAAGAACCAAAAACTACAACAGTTGACTTAGTCTAAATATATGGGCATAAGCACATGTTTTGGACGGCTCTTAGCTATGAAGCTTAATATACCCTGTAGCCTAGAATTAAACACACGAGGGACGTGGAATCACCTCTTACGCAGCTTCAAAAAGACTAACATATATGTTTTCATAATGGGTGAGACATAAGGCAATGCAGTACCACTTGACATAAAGTTATTGTACATGTGTAGTAACTTTGTGATTATTACAATAGGAACATTGTTTTTTTACATAGGTCTTTGCTTTATAATTGGATAATAACAAAGTTATTACAGAAGTGGAATAAGGAGCAGTCACTATTCCTCTTGTGTGAAGTACTTACAAAAACTCTCAGCTCATTACTATGCAATTATAAAAAGTATCACGTAACAACATGCTCATGAAAATGTTGCTTGAAAAATAAGTGACAGTTTTATTGCACGGGTACAAGAACAGTGTTACTGAGAGAGCTAACAGTACCAAAACATGGCTAAGTGTTAAAAGAAAACGAAATATCCCAAAACTGCCTTCTTGAATCAACTACTAATTCGTTTGACTTGATTGTCTACGCCTGGGGCCTGTTCATGGGAATTTACAGAACGTTCAGACAGAAATGTATTGTGTCGATCAAGCATGACTGCGTGCAATGTGTGTGTGTGTGTGTACACACAGCGGTAGTCAGAACTTACCGAGGACGCCCAGACGGTAGTTCATAGTGACCACGATAACATTGCCGTAGGCGGCGAGGACACTGGCGTCAAACATGTTTCCGGTTCCTTCCATGTAGGAGCCTCCGTGGATAAACAGCATCACTGGCTTCTTCCTACGGTCACGGATGTCTTCAGACACACACACACACACACACACAAGAAGAGGGAGACAAATAGAAATAGGAAGACAATGAATGTTCCTCCATCACGAACAAAGATCAACTCTAAAGCCATGTACCTTTTAGAATCATCAGTGTGAATCCAGCTAACGGGATACAGTGGATTCTGTGAGGCAGTGTAGTAGATCTACTGTGTGTATATATAGGGGACTCTGACTTCAATTATGTTTTTATGCGGGTGGTAGTCTGTCTGTCTGTCGTCTGTGTCTGCCGAGCACCTGGGTTGGAGGATAATTAATATGAGGGCGCAGCGGAGCAGAACTGTAACATAAATAACCACTATAGCATCAGCTTACCAGAGAGAGAGAGAGAGAGAGAGAGAGAGAGAGAGAGAGAGAGAGAGAGAGAGAGAGAGAGAGAGAGAGAGAGAGAGAGAGAGAGAGAGAGAGAGAGAGAGAGAGAGAGAGAGAGAGAGAGAGAGAGAGAGAGAGAGAGAGAGAGAGAGAGAGAGAGAGAGAGAGAGAGAGAGAGAGAGAGAGAGAGAGAGAGAGAGAGAGAGAGAGAGAGAGAGAGATAAAGAGAAGTTATTGGTTGCCAAGTCTGGCTCTATGAAACACAACATGCCATTAAATAGAAGAACTCCCTGCTGTAACACACATGTACACATGTACTGGAACCCACATACACTGGTTTTACTAAACATTAGGAACACCTGCTCTTTCCATGACATAGACTGACCAGGTCAATCCAGGTGAAAACTATGATCCCTTAATGATGTCACCTGTTAAATCCGCTTCAATCAGTGTAGATGAAGGGGAGGAGACAGGATAAAGAAAGATTTTTAAGCCTCGAGGCAATTGAGACATGGATTGTGTTTGTGTGCCATTCAGAGGGTGAATGAGCAAGACAAAAGATTAAAGTGCTTTTGAACTGGGTATGGTAGTAGGTGCAGGCACCGGTTTGTGTCAAGAACTGCAATGCTGCTGGGTTTTTCCCGTGTGTATCCACCCCCAAAGGACATCCAGTCCAGTTCATGCCCCAACGAATTGAGGCTGTTCTGAGGGCAATTCAATGTTAGGAAGGTGTTCCTAATGTTTTGTACACTCAGTGTAGATTCAACAACAGACGTACATAACAATGACAGTACACAAGGGGCGGATTCATTACGCCGATCCTGTTGTAAGCCAACGGAAAGGAACGGGGAGGGACCTACCTGAATTTGTCCAATAGAAACTCTCATTTTACTGTGCCATTTTACAACTGGTTGGACTAATGATTACAACCCAGCACACACATACACACACTGACACACATACACTGACGCACAAACACAGACAAATACAGTTTGATTTCTCCTTTCCTTCCTTCCCTCGCTCTCTTTCTTTCTCGCTCTCCCCATCTTTCCCTCACTCTCTCTCTCTCTCTCTCTCTCATCCTCTCTCCCTTCTCTGTCTCTCTCCCCATCTCCCTCCCACCCTCTCTCTCTATCACTCTCTCCCTCTCCTTCACTTGAACAGCAGCCATTCCATCACACAAACTAACTCTCATTGACTGTTGCCATGGAGACATATTGCAGTCACACATCTCTAACCCCTTGACACCCCTCTGCCATGTCTCCACCTGAAACTCATTTCATTATCCACCAATGACCACCTGCACATCCTATTACACACACACACACAGAGAGAGAGACATACACACACACATACACAGACAGACAGACAGACAGACACAGACAGACATACAGACAGACAGACAGACAGACAGACAGACAGACAGAGACATACACACCCAGACAGACACACACACACACACACACAGACGCACAGAGACATACACAACCAGACAGACAGACACACACACACACACAGACCGACATACATGCACGTAAGCACGCATGTAAGGAGACGCATGCACCGGGCACACACACAAGCACGTTCACCCACCCAATCCACATAGACTGATATGAGCAGAACTGGCCTCTATCATCCATGGATATGTTACAGGCACAACAACACTGACAGACAGCACAATGGCCCCCAGGGGATGCAATCTACCTCCCTCTCTTTTCTCACTCGTTTTTCTCCCTCTTTCCTCCTCTATCCCTCCCTCTCTTCTCAACTATTCATCCATCCCCTTTTCTCTCTTTTACTCTATCAGTCTCCTCTATTCCACAGCATCCCTCTCCTCTCTCTTTCTCGAACCAACTGACTCAGTACCAGATAACATGTCCCTTTACTAAAGCCCCACAATACCTAAAGCCCTACAGTACTTAAAGCCCTACAGTACCTAAAGCATTACAATACCTAAAGCCCTACAATACCTAAAGCCCTGCAATACCTAAAGCCCTTCAATACCTAAAGCACTACAATACCTAAAGCCCCACGGTACCTAAAGCCCTACAGTACATAAAGACCTACAGGACCTTAAAGCCCTACAGTACATAAAGCCCCACAGTAGATAAAGACCTACAGTACCTAAAGCCCTACAGGACCTTAAAGCCCTACAGTACATAAAGCCCTACAGTACATAAAACCCTACAGTACATAAAGACCTACAGTACCTAAAGCCCTACAGTACCCAAAGCCCTACAGTACATAAAGCCCTACAGTACATAAAGCCCTACAGTACATAAAGACCTACATTACCTAAAGCCCTACAGTACATAAAGCCATACAGTACATAAAGACCTACAGTACATAAAGACCTACACGTACCTAATGTCCTACAGTACCTGTAACCACAGTATTAGAGAGAGAGAGAGAGGAGAAAAGAGAAAGAGGGAAAACAACAGAAAGACAGGAAAATGAGAAAGAGAGAGAGAGAGTGAGACAGAGAGAGAGAGAGACAGAGAGAGAGAGAGACAGAGAGAGAGAGAGAGAGAGGAGAAAAGAGAAAGAGGGAAAACAACAGAAAGACAGGAAGATTAGTGAGAGAGAGAGAGACAGAGTGAGAGTGAGAGTGAGAGTGAGAGAGAGAGAGAGAGAGAGGGTGGAGAAATTGTTTATTTCACTTTTGTATATTATCTACTTCACTTGCTTTGGCAATGTTAACATATGGTTCCCATGCCAATAGAGCCCCTTGAAATGAATTTAATTGAACTGAGAGAGAGAGAGAGAGAGAGAGAGAGAGAGAGCGAGGGAGAGACACAACCTGAGGGACAGCCAGTGAAAAGCTCAATGTCAATAATATTTCCTATTTAGTTTTGACTGGTCTACTACTATTGCTTTAATGTATTATTATTCTCATTAATATTGTTGTGTTAGTTGCTGTTAATGTTAATCTCATTTCCACTACTACTATTATTATTGCAGTTGGATCCACCATTTTTGTTATATGTATACTTTGACAATGTAGGTCATTTAACTTGCCATATCAATAAAGTTGAATTGAATTGAATTGAGAGAGAGAGAAAAACCAGAGGAAAAAGACAGAAAGAAACAGAGAGAGAGAGAGAGAGAGAGGGCTGTCGATGTATGTTACCCTGAGGACTTGAGTCAGTCTGGCTGATCCTCTCAAGCAGAACCAAGACAAGGGATGATTATAGCCCCAAACTTCTGTTTAGCGTTTAGCCACGACGACACGTCCCACCAACGTTTACTTCACTTCACCAACCAGCGGGAGTGTTTGTTAGTTTGTGTGTGTGTTTCAGAGAAAGCGATCCTGTAGACACTGATCTAGGACCAGTTTACCCTTCCACAAGTCATGACAGTTTCTATTAGGAGGAGAAATGCAAATCTAACCTGAGATCAGTGTCTAGGGGCAATTTCAACATCCTACTCCCTAAAACTGATCTAGGACCAGTTTACTCCCCCATGAGTCATGACTGTTTCTATTAACGTGGCAAAACACCTCAGATCAGTGTCTAGGGTTTCATCCTACTCCCTGTTATTCCGTATCTCATCTGCTCTATGCTTCTTTCTCATCCAATTACAACCACCAAACAAACAAAATAATGTTAGTGACTGTTGTTATAACGGTTATGGTTGTGTTATGGACCAAACCAAAGCTTCAACCACAGCTTCAAGCATAGCAATATATTTACTATTATCATTCAATTTCAATTTCTACAACCAATGCTTCCCCTAAAGCTTCACCTAAAGCTTCCTTACCTTAGCTTTCCTAAGTTACCTATGGATGTAGGATCTTAAATTGACCTATTTTGTGCTTAATGTTAGTGGTTTGGCAATTAGCTGGCCAAAAGTAGCCTACATGAAAAGTGCAACACTGAATATAACCGTGTGTTAGTGTGCGTTTTCAGTGAATTTATGTAAATCACAAAGCTCATCTGCATTTCCTCTGGTTTGGTAAAATGTTCAGCAAAAAAAAAAGGTGGTCAAATTAAGATCGGTACTTGGGTATAGACTAGGGAGTATTGCAGAGAGCTAGGGTACAAATGGAATAGTGTATCCAATTGAATCCAATCCATGCCAAGAATATGTATGTATTTATAATGGGAGTTAGATAGCACTAGGAGATCCTATCACTCCCATCAATCTGTGTGCAGAGACGAGAGTCTCAGGTTTTCCACACACAGACGGATAACTAAAACAATATTGAATCAAATTGGAATGAAACAACAACACAAACGATAGGAATGATATTTTCTCAACAATATAATTTCCAATATACCGTAGGCCTCATGCCGTTTTTCCTCCTGTGTCTATGAATACGAATGACTGGGAGAGATGGGTGATGGAGGCTGTTGCGTTGGTGGGATATGGAAAGGTACTGTATTTAACTGGAGTGGTTCTCAATGGGACAACATACAAATCAAATTATAAAGCATAGACAAAGTAAAATGATTGGTGGAAAGACGTGACATCGTGTCTATCTAATTCAAAGATAGTTCTGTCCCACCCTGATCTGTTTCACCTGTCTTTGTGATTGACTCCACCCTCCTCCAGGTGTCACCCATCTTCCCCATTATCCCCTGTGTATTTATACCTGTGTTGTCTGTTTGTCTGTTGCCAGTTCGGCTTGTTTGTCAAGTTACCCAGCGTTTTTGTGTCTCAGCTCCTGCTTTTCCCAGTCTCTCGTATTCTCGCCCTTCTGGTTTTGAGCCTTGCCTGTCCTGACTCTGAGCCCGCCTGCATGACCACTCTGCCTGCCTCTGACCCTGAGCTTGCCTCTGACCCTGACCCTGAGCCGGCCTGCCGTCCAGTACCGTTGCCCCACCTCTGGTTTACTGACCCCTGCCTGCCTTGATCTGTCTATTGCCTGCCCCTGTCGGATTATTAAACCATTGTTAATTCGACATTGTCCGCATCTGGGTCTTACCTTCATACCTGATAAGTTCAAATAATACACAGAAATATACATATGCATTGCTTGCTGTTTGGGGTTTTAGACTGGGTTTCTGTATAGCACTTTGTGACATTGGCTGACGTAAAAAGGGCTTTTTAAATAATTCTGACTGAAATAATTACGTCTATTTGGATGGAATGTTGGGCTTTGGGAAGGTATCTAGGACAACTTGAGTGGCCAAACAAATACTGTAGTGTAGAAACCTTGCACTTAAAAATAAACATTGATTTAAATAAAGTTGACAAGTGAGTGCATTCAAATCAATAAGCAATTGTTTACTTTCCATTTACTATTGTTTCGCATTATTTCACAACCTGTTGTACGTGACTGTTATCTCCATAGATGTGTGTGCGTTTGTGTGTTTGTGCACACATGCAAGTGTGTGTGTGTGACCTCTCTAAGGAGCCTGCAGACAGCATAGTGATGAATGAGCAGTGATGAGATGCGTGGAGACGAAAGCCTAGCTACAGCCCAATCAGATCACAGCCTCATCAAGGCTCCCTCTCTCTGATTAAACACTATGGATCAGAGCAAAGGTCGTACGGATCACTAGCAGGAGAGGAATGAGGTATCAAAATCAAATCAAACTTGATGAGCCACATGTGCCGAATACAAGTGTAGACTTACTTACAAGCCCTTAACCAACAGTGCAGTTCAAGAAGAAGATAGTTAGATCAGTTAGATCGGTATATCTGTACTGTATACCACACACAGCATGTCAGTAGATCTGTATATCTGTACTGTATACCACACACAGCATGTCAGTACATCTGTATATCTGTACTGTATACCACACACAGCATGTCAGTTTGTATATCAGTATTCTGGCAGTAGATCTGTATATCTGTACTGTATACATAGAAGATGGAAAATCTGACTCAGTGGGTTCCCAATTTACAGTCATTTGAACATCTTGTGTTCTGTTATAATCTCTACCCGGCACAGCCAGAAGAGGACTCTACCACCGCCACATCCTAGCAGCCATATAACTAGGCTGAAGCTGTAAACATCAGGCTATATAAATAAATTTGATTTAGATCCATCTGTACATAGAAGATGGGACTGGCCTACCACCGCCACATTGTTTAGGCTGAAGAAAACAGGGTGAAAACCCTCTCCAGAACCACTGGCTATCCGCCACCGTTTCTCCCTTCCGTTGATAGGATCTGAGCGAAGAGGCGTGTCATTCACGGTAGTAGCTATATATCAGAGGTCTGCCATTCAGCTTCCATGACATCCAAACACAGCGTGAAGGGCTCTGCCGTTGAAGGAAGGGGGCTGTGTGAGTGTGAGGGTTTGAGTGTGTGTGTGTGTGTGTGTGTGTGTGTGGGTGGGGGGGGTATAAAGAGGTGTGGATTTTTAATGAGGGTCGGATACGGACAGAGAGAGGGAGGGGAGGCAAAACTGTCAAAGAACCCTGTGAGAGACACACACACACACACACACACACACACACACACACACACACACACACACACACACACAAATCATATTCAAATCAAATCTTATTGGTCACATACACATGGTTAGCAGATGTTAATGTGAGTGGAGCAAAATGCTTGTGCTTCGAGTACCGACAGTGCAGTAATATCTAACAAGTAATCTAACAATTTCACAACGACTTCCTTATACACACAAATGTAAAGGGATGAATAAGAATATGTACATATAAATATATGGATGAGCGATGGCCGTGCGGCATAGGCAAGATGCAGTAGATGGTATAGAATACAGTATATGCATATGATACGAGTAATGTAGAACATGTAGACAATTTTAAAGTTGAGTTATTTAAAGTGACTAGTGATACCTTTATTAAATAAATGTATTACATTTATTAAAGTGGCCAGAGATTTGAGTCGGTATGTTTGCAGCAGCCTCTCTATGTTAGTGATGGCTGTTTAACAGTCTGATGGCCTTGAGATAGAAGCTGTTTTTCAGTCTCTCGGTCCCAGCTTTAATGCACCTGCACTGACCTCGCTTTCTGGATGGTAGTGGGGTGAACAGGCAGTGGCTTGGGTGGTTGTTGTCCTTGATGATCTTTTTGGCCTTCCTGTGACATCGGGTGCTATAGGTGTCCTGGAGGGCAGGTAGTTTGCCCCCGGTGATGCGTTGTGCAGACCGCACTACCCTCTGGGGAGCCTTGCGGTTGTGGGCAGTGCAGTTGCCGTACCAGGCAGAGACACAGCCCGACAGGATGCTCTCGATTGTGCATCTGTAAAAGTTTGTGAGTGTTTTAGGTGACAAGCTAAATTTCTTCAGCCTCCTGAGGTTGAAGAGGTGCTGTTGTGTGGGTGGACCATTTCAGTTTGTCCGTGATGTGAACGCCAAGGAACTTAAAAATTGACACCTTCTCCACTACTGTCCCATCAATGTGGATGGGGGGATGCTCCCTCTGTTGTTTCCTGAAGTCCACGATCATCTCCTTTGTTTTGTTGACGTTGAGTGTGAGGTTATTTACCTGACACCCCACTCCGAGGGCCCTCACCTCCTCCCTGTAGGCCGTCTTGTTGTTGTTGGTAATCAGGCCTATCACTGTAGTGCCGTCTGCAAACTTGATGATTGAGTTGGAGGCGTGCATGGCCATGCAGTCCTGGGTGAACAGGGAGTACAGGAGAGGGCTGAGAACGCACCCTTGTGGGGCCCCAGTGTTGAGGATCAGCGGGGTGGAGATATTGTTTCCTACCCTCACCACCTGGGGGCGGCCCGTCAGAAAGTCCAGGACTCAGTTGCACAGTCCGGGGTCGAGACCCAGGGTCTCGAACTTAATGACGAGTTTTGAGGGTACTATTGTGTTAAATGCTGAGCTGTTGTCAATGAACATCATTCTTACATAGGTATTCCTCTTGTCCAGATGGGATAGGGCAGTGTGCAATGTTATGGAGTGGGTCTAGGGTGTCAGGTAGGGTGGAGGTGATATGGTCCTTGACTAGTCTCTCAAAGCACTTCATGATGACAAAAGTGAGTGCTATGGGGCAGTAGTCATTTAGCTCAGTTACCTTAGCTTTCTTGGGAACAGGAACAATGGTGGCCATCTTGAAGCATGTGGGCAAAGCAGACTGGGATAGGGATTGATTGAATATATCCATAAACACACCAGCCAGTTGTTCTGCGCCTGCTCTGAGGACGCGGCTAGGGATGCCGTCTGGGCCGGCAGCCTTGCGAGGGTTAACGCGTTTAAATGTTTTACTCACGTTGGCCATGGTGAAGGAGAGCCCACAGGCTTTGGTATCTGGCCGTGTCAGTGGCACTGTATTGTCCTCAAAGTGAGCAAATAAGTTGTTTAGTTTCTCTGGGAGCAAGACATTGATGTTCGCGACAGGGCTGTTTTTTTTTTTTGTAATCCGTGATTGACTGTAGATCCTGCCATATACGTCTCGTATCTGAGCCATTGAATTGTGACTCTACTTTCTCTCTATACTGACACTTTGTTTGTTTGATAGCCTTGCGGAGGGAATAGCTGCACTGTTCTGTATTCGGTCATGTTTCCAGTCACCTTGCCATGATTAAATGCAGTGGTTTGCGCTTTCAGTTTAGGGAACATCACTGATGCACTTGCTAATAAACTCGCTCACCAAGTCAGCGTATCCGTCAATGTTATTGTCTGAGGCTACCTGGAACACATCCCTGTCCACGTGATCGAAGCAATCTTGAAGCGTGGAATCCGATTGGTCAGGCCAGCGTTGGATAGACCTGAGCATGGGTGTTTCCTGTTTTAGTTTCTGTCTATAGCCTGGGAGCAACAAAATGGAGTCATGGTCAGATTTGCCGAAGGGAGGGCGGGGGTGGGCTTTGTATGCATCGCAGAAGTTAGAGTAGCAATGGTCCAGAATGCTACCAGCTAGTCTCATGCATTCGATATGTTGATAGAATTTAGGAAGCCTTGTTCTCAGATTAGCTGTGTTAAAATCCCCAGCAACAATAAATGCAGCCTCCGGATATATGGTTTCCAGTTTACATAGAGTCCAGTGAAGTTCTTTCTGGGCCGTCGAGGTATCTGCTTTGGGGGGAGGATATATACGGCTGTGACTATAATCGAAAAGAATTCTCCTGGGAGATAATGCAGTCGGAATTTGATTGTAAGGAATTCTAGGTCAGGTGAACAAAAGGACTTGAGTTCATGTATGTTGTTATGATTAAACCATGAGTCGTTAATCATAAGGCCCCCTTACCAGAGAGATGTTTGTTTCTGTCAGCGCGATGTGTGAAGAAACCGGGTGGCTGTACCGACTCAGACAGCATATCCCAAGTGAGCCATATTTCCGTGAAACAGAGAATGTTACAATCACTGATGTCTCTCTGGAAGTCAACTCATGCCCTAATTTCGTCCACCTTGTTGTCTAGAGATTGGACATTGGCGAGTAATATGCTCGGAAGTGGTGGATGGTGTGCTCGCCTCTTAAGTCTGACCAGTAGGCCGCTCCGACTGCCTCTCCTGCGGCGACCGCGTTGTTTTGGGTCGGCCTCTGGGATTAGATCCCATGTCCAGGGTGGCGATCTGAACAAAGGATCCGCTTCGGGAAAGTCGTAGTCCTGGTCGTAATGTTGGTAAGTTGACATCACTTTCATATCCAATAGTTCTTCCAGGCTGTATGTAATAACACTTGAGATTTTCTGGACTAACAATGTAAAAAATAATACATAAAAGATACATAAAATAACCAATTACTGCATAGTTTCCTAAGGACCTGAAGCGAGGCGACCATCTCTGTCGGCACCATCCTGGCAAGGTTGTGGAGGATATGTGATGGAATGAGTGCATAAGAAGAAAAGAAGGGGAGGAAGAGGAAGAGAAGGGGTGATGGCAGGATTAACCAAAGAGGAATTGGGCTTTAGGTAATGGCGGGGTTAACCAAATAGTAATTGGGCTTTTAATTGGGCTGGTTGAAAACAGATGAAGAAAGTTATGTGGGGAAAAGAGGGTGTGGGGACAACAGTGTGTGTGTGTGTGTGTGTGTGTGTGTGTGTGTGTGTGTGTGTGTGTGTGTGTGTGTGTGTGTGTGTGCGTGCGTGCGTGTGTGTGTGGTGTTCTGGATCAGTATACCATGAGATGCTGTGTGTGTCTTAGCTTCCCCTCCACTCCATTTCTGTAATTGATCCGTAAAAAAAAAAAAAAAAATTGGCCTCATCCAAATGCTATTTCTAAAGCCCAGAGAGAGGAGGAAGAAGAAGAGACCGTTGAGTGTCTGTATTGCTGCAAAGAGCTGAGGCGATGGGGAGGAGAACGACGGAGAGGAGAGGAGTGACAGCAACACAAATATGAAAAGTGTAGGAGAAAGAGGGGATTGCTCAGAGCGCTAAAGGGAAGGTGGTGGAGAGGAAGGGGGCGGGCGGGCGTAGGAATGGAGGGTGGGATAGAAATAGAGAGAGCGAGAGAGGACAGGGAACATACATTGTAACAAAGACAAGTGGGTATAACACAATGGCATCCGGTGGGAGACTTGATAGACAGGGAGCAAATAAAGTATCAGCTACAGGAGGCCAGACAACGAACAGAGAGATCAGGAGAGAGAGAGAGACTAGCACGAAGAATATAGAGATCAGAGAGAAACAGTGGAGGGAAAGGAGGGAGCGATGAAGGGGGTGAAGGGCTGAGTGGTGGAGGCAGACAGAAAGAGAGGGGAGAGAATAGTACACTTGTTTTTGAAGCTGCTACGAAGCCGTTGACATCGGATGGTCTTTGTTGGAAGGGGGCAGGGTTTCGTGTTTTCTCTCTCTTTCCACTCTTTCTCTTTCCCACCATTTCCCAGTATGCCTTCGTTCTGTCTTGAAGTTGCCTAAGCTTGGCTGAAACTGAGAGTGGCCTGTCACTGAAAGAACAGCATCTAGGCTGCTGATCACCCCAAAAAACATGTCAGAATTACTACTAGGCTGAGTAGTATTGTCCTGTTTCTGTTACTGTTTTTTTTTGTCTAAACCCAGAGCTGAATAGTGCATGTCATTTTCATCTGTTCTGTTGGAGCACAGACTACAACTCAGAGGCAGGAAGACTTCCCTTGATCCCTACTGTTACCACTAGATAACAACAACACACAGAAGTGTGTACTCATTCTCCAAAGATTTTCTGTTAACATACAATATAATTTTCACTGTTTTCACGCACGCACACACGCACACACACACACCCTCAGTGCTGGTCTCTTCTCTGCTGTGTCTCCCAGGGCTGTTCTCCCATCAGCAGTCATGTAGTGTGTGTGTGTATCTCCCAAGCAGGCACGCAGGGTCTACTCTGATTTCCCAGCAGTCAGTTGGTTCAAGGATCAGCCCACCACTGACAAGCCAGCACAGGGTGTGTGTATGCCTGTGTGTCTGTGCTAGCTTGCCTGTGTGTGTGTGTGTGTGTGTGTGTGTGTGTGTGTGTGTGTGTGTGTGTGTGTGTGTGTGTGTGTGTGTGTGTGTGTATGCGTGTGTGTGTATGCGTGTGTGTGTTTGCATGTGTGTGTGTGTGTGTCTGCACTAGCGTGCCTGTGTGCACACCCACACCGTCCCTAATCGCCAGTCATTCAAAACACACATTTGCCTCAAACAAAGATTCCCATGAAGTTCTCCTTAGGGTTTTATCTAACATTTCTTTTGTATTCAATATTCTTGGAATGTTCTCCTAACAGTCACTATAATCCTGTGCACAACATCTGCAACAACCACCACAGAACATTCCCCAAACGTTCTCATTAGGGTTCCAGGTAATGTAATAAATAACACAATGTAGCAGAAATGTTTTCCCAGCCAACCAAAAAGCCACGGAGGTAGAATGAGGACAACACCTGCTCCACTACCTCTATCGGCTGAGCCCAATCTGTCAGAGTCGTTGTCAGTCCATGAAGAGGCTAGCATGTTAGCATGTCAGCCCATGAGGAGGTTAGCATAGTTACTGCTTCGACTTCCACAGCCCAGTTAGCTCACCATCACCCAGCCCCAACCTCATCAAGGTGAGCATGTCTTCACGAGTCAGAATCCACCTAAGGATTTGCCTGCAGTTGACGAACCACCCACACAACTAAAAATGTGAGTGTTCCCCACTACAGTGATCAATGGAAAACACAGGTGTTTCTCATGGAAGTGGTATGGATAGTTTTATTGGCTGGGATACAGTTCGATCAAGGGAAGCTCTTTTCTGTAAAATGCGTAGACATTTCCCCAAGGCCACTATGGAAAGCTCATTTGTTAGAGGCGGATATACGGATTGGAAGCACCTTATCGAGGCATGCTTCAAACCCAACTCGTTTGCACTGAATAAATGTTAAGGCTTCAGTGCAAGCAATCGAAATCAAAGTCGGGGTAATGTTTTAAATCAACTTAGCCCCGAGTCCATGGACTATTCATTTGTAGAGAGGAATCGTGATCACGTCAGTAGTTCAGAACATTGTTATGCATAACACTTCGTGGACATAGGGAGATGGAATGAATTTTGCAATATCGAAATATGATTTTAACAAATATAAATCGCCGAGAGCAGCTGCCCAAATACGCTAGACTCACGAGTCCAGAATGAACCGTGTTTATTCAGCAACTGCGTCGGAAAATTGGGGAGGGGGGACAGGAAGGAATTCTCATCCGGTATTGAAGTTTTGGACAGCTGCAGCCCTGACATTTTCCCTAACATCAATAGACTACTAAGGGCCATTATCACCCTTCCTATGACTTCATGTATTGTTGTGAGACTATTCTCCACTACAGGCCGTATCAAAACATCCATCAGATCTTGCATGCCGACTGCAAGTCTCAACAATGTAGTCCTGTTGTCCTTTGAAATGAAACCCTTCAGACTATGATATAGCCATCTCCATCTTCAACACCAAGCCGATAGGCGTCTACGCCCTGTGCTGTAAAACGTGAAACACACAAGAAACGTAAGCCTGAATACTGTTTAATTACGATTTAGCCTAATGTGTTCATGCTTGCCTTGGTAGGTCAGGCCTATATGTTTAGGTTCAAAGCCACCTACTGTATTCATATCCACTGTGATATTAGGCTATGTATGATGATTTCATGTTTCATGCCATGTTTATGTTTGCTGATTCAAGTGAGCTATTGTATTCATGCCCGTCGTATAATGATTTCATGCCTGAATGCCTAGAGTTGGCGTTCGCTTATTCAAAGTGAGCTATTCATTCCATACCCGCTGTACTGTTCAAGATTTTTTCATATGGCAAAAAAGTGTTCAGGCCTTTGTTATTCCTTGCTTCTTTATGCAATAGTGCAATACACTTTTTGCAATCCTTTGCGGAGCTGGTGTCCGGCGGATGCGCTGACCATGGTCCTGAATACACCCGTTGTGCCTGTATGGTGGATGGCTCCTTTGAGTGGAAGTGGTCGATCTGATTTGATAATATGTTGCTGATTTGATCATATGTTGGTTATTTCATGACAGTATAGTTTTTCCAATTACATCACAGCACTTGTCTGCTGTTGTAGAATCTCCCTCTCGCTATGTAGGTGATAGACATTTTGGTTAGAGTATTTTTACCTTTATTTTACTAGGCAAGTCAGTTAAGAACAAATTCTTATTTTCAATAACAGCTTAGGAACAGTGGGTTAGCTGCCTGTTCAGGGGCAGAACAACATATTTGTACCTTGTCAGCTCGGGGATTCGAACTTGCAACCTTTCGGTTACTAGTCCAATGCTCTAACCACTAGGCTACCCTGCCGCCCCATACACATGTTGTGTATGTCATTGTTTGTTTAATGTCAGAGTAGCACTTGGACAGTCGGCCTGTTTTGTCAGCGGTGTTGTAAGTGGTTGTGTAGTTGCGTATCCTATACCCACTTTTTTTCAGTGGGCATTGCACAACTCACGTTTTAATACCCACGGATGCATATCAAGTTGTTTAGTGGAGGTATACGCCCTATCAAGTATCTAGTGCAATAGAGAAATCATGCACGAAGTAGCCTACACAAACACAAATCACATGAAATATTTGGGAATATGGGTTTGAAGAGTGCGAGGTGAAACCACAGCATAGGCCTATATTATTAAGCACCACGGCCAGGTAATGCGGCTTGGCCATGAGCCCGCGAAAGTCGGATCAAAGATTTAAGCACCAGACAGCTCCGCACTCCGCTCTGTTCTCAGACTCCGGATATTAGCATTCACAACGAAAATGTTGCATTTATTCCCATGTTTCATGAGTTATACAGTTGACCCTCTTTATTTTTGCTTCTCGGTAGAAGAGCTTAAGGGACAGTCTATGGGGTTTAGAACAGGGCCTCGACTCGATATGTGGCAACCATGGTGTATGGAATTAGATGTAGCCTCTGCCTTTTTTTGTTACCCATAAATCTAGCAAAACGCACATCACAGAAATGAATCAGCAGCGACTACCATCCAAGCCTTCAGCCACTGTGAAGTGTCGGAGCTCCTCGAGTAACCGATTGGCATGTAACACACCACCACATAAACCTGCTATGTGTCTTACCTCTACGCTAATCTGGCCTAATGTAGCAGCCGTTAAGGTCTAGCCGTATTATTTACATTGAACTAAAATATACACGCAACAGGCAACACTTTCAAAGATTTACTAAGGACATCAAGTCAATTTAAATGAATTAATTAGGCCTTAAACTATGGATTACACATGACTGGTTTATACAGTTATGCATATGTTGGTCACATACACTTTAAAAGAAAATAGGGGTGTGGATTAGAAAACCAGTCACTATCTGGTGTGACCACCATTATTCTCACGCAGCTCGACACATCTCCTTCACATAAAGTTGATCAGGATGTTGATTGTGGCCTGGGGAATGTTGTCCCACACCTCTTCAATGGCTGTGCGAAGTTTCTGGACATTGGCGGGAACTGGAACACGCTGTCGTACATGTTATTCAGAGCATCCCAAACACGCTCAATGGGTGACATGTGTGGCGAAGATGCAGGCCATGGAAGAACTGGGACATTTTCAGCTTCAAGGAATTGTGTACAGATCCTTGCAACATCGGGCCGTGCATTATCATCCTGAAACATGAGGTGATGACGGTGGATGAATGGCACGACAATGCGCTTCAAGATCTCATCACGGTATCTCAGTGCATTCAAATTGCCATTGATAAAATGCAATTGTCGATAAAAATGCAATTGTGCTCGTTGTCTGCTTATTTTTAACATTAGCTTATGCCTGTCCTACCATAACCCCACCGGCCACCGCCACCATGGGGCACGCTGTTCACAACGTTGATGAGCAAATCGCTCAGCAACACGACATCATCACGCTGTCTGCCATCAGCCTCATACAGTTGAAACCGAGAGTCATCAGTGAAGAGTAGCTTCTCCAGGGTGCCAGTGGCCATCGAAGGTGAGCATTTGCCCTACAAACTGCCGTCAGGTTAACACCCTGGTGAGGATGACAGGTACGCAGATGAGCTTCCCTGACATGGTTTCTGACAGTTGTCAGGGTGGCATTGTGTTGTGTGACAAAAATGCACATTTTAGAGTGGCCTTTTATTGTCCCCAGCACAAGGTGCAGCTATGCAACGATCATGCTGTTTAATCAGCTTCTTGATATGCCACACCTGTCAGGTGGATGGATTATCTTGGCAAAGGAGAAATGCTCACTGTCAAGTTTGTGCACAACATTTAAGAGAAATAAGCTTTTTGTGCATATGAAAAATGTCTGGGATCTTTTATTTCAGCTGATGAAACATGGGACCAACACTTTACATGTTGCATTGTATTTTGCCTTGCCATAATTGTAGGTCATTCAAAGTAGCCTACATCTGTTTCTCATCATTTGTCACACAGAGCACCTTTCATTCGCCAGGCAGGCCGTTTGGGAAATGTCCCTTTGCACCATGACTGCATCATTGATGTTTTGATATTGCTTCTGAAATACGATGGCCTAGTCACTTTTACTCAGGCCCAGCCACACAGCAATGTCTGCCTATGCCTCTGCCATAACTTAATGAACTGATCTGAGAACCTTCAAAGAACATAGACCAGGTATTCTGTCAACATTCTTACAAAGTTTGCTGCTTCAGTGTCTTTAGATATTTTTGTCAGATGTTAGTTACTATGGAATACCGAAGTATAATTACAAGCATTTCACAAGTGTCAAAGGCTTTTATTGACAATTACATTAAGTTGATGCAAAGAGTCAATATTTGCAGTGTTGACCCTTATTTTTCAAGACCGCAATCTGCCCTGGCATGCTGTCAATTAACTTCTGGGCCACATCCTGGGTGATGGCAGCCCATTCTTGCATAATCAATGCTTGGAGTTTGTCAGAATTTGTGGGTTTTTGTTTGTCCATCCGCCTCTTGAGGATTGACCACAAGTTCTCAATGGGATTAAGGTCTGGGAGTTTCCTTGCCATGGACCCAAAATATCGATGTTTTGTTCTCCGAGCCACTTAGTTATCACGTTTGCCTTATGGCAAGGTGCTCATCATGCTGGAAAAGGCATTGTTCGTCACCAAACTGTTCCTGGATGGTTGGAAGAAGTTGCTCTCGGAGGATGTGTTGGTACCATTCCTTATTCATGGCTGTGTTCTTAGGCAATATTGTGAGTGAGCCCACTCCCTTGGCTGAGAAGCGACCCCACATATGAATGGTCTCAGGATGCCTTACTGTTGGCATGACACAGGACTGATGGTATCGCTCACCTTGTCTTCTCCGGACAAGCTTTTTTCCGGATGCCTCAAACAATCGGAAAGGGGATTCATCAGAGAAATTGACTTTACTCCAGTCCTCAGCAGTCGAATCCCTGTAGCTTTTGCAGAATATCAGTCTGTTCCTGATGTTTTTCCTGGAGAGAAGTGGCTTCTTTGCTGCCCTTCCTGACACCAGGCCATCCTCCAAAAGTCTTCACCTCACTGTGCGTGCAGATGGACCCACACCTGCCTGCTGCCATTCCAAGAGCAAGCTCTGTACTGGTGGTGCCCCGATCGCTCAGCTGAATCAACTTTAGAAGATGGTCCTGGCGCTTGCTGGACTTTCATGGGTGCCCTGAAGCCTTCTTCGCAAACAATTGAACCGCTCTCCTTGAAGTTATTGATGATCTGATAAATGGTTGATTTAGGTGCAATCTTACTGGCAGCAATATCCTTGCCTGTGAAGTCCTTTTTGTGCAAAGCAATGATGACGGCACGTGTTTCCTTGCAGGTAACCATGATTGACAGAGGAAGAACATTGATTCCAAGCACCACCCTCCTTTTGAAGCTTCTAGTCTGTTATTCTAACTCAATCAGCATGACAGAGTGATCTCCAGCCTTGTCCTTGTCAACACTCACACCTGTGTTAATGAGAGAATCACTGACATGACGTCAGGTGGTCCTTTTGTGGCAGGGCTGAAATGCAGTGGAAATGTGTTTGGGGATTCATTTCATTTGCATGGCAAAGAGGTACTTTGCAATTAATTGCAATTTATCTGATCACTCTTCATAACATTCTGGAGTATATGCAAATTGCCATCATACAAACTGAGGCAGCATACTTTGTGAAAATTAATATGTGTCATTCTCAAAACCTTTGGCCACGACTGTAGTTACAGTGATTTCGGAAAGTATTCAGACCCCTTCCCTTTTTCCATATTTTGTTACTTTACAGCCTTATTCTAAAACGTATTAAATTTAAAAAAAATCCTCATCAATATACACACAATACCCCATAATGACAAAGCAAAAATAGTTTTCAGAAAGTCTATTATTATTATTTTAATACCTTATTTACATAAGTGTTCCGACCCTTTTCTATGAGACTCGAAATTGAGCTCAGGTGCAACCTGTTTCCATTGACCATACTTGAGATGTTACTACAACTTGATTGGAGGCCACCTGTGATAAATTCAATTGATTGGACATCATTTGGAAAGGCACACCTGTCTATATCAGGTCCCACAGTTGACAGTGCATGTCAGAACAAGCCATGAGGTTGAAGGAATTGTCCGTAGAGCTCAGAGACAGGATTGGGTCGAGGCACAGATCTGGGGAAGGGTAACAAAATCTTTTTGCCACATTGAAGGTCCCGAAGAACACAGTGGCCTCCATCATTCTTAAATGGAAGAAGTTTGGAACCACCAAAACTCATCTTAGAGCTGGCCGCCTAGCCAAACTGAGCAATCGGGGGAGAAGAGCCTTAGTTACACAGGTGACCAAAAACCCGATGATCACTCTGACAGAGCTCCAGAGTTTCTATGTGGAGATGTGAGAACCTTCCAGAAGGATAACTATCTCTGCAGCACTTCACCAATCAGGCCTTTATGGTAGAGTGGCCAGACAGAGGCCACTCCTAAGTTAAAGGCACATGACAGCCCACTTGTAGTTTGCCAAAATGCACCTAAAGGACTCTCAGACCATGAGAAACAAGATTATCTTGTCTGATGAAACCAAGATTGAACTCTTTGGCCTGAACGCCTAGTGTCAAGTTTGGAGTAAACCTGGCACCATCCCTACGGTGAAGCATGGTGGTGGCAGCATCCTGCTGTGGGGATGTTTTTCAGAGGCAGGGACTGGGAGACTTGTCAGAATCGAGGCATAGATGAACGGAGCAAAGCACAGAGAGATTCTTGATGAAAACCTGCTCCAGACCACTCAGGACCTCAGACTGGGGTGAAGGTTCACCTTCCAACAGGACAACGACCCTAAGCACACAGCCAAGACAATGCAGGAGTGGCTTCGGGACAAGTCTCTGAATGTCCTTGAGTGGCCCAGCCAGAGCCTGGACTTGAACCCGATCGAACATCTCTGGAGAGACCTGAAAATAGCTGTGCAGCGACGCTCCCCATCCAACCTGACAGAGCTTGAGAGGATCTGCAGAGCAGAATGGGAGAAACTCCCCAAATACAGGTGTGTCAAGCTTGTAGCGTCATACCCAAGAAGACTTGAGGCTGTAATCGCTGCCAAATGTGCCTTTTTTTATTATTTATTTTTTACCTTTATTTAACCAGGCAAGTCAGTTAAGAACAAATTCTTATTTTCAATGACGGCCTGGGAACAGTGGGTTAACTGCCTGTAGATTGATGAGATACATTTTTTTTTTTAGATTAAGGCTGTAATGTAAAAAATGTTAAGGGGTCTGAATACTTTCTAAATGCACTATATGCCCTGCCAACCTAAAATAAACATTGTATGAATGTCAGCACAACCAGACAGTTTTACTGTTTGGGAACATATCACTTGTCATATCCCTACAATGTTCCCACAACCTAATGAAACATTCTGGGAACGTTTAAAGAACAGATGAAACGTGTCCAAGGAATGTTCTTGCAACGTCAGGTGAATGTTTTATACAAACATTCTATGATCGTCAGCACGACTGGACAGTTTGTGTGTTATGAGAACATTTTCCGCTACCTAAGGAGTGTTCTGGGAACTTTCCCAGAGCACATTTTTATTTGCTGGATGAAACCCTACCTTCAACTAAGGGGTTAATCTCTAGGTGAACGGAGTGGAACGGTTATCCGCCATGTTGGTTTAGGACTAAGGCAGAAAACAGTGGGAATTGAACAAATGTCTGTTCGAAATTATTACTGAATAGTACCCGTTTCTGGAATTGGTTCCACTATACCAAATCCCACTTTAAATCTCTGCCCCCATCATCCTTTCACCGCCTAGCTACCAGTCCCTTTCTATAGGCTTCCACTTTCTATCAACCTCAACAGGGAGGGCCATTGGTCCTGTAGAGCTGCAGTGAGTGCAGGGTTTTGTTCCAGCCCAGCTCTAACACACTCCTTAACCTACACAGTATCCCAAATCTCTAATACACTACCTTCCAGTCATCCAAATGACATCTACTCATATCGCCCTACTGTCTGTCACTACAAACCAACACTTATAGTGCGTACTGGGGCCTATCAACATTTATCCCAACCCCCAACGTTAGATAGGCCACACAGACTCTCTATAACGTTACAGTAACGTTCGGCTGATGCGCCAGGCCTGCTGGTCTTCTCTAGTTACTGCACAGTGAAGTTCAGGCATGTCTCCAGTCTCACAACTCACGACTCATCCCGTTCTCTTTTCTCTACTCGTCCTTTTCTCTTTCTCCTCTTGTCTCTTCCTCTTCTCTTCTCCTCTCCTTCTTCCCTTCTCCCCTCCTCCGTTCCTATTCTCCTCTCTCCTCCCATCTTGTCCTTCCACGTATCCACCGGTTACACCTCCCATTCTATTCTAGTCTTGTCCACTCATATTAGATTGACATTCTAGTCATCTAGCAGATGCTTTTATCCAGAGCGACATACAGTTAGTGCATTCATGTTGAGAGAGCTAGGTGAGACAGCCACGTCACAATCATAGTGAGCACATTTTTCCTCGATACAGAAATGATCAACGTCAGCCGTTAGTAGGAAAAGACAAGTGCAATGGAATAAAATAAAATAAACATTCTGGGTGGGGGGGCGACTGAGATCTTATTTCAGACACTCTTTGAAGAGGTAGGGTTTAACATAACTCTAGTGTTCCGTCCTGGGTTTGCCCGTCCACTTATGTCTTACACAGAAACAGACATCTCCACTGTACACGGAGTGACTAACCCACTAAGAGACTCACAATGGAGGAAGTGGAGTACAGTGTGTCTTCTTCCAGGGTTTAGTTAGTAATTAGAGGGGAAATACCCAGACAGCCAAGACATCAGTATGTTTTGTGTTGTTTCAAAAGGCTGACAATAGACTTGTGATGTGATGTCTGGGAATGAGAGATACGATGTGTGCGTGTGCACGACCTGCGCGCACGTGTCTGCGTGTGCATGGGTGTGTGTGTGTGTGCACCTGTGTCACTGCCTGTGGGCGCGTGTGCATGGGTGTGTGTGTGTGCCTGTGTGTGTGCGTGGCCGTGCGTGCGCGAGCGTGTGTATCCCCGTGAGAGGAGACGGAGAACAAAGATGAGATTCTGAGACATCAGCAGAGATCCTGTGGCCCAGAGGCAAAGCTGCTGTTACAGGAGCCAAGGCCTGTGTACTGCAGGAGCACACAACATCAGAGAGAGAGAGATGGGAAAGAGAGATAGAGAAAGAGAGAGCGGGGTGGGAGAACGAGAGGGGCTAAAAGGAGAGAGAGAGACGGAGAGGACGATGGAGAGAGAGAGAAGGGGGGAGGAGAGGGGGGAGAGAGAGAGGAGAGAGAGAGAGAGAGAGAGAGAGAGAGAGAGAGGAGGTTGTTTCCACAACCTAGTGAAACATTCTGGGAACTTTTAAAGACTGTGAGGGAAAAAGCAGAGAGAGACCGCAAAGAGAGCAAGTTAGACAGAGAGAGAGAGAGCGGGAGATGAGAGGGTTGGAGAAAACTCAGAGAGAGAGAGAGGGGAAGAAAGGAGGTGGAAGTGAAGGAGACGAGAGAAAGGAAAGAGTACGAAAAACAAGAAGGAGAAGGGAAAATGAAGAGCCACTCAAAAAAAGGAAAGATGAAACAAATTAGAGGTGGAGATGGAAAGAAAGAAAACTAATGGAGGGAGAGTTGAGTGCACACACACACATACACCTCCACAACAGATCTACCTCTCCATTTTCCTCCACCATCAACATGGCACCACCATTAAGAATGGACTCTGTCTAGCTCGTCTGAAAGCTACTACAATACCTAGCGTCTCTGTCTATATACAACTCGTTTCACCTTCTCTCCATTGGGAGAGAACTCACTATAGCCTCCCATAAGTATTTGGAGCCTAATGTATCAAAAGTGCGATATAAATGCAGTTATTAATATGTTCATTACAACTATTACACACATGGCTCTCATCAACATAGAGTCCATTGTAGCCTCAATTTCCATAGTCATTATAATGTGATGTAGAAAGTGTAATATATCGGATATGACGTTGTCTACTCTTTCCAAAGCAGATATCCGCTATAGTCTGGATGTAGGTTCGGTAACGTGTTTATTTGTGCTGGTTACACTCTTGGCATGTAAGGTCGAAGACACCCCTTTCCATGGTTCCATGGGAATGCTATTGTTCTGCTTTACTGTAAATAGAGTTGTTTGTCAGGGTTTGTATTGTGCTGTATTATAGGTACAGTGGGGTTCCGAAATTATTGACACCCTTGATAACGACGAGCAATAATGACTGTATAAAATACAGTAATCAAATACTGAGCTATATTGTATGCTAAAAAAAATGGGGAAATTATATTATTTTATACTGGTACAATTGCTCAGAGAAAAATATTTTTGAAATACAAATCTCAAAAAGTTAGGGGTCAAAAGGATTGACACCCCTAAATATTCTTGTAAAGTAGTCAAAAGCGTAGTATTTGGTCCCATATTCCTAGCACCGCCATGACTACATCAAGATTGTGACTCTACATGCATCCTCACTGCATCCCACTGCTGGCTTGCCACCAAAGCTAAGCACGGTTTGTCCTGGTTGGTCCCTGGTTAGGACACCAAATGCTACTGGAAGTGGTGTTGGAGGGCCAGAAGGAGGCAGTATTTCCTCTGGTCTAAAAAAAAGATGCCAATGCCCCAGGGCAGTGATAGGGGACATTGACCGGTATATGGTGCCGTCTTTCGGAATGGATGTTAAACGGGTGACTCTCTGTGGTCACTGAAGATCCCATGGCACTTATGTTAAGAGTAAGGGTGTTAACCCCGGTGTCCTGACTCTGTGGTCACTGAAGATCCCATGGCACTTACGTTAAGAGTAAGGGTGTTAACCCCGGTGTCCTGACTCTGTGGTCACTGAAGATCCCATGGCACTTATGTTAAGAGTAGGGGTGTTAACCCCGGTGTCCTGACTCTCTGTGGTCACTGAAGATCCCATGGCACTTACGTTAAGAGTAAGGGTGTTAACCCCGGTGTCCTGACTCTCTGTGGTCACTGAAGATCCCATGGCACTTATGTTAAGAGTAAGGGTGTTAACCCCGGTGTCCTGACTCTCTGTGGTCACTGAAGATCCCATGGCACTTACGTTAAGACTAAGGGTGTTAACCCCGGTGTCCTTGCTGAATTCCCAAAGCCCTGATACCATCATCGCCACTTAACCATCCCCAGTTTACAATTGGCTCATTCATCCCCCCTACTCTCTCCCCTGTAACTATTCCCCAGGCCGTTGCTGTAAATGAGAATGTGTTCTCAGTCAACTTACCTTGTAAAATAAGGGTTAAAAAAATACATAAAAGATTGTGACTCTACAAACTTGTTGGAGGCATTTGCAGTTGGTTTTGGTTGTGTTTCAGATTATTTTGTGCCCAATAGAAATTAATGGTAAATAATGTATTATGTCATTTTGGAGTCACTTTTATTGTAAATAAGAATAGAATATGTTTCTAAACACTTCTACATTAATGTGGATGCTACCATGATTATGGTTCATCCTAAATGAATTGTGAATAATGACGAGTGAGAAGGTTAGATGGTCAAATATCTTACGCCCAAGACATGCTAACCTCCCTGTTATTGGTAATAGTGAGAGGTTAGCATGACTCGGTGATATGATCTTTGATCCTATAACCTTCTCTTTCATCATTATTCACAATTCATTTAGGACTATCCATAATCATGGTAGCATCCACATTAATGTAGAAGTGTTTAGGAACATATTCTATTCTTATTTGCAATACAAATGGCACAATACATTATTTAACATATCTTTCTATTGGGCACAAATCATCTGAAACACAACCAAAATGAACTGCAAATGCATCCAATAAGTTTGTAAACTTACAAGCTTGATGTAATCATTGAGTGCTAGTAATATGGGACCAAATACTAAACCTTTGACTATTTTATTTATAAGAATCTTTAGGAGTGTCAATCATTTTGACCCTTACCTTATGAGGAAAGAAAATGTTCCTGGATAAACAGAATCTCATTCTTTGAGCAATTGTATTAGTATAAAATATCAATTCAACTAAAAATGTGCATACAATATAGCTCAGTATTTGAGTGATTTATTATATACAGTCATTATTGCTGTTCTCTATCTTTATCAAAGGTGTCAATCATTTCCTTTCTGTTTTATTGAGAAATCCACTATAGAATCCACTGATTCTAGACATTTCTCAAAATGTCTGATCAAATTTGGATGTTTCTTGGTAAAATATTGAAGCATTTCTTGGTAAAACTTCAATATGGTTTTTCTAAGTTTTGTCCTTGGATCAACTAAGAGACAGGTATTTCATAACACACTGAAAGGGTGTGACATTGTCCCTGTTTGTGTGTGTTGTGTTTAAGTTAGGGGCTCAGGTGGGCCTCAGTCCTTTCTGATCAAAGCTGACAAAGTGGTGTGAGAGAGGAGGACGGAATGATGCGCATCGCATGTGCACACACACACACACACACACACACACACACACACACACACACACACACACACACACACACACACACACACACACACACACACACACACACACACACACACACACACACACACACACACACAAACACACACACACACACGCGTTTTCCGACCCCTTGACCTTTTAACATTGTGTTGTGTTACAAGGTGGGATAAACTTTATTTTTTTTGGTCAAAGATTTACACAACATTTTCTAATGTCAAAGTGGAAGAAAAAATAACATTTGTAAAGAAGAAATAAATAATAATAATTAAACACTAACGTATCTTGATTACATAAGTATTCAACCCCCTGAGTCAATACATGTTAAAATCATATTTGGCAGAGTCTTGAAGAGCTTGGATTGTATAATATTTTCACCGTATTCTTTTTTAAATTCTTCAAGCTTTGTCAAGGTTGTGGTTGATCATGGCTGGACAGCCATTTTCAAGGCTTGCCATTGATTTTCATGCCGATTTAAGTCAAAACTGTAACTGGGCTACTGGGCTACTCAGGAACATTCAATGTCGTCTTGGTAAGCAACTACAGTGTATATTTGGCCTTATGTTTTAGGTAATTGTCCTGCCGAAAGGTGAATTTGTCTCCCAGTGTCTGTTGGAAAGCAGACAATCAGGTTTTCCTCTAGGATTTTTCCTGTGCTTAGCATTATTACGTTGTTTTTTATCTAAGAAAAAAACTCCCTAGGCCTTGCCGATGATAAGCATACCCATAACATGAAGCAAACACCACCAAGCTTGAAAATATGAAGAGTGGTACTCAGTGATGTGTTGAATTTGCCCCAAATATAACACTTTGTATTCAGGACATACAGTTCATTTCTTTGGAACATTTTTTACAGTTTTACTTTAGTGCCTTGTTGCAAACAGGATGCATGTTTTGGAATATTTTTTATTCTATACAGGCTTCCTTCTTTTCACTCTGTCATTTAGATTAGTATTGTGGAGTAACTACAATGTTGTTGATCCATTCTCAGTTTTCTCCTTTCACAGCCATTCAACTCTGTAACTGTTTAAGTCCACATTGGCCTCATGGTGAAATCCCTGAGCGGTTTCCTTCCTCTCCGGCAACTTAGAAAGTACACCTGTATCTTTGTAGTGACTGGGTGTATTGATACACCATCCAAAGTGTAATTTACAACTCCACAATGCTCAAAGGGATATTCAATTTCGGCTTTTTCATTTTTACCCATCTCCAATAGGTGCATTTCTTTGCAAGAAATTGTAAAACCTACCTGGTCTTTGTGGTTTAAACCTACCTGGTCTTTGTAGTTTAAACCTACCTGGTCTTTGTAGTTTAAACCTACCTGGTCTTTGTGGTTTAAACCTACCTGGTCTTTGTGGTTTAAACCTACCTGGTCTTTGTGATTTAAACCTACCTGGTCTTTGTGTTTTAAATTCACTGCTTGACTGAGGGACCTTACATATAATTGTATGTGTGGGGTACAGAGATGAGGTAGTCATTCAAAAATCATGTTAAACTCTATTATTGCACACGGAATGAGTCCATGCAACTTATTATGTGACTTGTTAAGCACATTTTTTTGCACCTGAACATATTTAGGCATAACAAAAGGGTTGAATACTTATTGACAACGTTCCCTCTTAAGCTCCCCGGGAGTACCACGTGGAAGAAATATCAGCCTGCGCAGAGGAGCACAAGATTGAAATGTCTAGTTTTCCCCGTTTACTCAACACCATCAACGTTTCCCTCGGCTGTGCGACTTGTGATCGAATCAACGCAATATTAGCCACTAACAATGCAACGCACCGAAACAAACAAACTATGCAAGAGATGTTCTTGTCGGCAGAGTGCATTGGAGTAGGATTCTGTTGCGTTGACAGGACCGACTCTACACAGACGGTGCACAAAAACCAATCAGAGCTGCCGTATCCCTATATGCAAATAGACCATTGCGATATATGGATCTGTGCCATTCACTTGGACTGTGTTTTACAGCATGAGTTTTGAGATCAAAGCAAGAGCTGCATGTACATTTGTTCATATTCTTTGCTCGTGAGTGAGTTATTAGCCCAGTTAAAGAGAACTTGTAGTCGGCAACGGAGGAGTGGTCGCTTCCAACAGGAGCATGAAACATGTGCATTTCAAGTCAGGTGAAGCCCTTTTTTTCGGTCTTAAATGGGCTCTGTTGTATTTTGAGACTGGCTTGAATAAGTAGCCAATAGGCAGAGGGTAACATATGTTGTCTCGATTCTCTGCAATAATGGTCTGGGAATAGTAATGCATTTTTATTTCTGTAAAGTGGTTCCTTGCGTTGTGTCATGCCTAAGTACAGCCCTTAGCCATGGTATATTGGCCATATACCACACCTCCTCGGAATGATTGCTTAAATAACCTCCGTCCAAACACTTGAACCCAGGGAAAAAGCACCATTGAATACGATTTCTTGAATGACGAGCGTATGCTTTCGGTTCCCCCATTCAAACGAGAAATGGTTTCTCCTGCTAAGCATTGACATTCTCCAATAAAAAGGCTGCTTTGTACGGAGAAACTGAACTGGGCCATTGAAACACTAGGTCCCCATCCTAAATCGTCCCCTACACCCTGCGCCCTATGCACTTGTGGAGATACGAGAGGGACTGCCAGGTGTAATCAAACTGGTAGTAGCTCCACCTTGCCCTCTGATAGGTTCAGTGGAAGTTACACCATATTGCTTATACCAATCAAATCCTCTCAGATCTCTACAAGTGCATAGGAGACTATTTGGGATTGGCCCCAAGGGTCCACAAAGGTGATATAGCACTGACGGAACACTTAGTCGTAACAGGAAGTCAGAGGGATATTAACAGGAAGAAGATGTTACAGTAGTACTCATACTTGGGCTATGTCCCAATTATCTCTCCTCTGTCCCAAAGTGTGCACTTGTTCACTTCCCTTTACTGATTTGAAAGGAATGACTGGTATGAAGAAATATGGTGTAAACTCCCACTAGCTAATGCCTTCACCAATCCAATGCTTTAAGGTTTGTGGGAACTAGTGAACGAGTATACACTTCAGCAGGGCCTTATTCAGGAAGTCCCGACATCGAACAACAATCTCTTTCGATGTATGATGATTCTGCCTTCAGTCTGACATTAATATCTGGCAAATAAAGGTATCATTTCAGCTCTACATATTACATTTCAATCTGCAACTTTGTAAACAGAAGTTAAATGCTCCTTGAATGACCTCCGGGAGTGAGTCATTTATTAGTTTGTTTCCGTGTACTAGGAAGGTGACATGGGAGAAGGTCTAATACACAGGTATGGATTAGTATTTGACATTTGGATGTTATGAGGGTAAGCCTAAGTGTCTGTATTTTCTAAAGAAAGGTTTGCTATAGTGAAACTTTCCTTTCACGAAGGTAATGAAGCATCAGAAGTTGGCCCATAAAACAGGCATCTAGTAGCCAGGTCACTTTGGGGCTGTGACAATATGTCTGAGCAAAGAGAAACTCCCTTTCCCCCAACTTTCCACAACTTTCACTTAAAAAAAGACCCAAGAAATATCAAAAGAACACCCAAGAGAAAAAGATTCCCTTTCGTACTCAAAATGAGCTGTAAGAAGAAGATAATCCATCATATTGACAGCAGCCATTTTTTAATGCTCAGGAAACGACTCCAAAAGGCAAGACGGTATCATCTGAACTGTGTGTTACGTGTTGTAGCGAACAGTGTTGTTGTGTCGGTTTCTATTGAGAAAAGTCACCCGGAAGAGATCGTCATTCTGATAAAACAGGAGAATACGGTCTTTCTTCCATTTCTCCCTCTCTTTCTCTATTTGACTCGCCTAATAACGCTATTCTCACCTTGACCTGTGAAGCTAGGCCCATGCACAATGGTCCAACCATTAGCCATGTTTCAAGAACTATTCAGCTGTAATGATGATGACAGAAAGTTGTTGTCTCCCTGCCTAGTCAGTCAGTCAGTCAATAGGTCTGAAATATGTTTTTGTCTATAATAAATCAACTGTAGAGACGACACAATGTTGATTTCATAACTATTATATTGGCCAAGGGCTGTCATCAAACTGTTATTAAGCTAATGCTTTTTCTCACAGACTGACAGAATAGAATGTGTGTTCTTTGTATTCTAAATGAATGTGAAGATACTAAGTCAACACAGACAGCAACACCAACACATTGTGTATATATATATATATATATATTTAAATGTATGTCTTATATCTCATAGCTAATCAGTGGCTCTAACTACATATCCCCAAAAATACTTTAAAAACAAGAAAAAAGGAAAAACATGCAACGCAAAAATACCTTCATCTCTCGGTCTGTTCATTGTAGACTCATGGTGTTTTTTTGTGAGCGGACCTATAGGGTGCAAGAAAAAAAGGGAGGGAAAAAGAGAAAAGAGAAAATTCAAAAAAGATTACTGGCAAAAAAAAAAAACGCAAAGAAAAAAAATCAAAAAAGAAAAGAAGAGCAAAAAAGACAAATCAGCAAGAGGTCGTCAAGTTTTTTTCTTTTCTCTTTTTTGAAGAGGACTAAAAAAAACAAAACAAAAGCGCAGCATCACAGACACATTATAAGAAAAGACAACAAAACGCTTTTGTCAAGAGAAAAGAAGGAGCCCCTAATGTCTGAAGATCCAGCACTCCGTCTCACCCGGGAGAAACGGATAAATGAGTTGTCAGTGGCCGTTAACTAGTTGTTTATTGGTTGTGCTGCCCTTTCTGAACCCATGTTTTGTTACTTGTGTTCAAGTTGTATTTCTGGCTTCAGGGGACCATAGTAAAAATCTATGGAAGGGGAAATAGAGAGCAATCTCCTGTGGTTAGAAACTCAACACCCACCCTTACCCTCCCCTTTCCCTCCTCAGAACCCCTAAAAAAGGACCATCGGGCATAGAGAGGTACCAAAGAGGAGAGGTGGGCCTCGTCAAGACGCCCTCACCCGTAACCTACAATAACACGATTAACCCCCTGTTGTGATTCATGAATAGCGTGACATTTTCTTCACACAAACCCTGATAACTCCCCTCCTTCTTTTTCCCTCTGTCACTACAGTTCCCACAATGATTGGTACTGCAATATAAATAATATGAACACACTAGATTAAACGTTTTGGGGGTTAAAACACACAACCAAATGATATCTTTATTCGTCAGCCATCTCTAGCAAGAGAGACACAATGAAAGGAACCTGTAATGATGAGAAATCATGTTAAACATGCGTTCCAAAACCGGAGAAAGGGACAAAGGTATGCAGGGTGTGTGTGTGTGTGTGTGTGTGTGTGTGTGTGTGTGTGTGTGTGTGTGTGTGTAGCTTAGATGTAACCCTCAAAGTTATCCCCCTAGTGAATATGTAATTACATGTATAGCGCACAACAGGCTGTGTGTCAATTAGAAATGACATGTAGCTTGATGCTAGTTAACGGAGTGTGTGCTGTGGGGTGGGTAAAATGTGCATGTAATTCGATCCGCATCTGCCCACCAGCTATTCTTGGCAAATGGAGGAGAGGGGGAGAGATAGAGAGGAAGAGAGATAAAGGGAGAAGAAGGAGAGAGAACAGAAAGGGCTGCTTCTCTCCTCCCCTCCTCTCTTCTTCTCTCCCGAATCGGTGAAAGTTTGCTGCTGAGGAACTAATGTTGTGATATGCAAAACAGCAATCAGGGAAGGGGCCAATCAGGAAAGAGGCCTGGGCTAACAGGAAGCACCATCTGCTGTTGGGATTATAACTACCTCTGATATGCTGACAACCAGGAAGTCTGTCTGTCTCTGTGATTTGCAATCCAATGAAGTTATGTGTAACTGCAGTGACAGCTCAAAAATATCCAAATAAATGTCGTTAACTTATTGTCGCCCGGAAACTGATCTAAGGATAGGATTACGGTTAGCTAGAGGTAAATGCTTGGCAAATACAACTCGTTCAAAGAAAACAAATAGGATTATAACCGATGCCTGTGTGCATGGGTTACGGCTTCACATGGGCTTGAATAAGGTAAAGATATTGGAGGCCACAGAGTGGTTATAGCGTATTGATAAGTCTGTATATAGACATCCATAAGAGTGTGTGATGGTATGGTTAACAGGGTTGAGAGAAGGTTATCCTCAGATTGAAATAATCACCTGGGGAAACAAAGAATCAATTGAAAGGATGTTAAAACTGTTTACGAATGTAAGACGTTTGGTAAAACCTGCAGAATTTGCAACCCTTCATGACGATGGTTGGATGCAGCTGTGCAAATTAAATCCAGCATGTCAACCTGTCTGACATATCCTGTATGCACGTCATTCAGCATAACAAGAGGCCTATTTATAAACTGTAAAAAGAGAGAAAACTGTATGCACAACAGATGGAAAAGCCCCAGTCAATGAATGGCTCACTCATACAGTCCCCTGTATTTAGGCATCTTACAGTCACTCAGAGAAGTTAAGAGGCATCATCAGTGTTTACCGCAGCATTTTAGGGCAGAGAAAGTAGAAGAAAAGCTTTGCCAGAAGTAATTTTGTGAAGTGCTAAGAACAAGTATAAAATGAAACAATAACAGGGTTTGTTTGTAGGGTCGAGTGTTAGAATGTTATTGGAAACACTTTTGACATCCATCATGATACAGTAATTGACAATTGTACAATTGACTGTGTAGTTAATGAAGAAAAACGACCACAGTTCCATTACAGCCCCTTCTCCTCTATGACCTCCCCCTGTTTTTCACCCTTCTCTTTCTCCAAATATACCTTCTTTTCACCTTTACTTTCCTCTTCATCTCTCTCTGTTTTGCAGGTTGTCTCAGGGCATACTTTGAAGGTCATGAACAGTCAAAATCATGTTTTTCACGAAATTGGATGATATTTGGATGACACCAGATCAATGTATGATGACTGAAGTATACAAAATGACTATTGCTTCTACATTGATAAAGTTTGATCATAAAGTTACTGGTCCCCTCCCCCTTGTCAAACACTTGGATTATTAAGGGGCGGGATTATTAAGGGGATAGGGTGACATCACCCTAACTCTCAATTTATTACACCAATGGTAACATGATATTCTCTTACCTAATTTAAATAAGCCCCACCTTGTAACCAACATCGGAGAAGGCGTGTTTGCGGAGGTAGGCGTGGTTTATATAGCTAGATAGCTGCTCTACTGGTGCAGCAATTTGACTGGAGGGTGTCAGCAGAGATACGTATATGGCACAGATACTGAAGATGTTCGCTAGTTACTGACTAGCAGGGTCTTCAGCCAGCATGGTGCAAAAGGGGGAAAGGGTTGTTCAAAACTCCGAAGCAGTTGTCAAGTCAACATTTCCGTTGACACAAGAGGCATGTCAAATGGGAGATGTTTACAAAATAAATTCACGTCATTGACGCAATTTCAATGTTGAGTTGCTTTGTGGATCACCAAATTTGCTGCAACACTGCTCACTGCATCAAAGTTTGCAGACGTAGGTGTTTCAAAGAGCTGTCGATCAAGCTGAGCTCACAAATGTAAAGTCCCCGCCCACTCAGCCTGTCTTTTCAAAGTTCCTGGTATTTAGCCATGAGAGAAATGTACATTTCTATCCCCCCAAAATATTATGGGCAACACTTTAGTCACTCAAAAGGCTATTTTACATGGGAATCAGAATGACTGTTCACCTTTAAGCGATTGCTCTGGCCTGCCTGGAGTGCCATACGGGTGGGGTTTGCCGTGTTCTGAACATTCTATTGGTTCCATAGAGCCAGGCAAGCTCAATCAAGCACAGCTAAAGTATTTTGAAATGATTTTGAATCGTAGTTGTACCCAGGGCTGGTGCAGAGCATCTCACTGACTGTGAACCAGGTTACATCATATTTTAACAAAGCTCTACTTCCACCTCTAACCACACACACACACACACACACATACACACGCGTGCGCAAACACACACACACACACACACACACACACACACACACACACACACACACACACACACACACACACACACACACACACACACACAGCACCGCAGTCTCCCCCGCCCCCAGCTATAACTACAGCTACAGTACGGACACTCACATCAGCCACACCACCCACAGTGTATGTGTGTGTGTGTGTGTGTAAGAGAGTCTCTGTCTGTGTGTGTGTGTGTGTGTATGAATCTGTCTATGTTATGTGTGTCCGCACCAACCTTTATGTGTGTGTGTGTGTGTGTGTCTGTGTATGTGTGTGTGTGTGTGTGTGTGTGTGTGTGTGTCAGAGTGAATTTGTGTACTGACAGTGTGCGCATGGTGTGTGCACATACATCTATTAATATGTGCAGGCTAGCCCCACAGACTAAGAGTAAGTATAGTCTAGGTGTTGACAATGTAATTCAGCAGACAGCAGTGTGAGTGTAAAGTTGATGTACGAGTGAATGGGAGCGTCACTGACAGGTTGTAAGTGAACTAAAAAGATGAATGATGGACGGGTTGAGAGGAGTACAGGGGAGGGAGTGTGTGTGTGTGTGTGTGTGTGTGTGTGTGTGTGTGTGTGTGTGTGTGTGTGTGTGTGTCTCGTCTCTCAGTAGTATGAGTAATGTGACAGCGGGTCAGTGTTTTGTTTATGATGACTCACACATGATGCTTCTCTCTCCCAGGCTCCCCCTTCCTCACCCCTTCTCCTCCATATGAAAGAGTGTGTCGGCCGCCCACCCATTCTGTGGCACACGCCTTGTCAGCAGATGGCCACTCTGTGTGGGTACCATGATCATGATGCTATCTCCGATGCTATTTATTAATAGTATATTTAGATACACTACGTGTGGAAAAATCACCAAGTATGATTCATTGGTTTGGTCTGCCTGGTTCAGTTGTAGGGACAGAAGGCATTCAATCTGGCCTGAAATACACTCATTATTTGCGAAAGACCATTTAGAAAGACTGTTGAGGTTACTGAATAACATGGGTAGATCTGGCATCTCTATTTGTTGTCCAGTGTTCCAGCCTGAGATTAAAGCCCCCCCCCCCCCATTTGTCTCAATGCTTCAACAGTGTCTGAGAATTATAGATCTAGTCTTGCTGAAGAGAGAGAAGAAAGCGAGCGAGAGAGAGATCAGGGAACAAGGGACACTAACACAGATGGGTCTCTGAATAGAGTGGGAACGAGAGAAGGGGAGAGAGAGCGATGGCGTGAATGAGGTAGGAAGCAAGGTGAGACACCAGGAGAGATTGCCGTTTGAATAGAGGGAAGTAGAAACAGAGATGGGTGTGGAAAGAGCTCATTTGAAAGAGAGGAGTGGAGAAGAGAGAAGTTCAGAAATAGACAGTGTGGAGATAAAAGGTGAGAAAAAAATGAAGCTAATAAGGAATATTTGAAACTAAGATAGCCAGTGTGAAACATACTTATATTCATAATGGAATGAGAATGGGAGGTGAAAAGGGGGGTAGAAACAGTGTAGAAGAGAGAGAGAGAGGAAGAGAGAGGGAGAGAGATAGAGCGAGAGGAAGAGAGAGAGAGAGAGAGAATCATTTCAATGTTGAGAGAGAGTATAATTTCAATTTTGAGAGAGAAAGTCTAATTTCAATTTTGAGAGAGAGAAAGAGAAAGGAAGAGAGAGAGAAAGAGTAAGTATAATTTCAATGTTGAAAGAGAGAAAGGGAAAGGAAGAGAGAGAGAAAGAGGAAGTGTAATTTTAATTTTGAAAGAGAGAAAGAGAAAGAAAGAGAGCGAGAGAGAAAGGGAGAGAGCGAGAGAGAAAGGGAGAGAGCGAGAGAGAAAGGGAGAGAGCGAGAGAGAAAGGGAGAGAGCGAGAGAGAAAGGGAGAGAGCGAGAGAGAAAGGGAGAGAGCGAGAGAGAAAGCGGCAGGTAGCCAGATAGTGACATTTACAGAACGGTGACGACTGAGAAGGCATGAAGGTTAAAGCCATTTTCTCCCCATGCAACCAGCCACAGCCACAATGTGTGTGCCTCTCACGCTCTGCAAGTGTGTATATGCAACTGCCATGCATGCATATGTGTCTGTAGCTGCCACGTGTCTATGTGTGTCTGTGCATTCGTGCCTTCGTCTGTGTGTCTGTGTGTCTCTGTCATGTGTCTGTCATGTTTGGCCCTGCCTGTGTCTTAGTGTGATCCCTGTGTTCCTCCCCAGCAGAGGGACTAATCTGGGGGTTTACCGGGTAATCTACCCCATTTTGAGGGACAATATTTATCCTCCGTCTCTGGGTAGCGATGCCCTAAATCCTATTACAATCAAACAGAACGTGTCTTCTAAATCAGATAGATTCGAGCTGCGTTCGGAGCCCGCCTTTTGAACGCCTTTTGGAACGGGTTGTGTGTGTTTTGTGACGTTTAGTCTTTTGGCAACGCTTGAAGGACATAGTTATTTTTTCCCCCCCTTTTTTATCAAATTCAAGGTAATATCAAGGGAACGTGGGAAGGAAATGTAGAAAGAGATAGAACTGCCAGGTTGTCTCTCTAACTTTCTGTTCCTCTCCTTTGTTTCACCTCCCCCTCTCTCTTCCTTGCTCTCTCCGTCCCTCACTCCATCACTCCTCCCTGGTCCCTGCCTCATAAACGTGTATTCTACCCTAGAGGGCTGCACTGGGACACTGTCTCTATATGAAAAATGGTTTTTAATACCCACCCAGCACACTGGGGCAGTGAAGAGATTGGAAACCAAAAAAGGGGGGGGGGTCAATTCCAGCTCAAAGGCCTGGAAGATTGTTGTAGACAGATACTTATCCTCCCTGTGTGTGTGTGTGTGTGTGTGTGTGTGTGTGTGTGTGTGTGTGTGTGTGTGTGTGTGTGTGTGTGTGTGTGTGTGTGTGTGCGTGCGTGCGTGCGTGCGTGCGTGCGTGTGTGTGCGTGTGTGTGTGTGCGTGTGTGTGCGCGTGTTTAGTGTGTAGCTAGTTCAGCAGGCCATCGATTAACATCCTCTAGTCATCCATTGTGTTCCCTGAACAGCACAGGGTACAGTATGTCTGTTTGTTCATTACCTGAGGGTCAGGGGCTTGGAGCCATAGTATTGACTTGTGTTCTCATATGTGTTGTTCTGTCGGCTACATGTCAACAGTTTGTCTACGACGGTGATACGCTGATGGAGGTTTACCTGTAGATAACAGCCTTCTCTCTATCTATCCCCTGTCTTTAAAAATACAACCATTCTCTCTGTTTCTGCCCCTCCATTCAGCACTCTGGGAGGCACTGTGAGCAGTGGACTCTGGCAGGGCCGCCGCTGTGTGTGTGTGTGTGTGTGTGGGGGGGGGGGATAAGGGGGTTAGGCTAATTTGCATTCATAGCCACTAGTCACCTCAGCTACAGCAAGCTCTGAAGAGATGGCCCTTTGAGCCACGAAGAGAGAGAGACAGACAAAGAGAAAGAGAGAGAGTGAGAGGGGGGGAGGAGAAAGGATAAAAAGAGAGAGAGGGAGATAGGGGGAGAGGGAGAGAAGGTGGGGAAAGAGAGAGAGAGCAAGAAAGAGAGCGAGAGAAAGAGAGAGAGAGAATGAGGGAGAGAGGGAGAGAGAGAGAGAAAGAGGGAGAGAGAGAAAGAGGGAGAGAGGGAGAGAGAGAAAGAGGGAGAGAGGGAGAGAGAGAAGAGAGAGAGAGAGAGAGAAAGAGGGAGAGGGAGAAAGAGAGAGAAAGAGAAGAGAGAGAGAGAGAGAGAGAGAGAGAGAGAGAGAGAGAGAGAAAGAGGGAGAGAGGGAGAGAGAGAAGAGAGAGAGAGAAAGAGAGAAAGAGGGAGAGGGAGAAAGAGAGAGAGAGAGAGAGAGAGAGAGAGAGAGAAAGAGGGAGAGAGGGAGAGAGAGAGAGAGAAAGAGAGAGCTAGATGGAAGCGAAAGACAGAAGGGGAGTGAGTGTGAAAAACAGTGAAAGATTAGACCGATGAGAGAGATATGTGGGCTATGATGCAGTGTGTGTCTGTGTGTGCGTGTGTGTGTGTGTGTGTGTGCGTGTGTCAAACATAGGCAGCCTTGAGGAAAGCCAATACAATTATTAAATCATCAGAATATCACTAGAGGAGACCTATGCCGACATTTCTACCAAAAACATCTCACAGACTACATGAGTTTCTTCTCTCCCAAGGTGAATTCAAGAACAAGTGACAATGGATGCATTGAACATGGCTATTCTCTCAATCTGTTCCCTCTCAATTTGTCTCCACACAGATGGATAACTGATGTCGAATCAGTAATGATACATTCAAAGACTCCTTGATTCCCTCGCGGAACTTATTAAGCATCACAAGCATAAACTGTGGCTGTGTCATAAATGGTATCCTATTTAGTGTAATGCTTTTGACAAGGGCCCATAGGGCTGTGGTTAAATGTATGGCACTACGTAGGGAATAGAGTGCTATTTTGGAGGCAGGCTGTGTATAGCTACTTTCTTCTATAACTATCTCAACATATATCTTCTTTATGTTTTCAAGGTTAAAATAAAACTGGGGCAGTTGGTATAGATCTTAGTGCGATAGATCTTGATTCCTTAAATGGAACCGTATTAAACTATATAGAACTATCCAGGGATGGTATGAGATCTAAATACAGTGTCTGTTATAAAAATCCCATTTCTATCTTCACTGCTCATCCAAATCGAATGTTGAAGATTGGAGAATGGATGGTGGTGTGGTTTTCCCCTTAAGTTAGCACGAATGAAAGGGGGTGACCATGTAGAAAGAGCTGGGAGGAGAGCAAGATGGTGGGGATATGAGGGAAGAAAAGGGGGGGTACGGCATGAAGGAGAGAATGTGAGAGTTGAATAAAGAGAGAACGAGAGAGAGTAGAGGGAGAGAGATAGGGAGAGGGAGAGGGAGAGAGGGAGAGGGAGAGAGAGAGAGAGAGGAGAGAGGGAGAGGGGAGGGAGAGGGAGAGGGAGAGGGAGAGGGAGAGGGAGAGAGGGAGAGGGAGAGAGAGAGAGAGAGAGAGAGAGGGAGAGGGAGAGGGAGAGGGAGAGAGGGGGAAGCCGACACAATATCCAGGTGAATGCGACAATGGCGTAATGGCGAGACAGAGGACAACGTCACAATCATGTGACGTCCCCCCCCACACACACACATACAATACATACACACACACAGGCAGAGATGAACACACGCACACACACACAGATATGCACGCACGAACACACATGCACGCACACACACACACACACACACACACACACACACACACACACACACACACACACACACACACACACACACACACACACACACACACACACACACACACACACACACACACACACACACACACACACACACACACTCTCTCTCTCTCTCTCTCACTCCCTCTGTCTCTCTCTCTCTGCCTCATAAGTTATAAATAGCTGGAACTGAGCTCTTGCTAATCCCCTCATTCAGAGTATAGTGGGAAGGCAAATGGATGTGGTCTTTGACACGCTGACAGGAAAATACAGGAAGCACTGGAGGGTTGCCAAGACAACCCACCTCTCCCCTCCTCACCTCCCCCTCTCTGCTTTCGTCCCCGATTGCATCTTCGATCAAAGCTACCGTACACTCCCTCTCTGCGTCTTTTTTCTCCCACACGTATCACAGTGTTGCCAGTCTGTGTTCATTAATACGGAATAAAAGTCCTAACTGGGTAATTGTGTGTGTGTGTGTGTGTGTACAACTGGGTAATTGACCCAGGCTGATGTAATTTCTCCCCCTGAGCCAAATGAAACCCTCGTTTGACCGCGTTCCCAGTTCAAAATGGAGAGATCTGCACTGAACTGACAAAAAGAAAGGGAGAAGAGAAGAGAAGGAGGGACGGGAAGCATTTTGGTTTAGTGACTAACCTTCTGTTTGTGTTGTGCATGAGTATAGTTTGTGCTCCTGCCTGCAGTATCAATCCTTCCATCTCTCCATCGCTCCATCCCCATGTCCCTCTCCATCACTCTATCCCCATATCTCCCTCTCTATCCCCACCCTCCATCTCTCCATCGCTCCATCCCCATCTCCCTCTCCATCACTCTATCCCCATATCTCCCTCTCTATCCCCACCCTCCATCTCTCCATCCCAACCCTCCATCTCCCCATCCTCACCCTCCATCTCTCTATCCCCATATCACTCCATCTCTCCATCCCCACCCTCCATCTCTCCATCACTCTATCCCCCACTCCATCCACCCTCCATTCTCCATCCCAACCCTCCATCTCCCCATCCCACCCTCCATCTCTCTATCCCCACCCTCCATCTCTCCATCCCCACCCTCCATCTCTCCATCATTCTATCCCCACATCACTCCATCCCCACCCTCCATCTCTCCATCACTCCATCCCCACTCTCCATCTCTCTATCACTCTATCCCCATATCACTCCATCTCCACCCTTCATCTCTCCATCACTCTATCCCCATATCACTCCATCTCCACCCTCCATCTCTCCATCACTCTATCCCCATATCACTCCATCCCCACCCTCCATCTCTCCATCCCCACCTCCATCCCTATCCACATCACTCCATCCCCACCCTCCATCTCTCCATCACTCCATCCCAACCCTCCATCTCCCCATCCTCACCCTCCATCTCTACATCCCCACCCTCCATCTCTCTATCCCCATATCACTCCATCCCCACCCTCCATCTCTCCATCCCCACCCTCCATCTCTCCATCACTCTATCCCCATATCACTCCATCCCCACCCTCCATCTCTCTATCCCCATATCACTCCTTTCCCCACCCTCCATCTCTCCCTCACTCCATCCCCACCCTCCATCTCTCCATTACTCCATCCCCACCCTCCATCTCTCCATCACTCCTTTCCCCACCCTCCATCTCTCCATCCCCACCCTCCATCTCTCCATTACTCCATCCCCACCCTCCATCTCTCCATCACTCCATCCCCACCCTCCATCTCTCCATCACTCCATCCCCACTCTCCATCTCTCTATCACTCTATCCCCATATCACTCCATCTCCACCCTCCATCTCTCCATCACTCTATCCCCATATCACTCCATCTCCACCCTCCATCTCTCCATCACTCTATCCCCATATCACTCCATCCCCACCCTCCATCCCACCATCACTCCACCTCTCTAAAACAATATCTATTACCCCCCAGAGATCTCTCGGGCTTTAATCTGACTTTGGTGGTCTCCCCACTTTTCTTTTCCTTTCTCTGTCTTTTTGTGTAGCAGGTTGCTGTCCAGGCTCCCCCAGGGTCGCTAAGCATGACAGTCCCTCCTCCTCAGGGGCTCCCAGAGTAGCCCTGTGATAACAGCAGGACTGCTTCTTTAAAAAGATAAATGGATTGAAGAGAAAAGGAGTCTATAAAAAGGCTTGTTTGGCTAACGTGTGTGTGTGTTGGGGGGGGGTTCTGTGTGTTTGTGCCTGTGTGTTAGCGTGTCCTAGTTTTCTCCCATTGCCCTTATTGCATTATAAAAACGATCCTAACTTAAAGGGACATTTCAAAATTGTTCAACTTCATATTCACATTCTCCAGCACCAACATATGCGAGAACTATGTTTTGCAGTAATGTCCCCTTTGACGAAATGTCCCTTTGAAGAAATGTCCCTTTAAAGAAATGTCCCTTTAAAGAGGTCGTGTTTAAAAAGATAGTCTTTAAGATTCACAACGTGTTCCTGTTGTGACACACATGGCTGCGAGTGAGGGAGAGAGAAAGAAGTATGCTACTGGATTATTTTAGGATACACTAAGGGGCACTTAAAGGGGAGGTGTGGGGTACAGAGTAAAGCACATGGACTGTTTGTCTACAGTGGTACGGTGGACGGTTTAGGGCTGGTCGGTAAAAAGGACCAAGAAGGACACAGGTAACAGAAGACGTTTTCAGACAGCAAAAGAAAGGAAACGTGAGGGTTGATTAAAAAAAAAAAGTCCTTGTGTTGCCAGTGACTGTCCAGTGTGTGTGTGTGCGTGGATATTTAGGTGTGTGTGTGTGTGTCTTCCTCATCTTTCACATCCACAGCCAGCTCAGGGAGTGGAGGGGCACGCTGGGCAGCTGATCAATGCCTGCTCATCATTCTCTGTCTAGGGTGACTATATCCCCCCACACACACACACACACACACACACACACACACACACACGAGAGAGACATAGACATATACATATTGGACAGCCAATCCCCTGGTCCCATAGGCAGATAGTGCTAGCCTCAGCAATACACTAACACAGACAATGTCATTGCAGAAGGTCCTTATATCCAACTACAGACAACCATGTTGAAGGTCAAACACTCTGGGTGTGTCTGAAATGACACCCTATTCTCTTTAGTGGCCCTGGTTTAAAGTAGTGCGCTAACTGGGGAACTGGGTGCCATTTCGGAGGCAGCGTCAGAGTTGAGCTGTGTTCCACTCTATAAAGATGTGTCATTGCAGGCGAATCCTTCTCAGTGCTGTGCTGTTCTCTGGATGGTACTGACATTTAGCTACAGTGAGGGAGTGAAGGGTGTGTGTGTGTGTGTGTGTGTGTGTGTGTGTGTGTGTGTGTGTGTGTGTGTGTGTGTGTGTGTGTGTGTGTGTGTGTGTGTGTGTGTGTGTGTATGCGTGCGTGTGCGCGTGTGTGTGTGTGATGGCTGAGGTAAAACAAAAATCGCCCTGTAAGTGAGCATAAGGAAGAAAAACTGAGAGAGAGACAGAGAAACCTGGTGTGATTTAGAGATACTCTAGGTCTCTGTGTTTTGGGTTTTAAAGGGGGGGGGGGAGAGCAGGTGGTGAGTTGTGAGGTCTAAAAAGCCCTAGCTCCCCAGAGATCTCTCGGGCTTTAATCTGACTTTGGTGGGCTCCCCACTTTTCTTTCCCTTTCTCTGTCTTTTTGTGTAGCAGTTTGCTGTCCAGGCTCCCCCAGGGTGGGGATGGAGAGAAAAGACCGAAGCCCATCACGGTTCCTCACTTCACTGTGGATGTGTGAGGAGAGGGACGGTGAGACCCAGATGAACTCCTCTGATACACACTGGCATCAACAGCAGAGAACACACACGTGGTGGGACAATCATTGTGGATACCCCAGTGGAGCTGTGCTGGACTGTTAAAGTACTGTGTTTTTTTGCCGTTTTTCAGAACACACAGGCGTACGCGCACACACACGCATTTCTTAACCTCGCATAAAAGCCTGAAAGTGCCGATAGTACCTAGTGTTAGTAACAGTTAAGAGTGAGTATCTAAAAAGCTGTGTACAAAAAAAAGATATTGGCAGCTTGGAGGTTAGTGTGTGATTGAAAAAAGAAAAATGAGTCCCGTGAGTGATGACAATTACTCTTTTAGTACGATATCAGGTGTTTATATCTTTGTAATAAACCCGTTAAATATACACTATTTCCTAAAAGCTGATCGATATGTAAAAGTGTCTGAGTTTGTACGAGAAACGCAAGAAAAATAAAAAAGATTAAAATCCCAAGCATAAAAATTATTTCTGGAAATGATTTGAGGGAAGGAGAGAAGTTTCTAGGCAGGTTTCAGATACAATATTTTCAGGTGACATATGTAAGGTTGAGTTAAGTTGAAAGAATCACCCTAACCCAATCCGTCTTCCCTCTCTCCTTCCCTTCCTCACCCCAGACCTTCGAAGATGGACAAAACAGTCGGAAATTATTCTGAGGCAAGGAAGGCTTAATATAGTTAGTTGAAAGAAACCCTCGTCTTCTTCCTTCCCTCTCCGCTTACCTTGCTCAACCCAGACCCAGACGTCGCTCGTCTCCTCACCCCAGACCTACTGAACCAAAGAAAGATTCAGCTCTGGATCTGGGCAAGGAGAGTGAGGTTTTAGGGGGGTTAGATATCTTTTGTGGCAAAAGACGGCGGGAAAAATATGGTTGCGTCCCAACCGGGAGTCAAAAAAGAGAATTAGGTTTCTAGTGACAGACCTCGCTCAGTTAAAAGTACCCCGCCCCTTCCACCTTCCATCTTTCCTCACCCTACCCCTGAGTGGCGCCCCCTATGGGAGCGAAGGACCACCCCTACCCGACACTCACCGTCCTCGGTGGGCACGTAGATGTTGAGGTAGAGGCAGTCCTCGCTCTGGTTTTGGATGTAGCCGGCTGCCACATCCAGGTTGTCTGTGAACCACACCGGCAACATGATCTCCGGCAGCACGCCGTGCACGTTCTGCGGGCACACCGGGGCGAACGCTGTGGCGTTGCGGATCTCTTGCCACGAGCCAGGTGCCTCGGGCAGCTGGAAGCGGCGGTCTCCGATGGGCGCTGTGGCATAGGGCACGCCCAGGTACTGCTCCACTGGCCCCAGGATCTCGTTGTTCAGGTCCTTTTTGAGCCCTCGCAACTTGCCATAGTTGGTGGTCACCATGGGGGGCTTGTTGGCGGGGTTCATCTTCTGGCAGGAGGTCAGGGAGAGGCGGAGAGCCAGGCCCAGGAGCCAGACTAGACAGGTGTCGGCCATGTAGCAGCGGGGGCGGAGACTAGAGGCGAGACCCCGCCCACTTGGTTTACACAGGGATAAAGGGAAAAGATACATGACTGGCACTATAGAGACTCCGCCTCCAACTAAACGTTTATCGTCCGTGTATGTCTGTTTCCCAAAGAGGACTCAATGTTCCTGAAGGTATAGATGATTGGAAAGAAAGGACATCGCAATGGAAAGAGAGAAGTGGTGGTTGAGAGTGTTTATGAAAGAAAAAGTGAACCCTCAACAAAAGGGGGTCTAGAGCGAGGGAGTGAGTACAGGAGGATAGGTGGAGGAGTGGAGTGGCGAGGGGGGGGTGGGGTGCGGTGTGAGACAGAGGGGCTGGAGAGGTGGAGGGTTAGGGGGAGACCGGGTGGTCTTTAGAAGGTGTGGTTGTGGTTAGTGTTGGTGTTCTACGGTCGCGGTCGGGAACGGCTCCACGGTCAGAACTCTGTTACGTTCCATCCTCCTGTACGGTCCTCATCACGGTCAATGTCTGCGGTCACAGTTCCTGGTCAACGGTGGCGGTCACAAACTAACCCTGCAGAAGAGATGGAGGAGAGAAGAGAAGGGAGAAAGAGGAGAAAATAAGAGATAAAGGATTATTTTAAATCAGAAAGTGTCATTATACAGTGTGAAACATGTTTGGTGAAAATCCTCATCAGCACACTTGACATCA